>NC_089848.1:117078455-117435955 GCF_035609145.1 Eleutherodactylus coqui
CAAATGATTGTGGTGAAATCTGCAGGTCTGCACCAAAAGCGGAGCGGGGAACCTGTGTGAACGTACTTTCAGGACATGTTCACATGGCAGATCCAAGGTGGATTTTTCCAATGTGTATCTGCTGCAATCTGCGACAGAATTCCAATGCTAGGCCCTGAGGTTCTGCGGATTTAGCCCCATTCCATAGGCTTTTGGCCGCCCAACGCAGTTTACATTGACACGCCAATTCTTTTTTTTTCTGCATTGCAAGTTTTATAAACTACGGTATGGATTCCCATTGAGTTCACTGGGATGTAAAAATGGCACAGATTTTGATGTGGCATCCACCCTAAAACTGTGTGAGCCGGTCCTTGGGGTGCGTTCAGACGTAGCAAATATGCTGTGGATTTGGCGCAGCTGAAAAATTTTGCAGCAGATTGCAACAAAAATTGGCATCAACTGTGTGGATTTTGGTAGATTTGCTGCCGATTTCCCTCAACTGAATTTAAACTTAATGGGTGAACTGATCTGGATCCGCCACAATCTGCACCAAATGTTGCTGCGGACTATTCTCCAATGTAGAGAATTCACAGCGTATCTGCTACGTGTGAACGCACCTTTTAAGGTTGCTTATTTCTTCTTGGGGTTAAGATCTCCCCACTTCCATTTTCGCCCGGATTCGTGCAGAGTCTTGCCTGCTCCCAACAATTTCCTGGCCTCCGGCTACGTGTCTTGAGCCACATCAGTGCTGCAGGCAAATAAAGCCTTCAGTGATCACCTGTCTATAAGATACATCATTACCAGAGGACAGGAGTGACCGGTGGGGGGAACGGGGTGGAGGAACAGGCGGGAGGACAGGAGTGACCGGTGGGGGGAACGGGGTGGAGGAACAGGCGGGAGGACAGGAGTGACCGGTGGGGGGAACGGGGTGGAGGAACAGGCGGGAGGACAGGAGTGACCGGTGGGGGGAACGGGGTGGAGGAACAGGCGGGAGGACAGGAGTGACCGGTGGGGGGAACGGGGTGGAGGAATAGGCGGGAGGACAGGAGTGACCGTGGGGGGAACGGGGTGGAGGAATAGGCGGTAGGACAGGAGTGAGCGGTGGGGGGAACGGGGTGGAGGAACAGGCGGGAGGACAGGAGTGACCGTGGGGGAAGGGGAGGACAGGAGTGACCGGTGGGGGAACGGGGAAGGGGAGGACAGGAGTGACCGGTGGGGGGGAACGGGGAAGGGGAGGACAGGAGTGACCGGTGGGGGGGAACGGGGAAGGGGAGGACAGGAGTGACCGGTGGGGGAACGGGGTGGAGGAACAGGCAGGAGGACAGGAGTGACCGTGGGGGAAGGGGAGGACAGGAGTGACCTGTGGGGGGAACAGGCGGGAGGACAGGAGTGACTGTGGGGGAAGGGGAGGACAGGAGTGACCGGTGGGGGGGAACGGGGAAGGGGAGGACAGGAGTGACCGGTGGGGGGGGACGGGGAAGGGGAGGACAGGAGTGACCGGTGGGGGGGAATGGGGAAGGGGGGGACAGGAGTGACCGGTGGGGGGGAACGGGGAAGGGGAGGACAGGAGTGACCGGTGGGGGGGAACGGGGTGGAGGAACAGGCAGGAGGACAGGAGTGACCGGTGGGGGAACGGGGAAGGGGAGGACAGATTAAAGTAACGATCCGGGCCACCATGTAACAAATAATGGAAATAACTCACCTGGTGCACAGCCGGGTTCCAGTGAAGCGTTAGGGACACCCACCTGCACCTGTGGTCCAAGTGTGCTTGTAGTATGTATATGAAGAAACTCCAGATATCCTTCAGTGGAGGAGAGCCGCCGGAATGAAAAATCCCGGAGAAAGAAAACTTCCTTCAATGGGTTAAATGAACAAATTTTCAAAGAGAAAAAGGTTTCTTCCGCCGCTGCTGCTGTGGATCTTCTCGTTTGGGCGGTCGTGGCCGACCGTTTTTTAGTAATAACAAATTTATTCCAAAACAAATGAAAATGATTGCATGGAAAAAAATCCTTGCGGTGATCGTACAACGCGCTTCGGTGTTCTTAGACGCCTTTCTCAAGTATACCACTAGATTGAAAATACATCTTTTAAATAGTGCGTCCTCCTTATGGAGGGGGGGGGGTTACAGGTGCTCGGCGCGTCAGCTCTGTAACGGAGAGGGGGTGCGCTGATCCCCCAACGTAACCTCCGTAGTGTGGGGGGAGGAACGCTAAATACGTAGCTCCCGGGATAGCGCTCTACTGAAAATAACTGCGACCTCCAGAGGAACCCATACAATATTGTTTCTTCAAAATATTTATACAAAATAACAATCTCAATCGATTAATTGAAATTATGAACTATACTATTAGAGATAAAAGGGCTGTAAACCCCCTAACCCCCCCCCCCCCCCCTAACGGGGCTCTATCGCTGTGAGCCCCCCTAACGGGGCTCTATCGCTGTGAGCCCCCCTAACGGGGCTCTATCGCTGTGAGCCCCCCTAACGGGGCTCTATCGCTGTGAGCCCCCCTAACGGGGCTCTATCGCTGTGAGCCCCCCTAACGGGGCGTGACCGGTGGGGGAGCGGCGAAGGGGAGGACAGGAGTGACCGGTGGGGGAACAGGTTAGACCGCACAAAGCCATGAGAAAAATGTTCTTGACTTTTTTTTTTTGTTCTTGTTGTCCCAACTTGCGGATTTTTCTGCGAATCTGTGGGTCATCCACCAAAAAGGTAAGAATTGAATTTGTCGTTTTTGGTTTCCCCAAGGGAGAACCCTACAGTAAATCCCTACGACAATCCACAGCGTCAGCTTAAATTTGTGGTGGAATATCTGCGGTGTCTGCCTGGTGTGAACGTGTATGGCAGAGCAGCGCAGCCGCACCATTCCCCCCCCCCCGGGAGCACTGCTATATGCCAAGGTCCCTGATACGATGCGTCTCCCGATTCCGCGAGTCGTGTGAGGTTAACGGGGTTTGACGACGTCTCCTGGGTGTAGGCTGGAGCCAATGCTTATACCTCTTTTATTGGATCTTGTTTTTCTTTTAGGTCCTTACGGTTTCTCTATGTGGAGGGCAGAGACTTCATGATACGAAATGCCAAGTATCAAAGCAGATTTAAAGGGATTGTCCCCCCAACAACACATAGGAGTGGAGAGAACTTGCTGATCTTTGGGGTTTGACTGCTGGGACTCCCACTGATACAAAGAATGAGGGTCTGGAGCGTCCTGCAATGAATATAGAGGCGGTCACCGCTTCAGTCATTACATTGGGACTGCTGGAGCTATTCAATGTTGCCATTTTCGGCAGTCCCATGGAATTTGAGCGGTGGTGTGCGACTGCCACTGTATTGCAGGATGCCCTGGTGTGTCCCCCCCACCCCCACCCCATTATTTGCCTTGGAGGATGGTGGTGCCAGCGGTCAAACCCCCTCATCAGCAAGAGGATAACTTAAAGGGGTGCTTCAGGACTTTACTGTTGATGACCTATCCTGAGTATAGCTAATTGGTGGGAGTCTACCACTCTGGATGCATGCTGGCGAGCTAATATCACACTGACTTCAATGGGAGCTGCGCCTGCATTACCAACCCGGGGTGCTGGGTTACGAGCAGCCTGGTGAATAGCTGATCAGCGGGGATCCCCAGTGACTGACCTGAGGATCAATATTAAAGGGAACCCCCTTTTGCATGATGGCATACTGGTTGTCTGCAGCCACCACTAGAGGGCAGGTTGGAGCCTATTAAATGTGTTCTCATTAACCCCGTAAGGACATGGCCTATTTTGGTCCTGAAAACGTGACAATTTTGGGGGTATTTTCATCTCCACATTTAAAAAAAAAAAAATAATGTTTTTGCGTCCGCTCGTCCGTATGAGGGCTTGTTGTTTATGTAGCGAGCTGTGGTGTAACTTTTTATTATTTATTCTTTTTTTGTAGGCACGAGGAAAAAAGCCTCAATTCTGCTAGCTGTATTTTGCACATTTTTTTGTTCTTTTACTGCGTGAATGGCCTTATAAAATGTTCTGCAGGATGGCACGATCACAATACCAACATTTTTAGTAATTTCTTTTCCCCAGCGGCGTCATGACGGCACTACATGGAGGTTGCCCTCTGACCTTGTAGGGACAAGAAGCAAGAGACTTGAAAAGGCTCCTCCCTTCCATTCCTCAGTGCTTCCTGTCCCTACAGGGACAAGCAAGAGGGCTCCCTCCAGGGAGCCGAAAGATGAATGGGGGAGGGGAAGCGCAGACCACAGGATACGCCTCCCCTCTTCGCTTTTCTTCATCCGTGGTCCAGGGGCACGGCGGGCTACAGGCTTTGCCTCCCCTCGCTTCACCACCGCGGCGCCAGGGAGAGCGGCGGGCCAGAGGCTCCTAGGACCCCTCTTTCATAGGCGGCAGGATCCAGCGTGAGCGCGCGGTGCAGGGGGCGGCTTGTGACGCGTCATGACGTGATGATGTCACACGCTGGCAGAGCCCGGCACATTTGGAAAAAAAACCCTGGCAAGCCTCCACTACAACGGCTGCTTCACAGAAGCCTGCACTTCAGGACTCAGGTCTGTTTTGGCTTTACCATTACTTCCAGCATGACCAGCAGAGAGACTGACGTGGAGGCCCTGCAAACCGTGAGTGTTCCACTAAACCAAAAAAGGTGCGATATGTACAAAGTTTGGTTTTATGGGTGGGCATTGTGTGTATTTATGCACCTCTATGCATGTATCGTTGCAGGACAGGGAATCTGCTAAAGTAAAGCAGGATCCCAAAAAGAGGCAGAGGAAGTGTTCCATGTGCCTTAAACTAGAGGAAGCATATAAAAAATCGCTGTGCCCAGAATGCACGGCCAACATCCGTAAAGAGGAACAGTCGGCATATATGGAGGACATAAGGTCCCTAGTCAGAGAGGAAGTGCAAGCGTCCATCTCTAGCCTTCCATCAGCCCAGCGGGCAGAGAGCGTCTAGAGGAGATCCAAGAATGTATACCCCTGCTAAGGCTAGCGACAGCCTTCCTGGCAGATACCTCCACCGAGACAATGAGACTAGCGGTCAGAAATACGGCACTGTCCAATATGGTTAGGCGGGCGATCTAGGTGAAAACCTGGAAGGCAGACGCTACATCTAAAAATAAATTGTGCAACATCCCCTTTTACAGTCAATATATCTTCGGGGCGGATCTGGATAAAATCCTGAAAAAAGCAGCAGACAAGACCCAAGGTTTTCCAGACCAGGGGAGGACCGCGCTATCCTTCAAGCGACAGCCTACCTTCAGACCTTATCGGGGAAAAGGGAAGACGGGCTGCTGATCTTACCCCAAAGGTGGCAGGGGTAAGACAGGGGAAATCGCTACTCCAGCAGAGGATTCCCAGGTAGAGGGTAGATTGCTGAGGTTTAGTCAAGAATGGCAGGGCGTTACAGAAAACCCGTGGGCTCTCCAGTTAGTGTCCCAGGGGTACAGAATAGAGTTTTTCATCCCTATAGATTTGTGGTTACTCCCACGCAATCCCCGGCCCTCCAAAAAGTTTTTTAGAAATGAGATCACTAACCTGCTACACATGGGGGCTATAGTGGAGGTCCCCGCGGTAGAGCAGAGATTGGGGTACTACTCTCCCCTCTTTCTAATAAAAAACCGAATGGGTCGCACCGGATGATCTTTAACCTGAAAGGCTCAAACAAATATATTATCTATAAAAAGTTTAAGATGGAGGCCATCAGATCAGCAGTAACCCTAGTCAATAGGGGGGATTACATGTGCACAACTGATCAGAAACAAAAGAAAATTAACCAGCGCTCCGGTGTCACGGAAAAGAACAGATCATCCAAGATAATAAGAGGAATTCGTGTAATAACGGATATTACTTACTTCGCAGGGGTGCTAATGTTTAAGCACCCCTGAATCCAAGATGGGATATAGGATACAGAAGATGTATACGAAAGTTCTTTTATTGCGATGCGTTTCGGCCGTAATCTCGGCCTTTCTCAAGCATGTGCACAACTGAAGGATGCGTACTATCATGTCCTGATTCTTCCGGAACATCATAAATATCTGCGATTCGTGGTAAAAATCGGGAACTGCCTGTATAATTTCCAGTTCCAGTGCTTACCATTTGGCATATATACCACGCCAAGAATCTTCTCGAAGATCGTGGTTGAGATGGTAGCGCACCTTCATGCATCAGGCATCAATATCGTTCCCTAACTGGATGATTTTCTACTGATAGGTCCCTCGGCAAAAGCCCTAAAGGAAGATAACGCTCGATCAGTCACCCTATTCCAGAGACTGCAGGGATGGTGAACTTCCAGACGTCCAGTCTTCTTCCGGAAACTCGGAACATACTCCTGGGGGTTCAGATAAACTGAGTCCCAGACCCTATCCTTGCCACCACCCAGGAAGGAGAGTTTAGGACAGACCGTCCATAAATACACGGGGAAGAAACTGATATCGGTGAGAGAAGGAATGAGACTGTTGGGCCTTTATCACATCGTGTATCCAGATTATACCATGGGCCCAGGCGCATTCAAGAACATTGCAAAGGGCTGTCCTGGGCAATTGGGACGGAGCGGTGACCTCATTAGATGCCAAGATGCCTCTGTCATCAACAGTCGCCCCATCTCTTCGCTGGTGGCTGTCGGTGCGCAATCTAAACGCAGAATCCCAGTGGGTTCCCGAACCCTTTGTTAGCGTAGTCACGGATGCTAGCCAACTTGGTTGGGGAGCACAAGTAGGACAACATCTGTTACAAGGGAAATGGGGCCCAGAAACTAGAAGCCAGACCTCAAACTTCAGGGAGCTTATGGCCATCTGGGAAGTGCTGCGCAGGTCACAAGACACCCTAAGAGACAAACATGTTAAGGTCTTCTCAGATAACATGACTGCGGTCTCCCTTGTTTGTCATCAGGGAGGTACCAGGAACTTCCATCTACTGAAACGGACAGCCCGAATCTTCCGGTGGGCTGAAGTCATGTTGCGGTCCCTAACAGCAGTCCACCTCAGAGGATCTCAGAATGTGACGGCAGACTACCTCAGCCGAAGACACCTGGACCCAGGAGCGTGGTCTCTGAATCAAGAAGAGTTCTGACGCATCGTGGACATCCGTGGCATGCCACAAGTAGACCTCTTTGCAAGCGGGTCAAACGCAAAATTCCCGAAATACTTCTCCCTCGATCCAAGAGACAAAGCTGAGGGAATGGACGCTTTCTCTTAAACCTGGGACATGGGTCTGGCCTACGCCTTTCCTCCCATTCCCCTTATCTCAAGGGTCTTGCATGAGTCACATGACTGTCATACTAGTCGTCCTGTACTGGGAAAAGCGTGCATAGTTTCCCCTTCTCCTAAATCTGGCCATTACGGCTCTAATCTGGTTCTCAGCCAGAAAAGATCTCCTGTCGCAGGGCCCAGTTCTGTGTCCCAACGTGCAAAAGCTGAAGCTAACAGCCTGGATATTGAGGAACAGATGTTGCTAAGGCAAGGGTTGTCCACCAGGGTAGTATCGACGCTGTGTCAGAGCCGCAAGCTGGTAACCACCGCCATTTATAATAAGATATGGAAGAAGTTTACTTCCTGGAGGAAGTCTGAAGTTTCCGACTTCGACACCTCATTGACGGAGATTTTGGACTTCCTCCAGGGAGGCCTGGACAAAAATCTAAGCCCAGGGACCCTTAAAGTCCAGATCTTAGCCCTCTCGTGCTTTCTGGATCAGCCGTTAGCCGAGCACAAGTTAATCCGCAGGTTCATGAAGGTGGCGGAGAGGATAAGGCCAGTAGTCCATAGCTCAGTGCCCCCATTGGACTTAAACCTAGTGCTTAAAAGCCTCTGTAGGCCCCCCCTTCGAACCCATAGAACAATCGTCGATTAACCCTTAAAAACATACTCTTAGTGCAGTTAGGAGGGCAAGGCGGGTTAACGAAATCCAGGCCTTTTCGTGCAGAACACCGTATCTACTAGTTCTGGATGATAGGATCGTATTAAAAATGGACCCCTTTTTTCTACCCAAATGGCCTCAAAATTCCATAGACAGCAGGAGGTTATCCTTTCCTCCTTTTGTCAGGACCCCCAAAACGGCAAAGAGAAAGAATAGCACAACCTGGACGTGAAGAGCCATTCTGCATTATTTAGAACGTATGTCTCCCTTTATAAAAGCTGACACTCTTTATTCAATTTCAGGGGCCGGCCAGAGGAAGGGCGGCTTCTAAGAGGTCCATTAGCCACTGGATAAAAACAGCGATCCAGCAGGCCTACTCCTCCAGCAACAAGGTGGCTCTGGAAGGACTGAGGGCCCATTCAACGAGAGCCGTATGGTGCTCTTGGGCAGATAGGGCCATGGCTTCACCAGACCAGATATGCAGGGTGGCCACGTGGTCTAGCCCGCACACGTTCATAAAACACTACAGACTAAATACCGATCTTTCCTCGGACTTATCGTTTGGTAGAAAAGTTTTACAGGCAATGGTCCCCCCTAGAAAAGTAATTTGGTATGGCTCCATGTACGGCCGTCATGATGACACTGGGGAAAAGGATAGAATTTCTTACCGAAAATCCCTTTTTTCTGAGTCCTCATGACGGCATGGTATTCCCTCCCTATAAAAAAAAAAAGACTAAAAAACCATAATTTTGCCTGCGGTGTTATGGCATACTGCTTCCGTTGATGTCCGGGTATATCCACCTCTATGTGTTTAACGTGAACTAACGATGCTTTTCCTTGAGTGAATAAAAGTTTCCTGATAAGTCGGAATCTGTCCATGTAAGTAATGTGGAAGACGCTGCGGAATGGGAGGCAGGAGGAGCCTTTTCAAGTCTCTTGCTTCCTGTCCCTACAAGGTCAAGGGGCAACCTCCAGGTATGCCGTCATGATGACTCGGAGAAAAGGGATTTTCGGCAAGTAATTCTATCCTTTCCGGTTTTTCCACTTTTGCACAATAAACCATTTTTTAAGAAGTTTTTTTTCTTTGTTGCTATGTTCAAATCCTCATAACTTTATTCTTCCACCAGTGGAGCGCTGTGCAGGCTGCCTTTTGCATGGCGGGCTGTGGTTTTTATTGGTACTGATTTCGGATACTTACTGATATTTTGAGCACTTTTTATTGTGTTTTGTGAAAAGGGAAATTAACAAAATAAGCATTTTAGTTTTTTTTTTAATGTTTTTTTTGCCGTAGCCGATAAATGGTGTGTACAAGTTATTATACAGCTCATTACGGACGCGGCAATGCCGAACATGCAGCTTATGTTATTTATTTTAAAGAGGGGAAAGTGGGCAAAAAAAGTTTTCCCAACCTCTGCTTAAAATAAAAAAGGGTAAAAAATATATATTTTTATGTAACTGTAGCGAGTGTATAATTGTTATGATCACTAATAGCGATTGTGCATTGCAGTACAGATATACGGCCGTGCATAATCAGTATTGATAGCAATCATATGCCATGACAGATCCAGACACCAAGAATTAGCATCTGCTTGCAATTGGCAACCCTTTGGCCCTCTGCGATGACTTCTCAGAGGGGGCACACTCCCCGCAGTGAACATTTTGCATGCAAGATCAGGATTGATCACTCCATGAAAGGGGTTAACAGCGGGGCTCAGTGTTCTCGCCGATCCCCACTGTTGCTGTGCAATGCAGTCACAGCTGCTTCTGTTGTGGATGGCTTGGGCCGGTGTCATGCACAGGACAGAAGTCCATGTCCTGTTACAAGTACAAGCCGCCCTGGAAATAAACTTGTATCGTGGTCTTCAGGGTTTAGGGGGGTTTTCTCACTATGCAAAAAAAAAAAACACTGCTGGACCTTCCCTAAAATAGGAGACTAGTCGCTCCTCTCCTCACCATCCCCGGGATACAGATGAGCATCTCCCGCAGCCCAGGATGTGAGCGCTGATGCTGCAAAGGTCACCTGACTGTCACTGGACATGCATGCCACGTGATGGTGCCACTCAGCCGTGTCCTGGTGGGCCGAACAAAGGGGAGGACTTTTTTTTTTTGTAAAAAAGGGGTACTTTAACTTCTTGTTAAGAAGTGAGTTCAGGATCCAGCATGTCAGCTCTGTGCATACAGAGGATTTGGAGCTCTGTATCCGATCATTAATAAATGAAACTGACAGTGGATTGAACTTTAAATATTTAAAGGGGTATTCCAGAAGTTTTACTAGAGGTGACCTGTTCCCGGGATCGGTCATCAATCGTTAAAGGGGTTGTCCCGCGGCAGCAAGTGGGTCTATACACTTCTGTATGGCCATATTAATGCACTTTGTAATATACATTGTGCATTAATTATGAGCCATACAGAAGTTATAAAAAGTTTTATACTTACCTGCTCCGTTGCTAGCGTCCTCGTCTCCATGGTGCCGACTAATTTTCGCCCTCCGATGGCCAAGTTAGCCGCGCTTGCGCAGTCCTGGTCTTCTGCTCTCTTCAATGGAGCCGCTCGTGCAGAATGCAGGCTCCGTGTAGATCCGCCCCGTCACGTGCCGATTCCAGCCAATCAGGAGGCTGGAATCGGCAATGGACCGCACAGAAGAGCTGCGGTCCACGGAGGAAGAGGAATCCGGCGGCCATCTTCACAGGTAAGTATAGAAGTCACCGGAGCGCGGGGATTAAGGTAAGCGCTCCGGTAAGCTTTCTGTACGTCCCTGCATCGGGGTTGTCTCGCGCCGAACGGGGGGGGGGTTGAAAAAAAAAAAAACCCCGTTTCGGCGCGGGACAACCCCTTTAAGTGGCTGGGGTCTGTCGCTCGGGATCTCTGCTACTCAGCGGAGTTCAGGGGGACTGATTTCATCATTGGTGGTCAGGGCTGGAAGTGTAATAGTTGGCTTACGGCCCCTTACCTCAATGAATGAGGAGCTGGAAGTGTAAGAGGAGGCTGCTCTCATGTTCATTTTAATGGGGCTGAAGCCTGTTATTACACCTCCAGCCTTGACCACCAATTGCAATGTCTGGTATGCTGCACTGACCGGGCTGGATGATCAACTGATCGTCAGCTATCACGAGTGGTGGACTCCCAACAATCAACTATTGATGACCCATCCTGAAGACAGGTCCGCACTAGTGAAAGTCCAGTAAACCCTCTTTAATTTTATGTACTGAGAGGGGCAGGGAGCGGCTTTACTAGAAATCAAGATCAATGGCTCCATCTCTGAAACTCCAACACTCCTCTCTCTCATCTTCCTTATAGTTTGAGGTTCACTTTTCAAAAACATTACTAAACCTAAAACTATACACAATCTGAATAGTCTGGTTGTAAAGTGTGCCCTGCCCCCTGATTACCATGTGACTGCTCTGCGGGGGCCGGCCAGGCTCTGCTGCTAAATACAAACAAAGCTCAAACCTTTAGTATACGGTGACTTGTGGCTTCATTCACTACTTATGGAAGGTGTTTTCTAGCTCCTCATCCACATGCTGAAGGACATTTTATTTGTCACTAGCTTACTGAGAAATAAATGGGTGGGAGAGAGAAAGCATCGCGTGAACTAGGACTGTCCCTCTAGTTTGGTCGAGCCGCTCCCCCTATTGTAGCTTCATGTTATCTCTGTCATTGACCTCCAATGTGTTTTAAAGGCTAGTGGCAGATTTTGTGCCACATGTGAGAAGCAGAGCTGTGTGTGTAGGGTGAATGTGACACGTGCCTGTAGCAGAGCTGTGTGTGTGGTGGTGGGAAGGAACACACGTCTGTAGCAGAGCTCTGTGTGTGGTGGTGAGACACGCGCCTGTAGCACAGCTGTGTGTGGGGAGGGGTGACACGCGCCTGTAGCACAGCTGTGTGTGGGGAGGGGTGACACGCGCCTGTAGCACAGCTGTGTGTGGGGAGGGGTGACACGCGCCTGTAGCACAGCTGTGTGTGGGGAGGGGTGACACGCGCCTGTAGCACAGCTGTGTGTGGGGAGGGGTGACACGCGCCTGTAGCACAGCTGTGTGTGGGGAGGGGTGACACGCGCCTGTAGCACAGCTGTGTGTGGGGAGGGGTGACACGCGCCTGTAGCACAGCTGTGTGTGGGGAGGGGTGACACGCGCCTACAGCACAGCTGTGTGTGGGGAGGGGTGACACGCGCCTACAGCAGAGCTGTGTGTGGGGAGGGGTGACACGCGCCTACAGCAGAGCTGTGTGTGGGGAGGGGTGACACGCGCCTACAGCAGAGCTGTGTGTGGGGAGGGGTGACACGCGCCTACAGCAGAGCTGTGTGTGGGGAGGGGTGACACGCGCCTACAGCAGAGCTGTGTGTGGGGAGGGGTGACACGCGCCTACAGCAGAGCTGTGTGTGGGGAGGGGTGACACGCGCCTACAGCAGAGCTGTGTGTGGGGAGGGGTGACACGCGCCTACAGCAGAGCTGTGTGTGGGGAGGGGTGACACGCGCCTACAGCAGAGCTGTGTGTGGGGAGGGGTGACACGCGCCTACAGCAGAGCTGTGTGTGGGGAGGGGTGACACGCGCCTACAGCAGAGCTGTGTGTGGGGAGGGGTGACACGCGCCTACAGCAGAGCTGTGTGGGGGGAGGGGTGACACGCACCTACAGCAGAGCTGTGTGTGGGGAGGGGTGACACGCACCTACAGCAGAGCTGTGTGTGGGGAGGGGTGACACGCACCTACAGCAGAGCTGTGTGTGGGGAGGGGTGACACGCACCTACAGCAGAGCTGTGTGTGGGGAGGGGTGACACGCACCTACAGCAGAGCTATGTGTGTAGGGGGAGTGTGACACGAGCCTGTAGCAGAGCTGTGTGTGTAGGGTGAATGTGACACGCGCCTGTAGCAGAGCTGTGTGTTTAGGGGGGGTGTGACACGTGCCTGTAGCAGAGCTGTGTGTGTGTGTGTGTGGGGGGGGGGGGGGGGGGGGGCAAACACACATCTGTAGCAGAGCTCTGTGTGTGGGGGTGAGACACGCACCTGTAGCAGAGCTGTGTGTGTAGGGGTGTGTGTGACACGCGCCTGCAGCAGAGCTGTGTGTGTGTGTGTGTGTGTGTGTGTGTGTGTGTGTGTGTGGGGATGTGGGGCGGGGTGTCACACGCCTGTAGAAGAGCTGTGTGTGTGTGGGGCGGGGTGTCACGCGCCTGTAGCAGAGCACTGTGTGTGTGTGTGCGGGGGGGGGCGGGGTGTCACGCGCCTGTAGCAGAGCTGTGTGTGGAGGGGTGACACTGCCTGTAGCAGAGGTGTGTGTGTGTGTGGAGGGGGGGGGGGGGAGTGTGACACCTGCCTGTAGCAGAGGTGTGTTTGTGTGGGTGGGGTGACACGTGCGTGTAGCAGAGCTGTGTGTGCGGGGAGTGTGACACGCGCCTGTAGCAGAGCTGTGTGTGTGTGGGGGGGGGGGGTGTCACACGCACCTGTAGCAGAGCTGTGTGTGCGCGAGTGCGTGTGTGGGGTGTCACATGCGCCTGTAGCAGAACTCTGTGTGTGGGGGGGGGGGGGTGAGACGCGGCAGTAGCAGAGCTGTGTGTGTCGGGGGAATGTGACTCGCGCCTGTAGCAGAGCTGTGTGTGTAGGGGGGTTGTGACACATGCCTGTAGCAGAGCTGTGTGTGTAGGGGGGGGGGGGGGGTGACACGCGCCTGCAGCAGAGGTCTGTGTGTGTGTGGTGACACGCGCCTGTAGCAGAGGTGTGTGTGTGTGTGAGAGACACGCACCTGTAAGAGCTGTGTGTGTGGGGGGGGGGGATGTGGGGCAGGGTGTCACGCGCCTGTAGCAGAGCTGTGTGTGGGGAGGGGTGACACTGCCTGTAGCAGAGCTGTGTGTGGGGAGGGGTGACACTGCCTGTAGCA
This sequence comes from Eleutherodactylus coqui, assembly GCF_035609145.1. Lineage (NCBI taxonomy): Eukaryota > Metazoa > Chordata > Amphibia > Anura > Eleutherodactylidae > Eleutherodactylus > Eleutherodactylus coqui. The sequence continues at coordinate 117,092,133 of NC_089848.1, forward strand.
GAGCTGTCTGTGGGGAGGGGTGACACTGCCTGTAGCAGAGCTGTCTGTGGGGAGGGGTGACACTGCCTGTAGCAGAGCTGTCTGTGGGGAGGGGTGACACTGCCTGTAGCAGAGCTGTCTGTGGGGAGGGGAGACACGCACCTATAGCAGAGCTGTGTGTGTAGGGGGAGTGTGACACGCGCCTGTAGAAGAGCTGTGTGTGTAGGGGGAGTGTGACACGCGCCTGTAGCAGAGCTGTGTGTGTAGGGTGAATGTGACACGTGTCTGTAGCAGAGCTGTGTGTGTAGGGTGAATGTGACACGTGTCTGTAGCAGAGCTGTGTTTAGGGGGGGTTGTGACGCGCGCCTGCAGCAGAGGTGTGTGTGTGGTGACACGCGCCTGTAGCAGAGCTGTAGGGGGGGGGGGATGTGGGGCGGGGTGTCACGTGCCTGTAGTAGAGCTGTGTATGTGGAGGGGTGACACTGCCTGTAGCAGAGCTGTGTGTGTGGAGGGGTGACACTGCCTGTAGCAGAGCTGTGTGTGTGGTGAGGCGCGTGTCACAGAGCTGTATGGTGTGTGTGTGACGTGCATGCAGCAGAGCTGTGTGTAGTGTGTTTGAGATGCACCTGCAGCAGCGCTGTGTGTGGTGTGTTTGATGTGCCTGTAGCAAAGCTTGTGTGTATAGCGTGCCTGTAGCAGAGCTTGTGTGTGGGTGTGTGTGTACCGCGTGCCTGTAGCAGAGCTGTGTGTGGTGTGTACCGCGTGCCTGTAGCAGAGCTGTGTGTGGTGTGTGTACCGCGTACCCGTAGCAGAGCTGTGTGTGGTGTGTGTACCGCGTACCCGTAGCAGAGCTGTGTGTGGTGTGTGTACCTGTAGCAGAGCTGTGTGTGGTGTGTGTGACGCGTACCTGTAGCAGAGCTGTGTGTGGTGTGTGTGACGCGTGCACCTGTAGCAGAGCTGTGTGTGGTGTGTGTGACACGTGCAGCACCTGTAGCAGAGCTGTGTGTGTGGTGGTGGGAAGGAACACACGTCTGTAGCAGAGCTCTGTGTGTGGTGGTGAGACACGCACCTGTAGCAGAGCTGTGTGTGGGGAGGGGTGACACTGCCTGTAGCAGAGCTGTGTGTGGGGAGGGGTGACACTGCCTGTAGCAGAGCTGTGTGTGGGGAGGGGTGACACTGCCTGTAGCAGAGCTGTGTGTGGGGAGGGGTGACACTGCCTGTAGCAGAGCTGTGTGTGGGGAGGGGTGACACTGCCTGTAGCAGAGCTGTCTGTGGGGAGGGGTGACACTGCCTGTAGCAGAGCTGTCTGTGGGGAGGGGTGACACTGCCTGTAGCAGAGCTGTCTGTGGGGAGGGGAGACACGCACCTATAGCAGAGCTGTGTGTGTAGGGGGAGTGTGACACGTGCCTGTAGAAGAGCTGTGTGTGTAGGGGGAGTGTGACACGCGCCTGTAGCAGAGCTGTGTGTGTAGGGTGAATGTGACACGTGTCTGTAGCAGAGCTGTGTTTAGGGGGGGTTGTGACGCGCGCCTGCAGCAGAGGTGTGTGTGTGGTGACACGCGCCTGTAGCAGAGCTGTAGGGGGGGGGGGGATGTGGGGCGGGGTGTCACGTGCCTGTAGTAGAGCTGTGTATGTGGAGGGGTGACACTGCCTGTAGCAGAGCTGTGTGTGTGGAGGGGTGACACTGCCTGTAGCAGAGCTGTGTGTGTGGTGAGGCGCGTGTCACAGAGCTGTATGGTGTGTGTGTGACGTGCATGCAGCAGAGCTGTGTGTAGTGTGTTTGAGATGCACCTGCAGCAGCGCTGTGTGTGGTGTGTTTGATGTGCCTGTAGCAAAGCTTGTGTGTATAGCGTGCCTGTAGCAGAGCTTGTGTGTGGGTGTGTGTGTACCGCGTGCCTGTAGCAGAGCTGTGTGTGGTGTGTACCGCGTGCCTGTAGCAGAGCTGTGTGTGGTGTGTACCGCGTGCCTGTAGCAGAGCTGTGTGTGGTGTGTACCGCGTGCCTGTAGCAGAGCTGTGTGTGGTGTGTACCGCGTGCCTGTAGCAGAGCTGTGTGTGGTGTGTGTACCGCGTACCCGTAGCAGAGCTGTGTGTGGTGACGCGTACCTGTAGCAGAGCTGTGTGTGGTGTGTGTGACGCGTGCACCTGTAGCAGAGCTGTGTGTGGTGTGTGTGACGCGTGCACCTGTAGCAGAGCTGTGTGTGGTGTGTGTGACGCGTGCACCTGTAGCAGAGCTGTGTGTGGTGTGTGTGACGCGTGCACCTGTAGCAGAGCTGTGTGTGGTGTGTGTGACGCGTGCACCTGTAGCAGAGCTGTGTGTGGTGTGTGTGACGCGTGCACCTGTAGCAGAGCTGTGTGTGGTGTGTGTGACGCGTGCACCTGTAGCAGAGCTGTGTGTGGTGTGTGTGACGCGTGCACCTGTAGCAGAGCTGTGTGTGGTGTGTGTGACGCGTGCACCTGTAGCAGAGCTGTGTGTGGTGTGTGTGACGCGTGCACCTGTAGCAGAGCTGTGTGTGGTGTGTGTGACGCGTGCACCTGTAGCAGAGCTGTGTGTGGTGTGTGTGACGCGTGCACCTGTAGCAGAGCTGTGTGTGGTGTGTGTGACGCGTGCACCTGTAGCAGAGCTGTGTGTGGTGTGTGTGACGCGTGCACCTGTAGCAGAGCTGTGTGTGGTGTGTGTACCGCGTACCTGTAGCAGAACTGTGTGTGTAGCGTGTGACGCATGCACCTGTAGCAGAGCTGTGTGTGTGACACGTGCACCTGTAGCAGAGCTCCAATTTTGCCAGGTGATCTCCAGTACAAAGACAATGGAAGAAAGCCTCTCTTTCCTCACCGCCCATCCTTAGTAAGGTATCGATAGTAAAGAATAGAGAAACCAGTACAAGGGGGGTGAGTTGATCCCAGGGGCTAAAAACCAGTTATCTATTCTGTAATTGGGAGTGCCGATACTTCAGGGCTGCAAGACAGTTTGGGGGTTTCACTGTTAACGGGTGGATTCCCTGATGAGTTATCAGTAGACTATTATTCAGTGTATCAACCCTCCTGCGCTATTCATGTCTCACTGGTGAGGTCATGGGTGTAAAAGAAACATAAGACTACTTACCAGTATTGGGCTTTCCATGGGGCCGTGACCGCACCTCTCCTTTACGCCTTAAGGCAGTTATTCAGTTTGACTAAATACAATGGGATTGGCCTTAATTAGTCCAAGAATCTTGTCCAGACCCGAAGGGTGCGCCCGGTCTGGATGGGAGGTGGTCTCTGATTGGTGCTCATGGACACCGGCTTGCCGTTCAGGAATGTTGCGTTTTCTCCCCCTGGCTGCAGGAGGGCTTGTTTTCGGTTGTTTTCTTTAATGGTACCATTTAACGCACCGGAGAACGATAACAAACTTTACTGGGCGGGGGAATGGAGAAAAGAAGTGCAACCGCATCCTTTGTAGCGAGCCGATCCTTCAGAATGCGGTAGAGATGACGTTATCTATACTCAAGCGCTGCGGCGTAAGTAATGATTATTACTCTGTGGGTTACGGCAAAAACCCAAACATTTTTTCGTTTTTTAACCCCTTAAAGGGGTTGTCCCGCGCCGAAACGGGGCTTTTTTTTTTTCAATAGCCCCCCCCGTTCGGCGCGAGACAAACCCGATGCATGTGTTGAAAAAAAAACAAAAAACGGATAGTACTTACCCGAATCCCCGCGCTCCGGTGACTTCTTACCTACCTTGCGAAGATGGCCGCCGGGATCTTCACCCTCGGTGGTCCGCAGGTCTTCTGTGCGGTCCATTGCCGATTCCAGCCTCCTGATTGGCTGGAATCGGCACACTTGACGGGGCGGAGCTACGAGGAGCAGCTCTCCAGCACGAGCAGCCCCATTCAACACGGAGAAGACCGGACTGCGCAACCGCGTCTAATCGGGCGATTAGACGCTGAAAATTAGACGGCACCATGGAGACGGGGACGCCAGCAACGGAACAGGTAAGTGAATAACTTCTGTATGGCTCATAATTAATGCACGATGTACATTACAAAGTGCATTATTATGGCCATACAGAAGTGTATAACCCCACTTAGTGCCGCGGGACAACCCCTTTAAGGTTGCGGCCTATTTTGGCCCAAAAGCCACAACTATTTTTGGGGGGATTTTTTATCTGCACTTTTCAAAACGTAACTTTATTCTTCCGTCCCCGCGGCCGGACAAGGGCTTGTTTTTTTGCGTTGCGCACGGCCGTTTTGACTGATACCATGTTTGGGTGCATATAATATAATATACTGTATATACTCTAGTATTAGCTGACCCGAGTATAAGCTGAGTCAATAAGTTTTACCACAAAAAACTGGTAAAACTTATTGACTCGAGTATATACTTGGTAAAGAAAAAATGCAATACTCACCTCCCAGTCGGCGTCTGTGTCCCCAGCGCGATGGTCCCCCCCCAGCGGTGCGGCTGTGTAAGTAAGCACTGTGCTTGGATCGAGCGCCAGCGACTCACTGCCGGCACTCAAACCAATCACAGCCATTCAGTGATGTCACCCACTGAATGGCTGTGAATGATCGAACGCCAGCTGTGATTGGCTGGCGCTTGATCCTATCACAGCGCTTACTTACACAGCGCTGCTGGCAGGGGAATTCAAAGCCAAGCAGGGAGATGACAGTGGGGAGAATTCTCAAGCAACTTGCCGCACCGCTGGGGAGACCATCGTGCCGGGGACACAGACGCACGCTGGGAGGGAAGTATTGCGGGTTTGTTGTTGTTGTTTTTTACTTCACTCGAGTATAAGCCGTGGGGGGCTTTTTCAGCATTAAAAAAACGGGCTGAAAAACTAGGCTTATACTCGAGTATATACGGTAATACTAAATTATTTTAAAAAACATTAATGCCAATTTCGATTCTGCATCAAAATCCACACGTTGGCAGCGCGGACTTCGATGCCGTAGCTTCTGCCAGCAGGCATATTCCACCACGCAGGGCGGTTCTGGCCTTCACAGTTTTGTGCAGGTCCTAATAAGCAATACTCATTGTACGCGTAATAAAGAGCCGCTGTGTGAAATCCATTCTTTATTCCCATTACAGATGGAAGCGCCGTCATTGCTGACGGTAGGAGGCTTATTATGTACAATGTACCCATCAGCAGAGAAGCTGCTCAGCCTTCTGTAACCTTATTATACACCAACAATGCAGCAGGTCAGAAAATGAGGCGAGAAGCAAGAAAACTGGCGCTAAAGTCTCAGGATTCGCTCCATCCGTAGATTTACACTATAAAAATAATCTAAGAAACCTGATCGGAATATTCAAGTACAGTCAGTGGGTGGGGGGGGGCGCATCGGGCATTGCAGGGGGCACTACTAGCACTGCATCCACCACCTGAGGGCCTCAGACTTATTAATGCAGGGGTGTTTTGGGCTTTACTACAAATAGAGAAGGGAATTCAGACTGCACACAATTTACACCCCGATTATTACGGCCGCCCCTCCGATTGTAAAAGAAAGTTTGATGAAAGGTTCTGATCCCTGGCTGCGGCGGCGGACGATGAGACGTAGACCCCAGTATACTACAGGAGCCGCATCCCTTAACAGAGGTCCACCTGCTTAGGGAACATGGTGGCCACTACAGCGGTACTTCAGTCTTAAAGTGAACCTCTAGTTTTGGGACAAAATTCAGTTCTGGAATCGGAGGTGGAGGTGGAGGTGGGGGTGGGGTAATACTACCTCTACTTGTTTTTACCTACTGTCCCTCTGATTCGCCATTGCCAGGTCCAGTTTTCAGCTATGCGAGGGGGCAGATGCGATCTTCAGCCTACCTAATCCTCGGTACATTGGTGGGGTTAGACTGCACTATAGCTGCTTGCTGTTTGTATTCTATGACTTCTACACATCACTATATGTAAGCACTGCCGTCGGAGATGATCCGTCGGTGAGGCTGGACTGACGGCTTGGTTTGCAGCCTTCACTTCTCTTCTGCACCTTCTTCCCAGCTAATTTAATACAGAAACTGTTGCAGCCATAAGTTAGCTGATGAGAAGGAGCAGAAGGAAACCAAGTCCGACCTCACTGGCAGAGCTCCTGCTTAGACTCAGACGGCATTAAGGTTGCAGCGTCTGTCTTCTGCAGCTTCTACATATCACTGTATATAGACCCTGCAGTCGGAGTCACAGTTGGAGCTCCGTCAGTGAGGCTGGACTGACGGCTTGGTTTTCAGTCCTTATTTCTCCTCTGCTGCACCTTCTTATCATCTACTTATGATCACATAACTGATGAGAATGTGCTTGAGAAGCACAGGGAGAAGCAGAGGGAAAGTAAGCCGTCCATCCAGCCTCACTAACAAATCTCCCAGTGAGACTCAGACCGTCGTGTCCGTATACAGCGATATCTAGAAGCTGCAGCAGTGAAACACTGCAACATTTTTAGTGAAACTCTATTGCAAAAATGATTATCAGCCCAAAATACATGCATTTAGGTGAAAAAAATTACCCCGAAAAGCGTCCATAGCCTTTAAGGCGGCCCAGTCCAAATTCCCGCAGTATTCATAAATCTGCCTCATTAATATTTCAACTGAAAACCAAGCAGAGGGCTGTAGGGCGCCTGAGCCCCGCCATCCATCCTAACGATGATCATCGCTCACTGAATGAACGAGTGTGTTTACATGTTAAGGTGAGCTGAAAACCAAGCGACTGACAGGTGAGCGATTCTCGTTAGCTTGACCTGCCAGGTCCCAGGTTTACGGGGCCAACAGTCGCCTGAAATCACTCTTTTGAGCAATTACTCAAGCGAAGGTCGGCCCATGTAGAAGCACCCCAAGGCCATCGTCCCATGGGCCGTATATGCTGCAGGCTTTCTGAAGTGGAGACCAAATCTGCGCCATTTGGATACATTTTATATATATTTTATCAGATCTGCTGCAGGATTTAACCCTTATATCGCAAGTTACATTTTGCAGCAGAAATCAGTAACATAAGAGACATACTGCGGATTAGTTGAAGAGGATTTCTGAAATCTCCCACATGGGTTGTACTGTAGACATTATGGAATTTCCACAAGTCTACATTTTGCAGTGTTTATGGCCCGTGAGAAGTTGGACTTTTGGGTTCTTGGTTGTCTCTACCTGGTAGAGCAGCAGGGCTTGTAGCCTTATAGCCTGGGACAGCTGGATGGGGTTGGCTGATCTCTTGGAACAAAATGGAATTACTTACACACTTCTCTTCTCAGGGCTCACTGAAAGGATAAGAAGATCATTTATATATATATCCTTCTGCAGCACATCTAGCGAAGGTCGGAGCTGGTGCCAAAATTCCTTCTCAGTAACATTATAATGATCGTTTAATCAGCTACACCCATAAGCCATCACGGCACGCGGCTCCGTCCCATCGGGTTAGTTGACTTTGTTTCGCACCAACCCTGTAATTAGTTTTGAAATTATAACAAAGTGAGTAAAATACAAGCGCAGCCGCCGCCGCCTCCTCCTCCGACGTTAACAACGAGGCATCTCATGTATAAACCCAATCTAGGAGTTATAAGAATCACCTAAGGAGCCCCCAAGCTCCTGCCCCGAGTCCTCCAGTCCTGAGTAGAGGCACTTTATGTTCCTGTTCGCCATCTTCAGCGTTGGCTGCGCTTCACATATATTACTATTATATTAAGACATTATGTGATCAACTCAGAAGAATCCAAATGCACAAACTATCTCCCGTCTCATCCAAGACTGCCATTTCCATCAGAGGTTAGTCGCTCGCGCCCATAGTCATCTCACCCATATTTGCCGCCATAGGAAAAGGTCCAAATAAAGTCTCTAGGATCCGCGGTCTTGTGCTTTTAGTGGTCTGTGCCATGTGCTACTAAAAGGGGCAAAGGGCTGAAGTTTATGATCTTGACCTTTACCCAAAGGGGGGTCACGGAGTGGCAACCTCCACATTAAAGGGGTTTCCCAAAATATACAAAAATGGGAAGAGGGCAAACTAGGGGCCCAAATGATGACCGTTCAGCTAGGGCCCATTCACACAGGTGAACTTTGTCTGTATTATGTCCGTATTTTCAGATGTGTGTCTTGTATGTGCGCAGCGTGTCCTATTGTGGGCATATTTATGGAGCAAAACCGCCCATTAGGGTATGATCACACCGTGGAAAGTTCTGGGTGAACATGCAAAATCCACGTGTGGAATTCCAAGGTGGAAAATCATGTTTCCACATTTAGAAGTAATGTGTTGCTCCTTGACACAAACGCGTGGGGTGTCTCATGCATATGTTGCCCACTCAGAGCTGAATCAGTCTGCAGATCCGCTCTTTACCAAAAAAAAAAACACACACTGCAAAAAAATGCAGTTTTTAGAGGCGGAACACGTGGAAACCTGTACAGTGCGAACATACCCGTAAAGCCAATGGGATTGCCTAAAAACGCGGCAAATACAAAGTAGCATGCATGTTGCCGGGAGAGGGGGAGGGACTTCACTTGGGCCTTCTTGCTTTTTTGCGCAAATGAAAAACGCAGTGAATAGAGATGCAATATGAATGTAAAAAACAAGTATCAAAACGGCGTGCAACACTCAGACCAAAGCGGTATCCACCCGTGTGAATGAGCCCTTCATGGCTGGATCAGGGGCCATGGAACGGCCAACGACTAACGCTAATTGGTTCGCTAATCATTATGTAGGTATAAAAGTGATACAGCCGTCGGCTTACGGTAAACAACTCCGACCGACTGCCTGTTTACTCTGAACGGAGGCTGGGGGCCGGCAGAGATCTCTGGCGCTTCACCTCCATTCAGTGAACGACTATCAGTCAAGAAGCACAAACCCGTAGGAGTCCAGGACACCAAGCTCCGACACTCTGCATACGCTGTAAATCAGGGTCCTTTAGACTAATACTCCCAGCATGCACGGCAGCTCCGAGGCACCAGAGCACGCTAGGAGTGGTACTTTCCCAACAGATGGGAGATAAAGGTCTTAGACGAACCTTGGCGCCGCACGTAACGTTCCATGACACTAAGCGCACACAGTGACCAATAGCTGGAGCCTAGAAGGATTTGGTGTTCGAGGGCCCCAGCAGACGGAGGGCGAAGTAAAATGTGGATTTATATAATTTGCATAAAAGATTGTAGTTTTGTTTAAAAAAGTGATAAAAACGTGCGCCATTGTCTGCTTACTGACGCACTCTGCCTTTCACTGATCAGTAAGACCCAACAGAAGGTTTTACTTCCTACTCCTCAGTTTCAGCCATTGCTGTGGAGAGATCTTCCGTGACTTCCTTGTCGTTTACTGCGTCATTGTCCACGGCGGCCAGAGACTCATTCGCTGGAGCGACTTCTAATGGTTCCTCGAAGGAGATCAAAGAGTTCTGTTCAGCAAGTACCTGATCCAAGACGGCGTGCGACAGGGGGATATCCAGGGAGGGTCCTTCCGACACTTTAACTTTTTCTATTAGAAAGTACATAGAAGGGTTGTCAGACCGCTGCAGAAGGACAATAAAGCTTAAAGGGGTTTTCAGGGACTTAAGTATTGATGACCTGTCCTCAGGATAGGTCATCAATAGTTGCTCAGCAGGGGTCCACTCCTTGGGATCCCTGCTATCAATGTGGACAGAGCTGGAGGCAGACAGCTCTGTCTGTAGTGCAGTGGTCCAGGTTGGTATTGCAATGAATTCAAAAGGCAGCAGCATCTGCAATACCAAACTTGGCCTGCTGCAACGTGTGCAGATCTGTCTGGCAGCACTCTGCACATTGACATTGGTGGTATCCGCAACTAGGGATCGCCACCAATCAACTATTGATGGCCTATCCCGAGGACAGATCATCAATAGGTCAAATATGGTGGAGCCTTTAACACTTCACGATCCAGGATGTACATTTACGTCCTGGTGGTGCAGGGTTTGTATGGAGCCAGGTGGGGAACTCCATACAAGGAGCTGATTGTGGCTGTTAATCCTTTAAACACCCAGATCGGTGTTCAGGGGCCCCGAACGCCTTCCTTCCTGTGATGAGATCACGAGGTGCTGTTCAGTTTCCATGGCAGCCTGGGACTTTCTCAAGCATCAATCATAGGCAACCAGTCATGCCAGCCGTGGGGGCTATGAAGGCTTGAGAAAGTCCCAGGCTGCCATGACTGGTTGCATATTAAGACATGCTTGTGTCATGCCTTAAAAGACTGCCTGTCAGAATGCGGTATAATGCAATACGATGGTTCAAACCCAGAGAAGATGAGATGATGGAAGTCTGACTCCTCGTTAATCTGACATGTTGGTTGTACATTCAGCAATTTAAATACAACATACCAATATAGGCATTCAGATCTTCAGCGGTCAGGATCTTGTCTGTGCCGATGGGAAGATCCGGCGTAACATTGAGCGGCAGTGGTGACGTCACATCCAGCAGCTTTGTAAGATCTGGAGTCTCAGGCGCCTGAATGTCAGAAGTGTCTAGAAATCCTGATGGAGAAAAACCAAGTCGTCAATTTATGTAGGAAGCGGCCCGGAGAAACCCTGATGTTACAGAGACTGTAGGCAAGTAGGGCTATGAGAGGGGGAGCATGACACCGGTCCAGGCATTACTATGTGAGATCCCCCATAACACTATACACTAAGGCAATAAATCACTCAGTGTAAATACTGCCCTGTCTGGACGACGAATGAGAATTCACTCACTTATCACTCATTGTTCAGTTTCTGTATGCAGACAGATCGGCCCGTGTAGACAGCCAGTCATTCCTCTATGAATGATTGCCTGTTTACTGGGAATAGAGGTGGGCAGGTTGGAACGATCCCCGGCTGCTCGGCCTCCATCCAATGGGTGATGACCGTTCCTATGTGAGAGCACAGGTATGATTATGGCTGGGACGGCCTGTTGAGTATCTGCACCGGACAAGTCGTCCCATGTAAAAGAGCCCTAACACGCAGATGGATTGTTTCCGGACTTCATACCTGGATTTACAACTCTCTGCACCGGTGGGGGGAGAACGAGCGCAGCTTCTCCGGGATGACCGTGTGCACTTCCTTCCAGCTGGAGCGCCTCCTCAGCCGGGTCTGTACGGGTCTCTGGAGCAAGAAGAGGAGCCTGCGGGCAGAAAACAGTGGAGATAAGAAGCACCTTTACACGTGAACCCCCCGCTACACAGCTAGAGGTTTCTGCATCAACAAAGCTGTATGAGAAAGTTCATTTGGAGGGACGCTTAGCTGTTTGGGTTCTCTTTTATAGTAAAATTCCCCTTCCCATTTAAGGTTTTGAAAAAAGTGTAAAAACTTTTACTTTGGTAAAAGTCCCCGTCATGTTGGTATGGATGGATTTACAGGCTGCGAACTGCTGACAGGCCAATGGGCCATTATAAACAGTAAGGTATAATATACAGCCACTAGAGCAAACAGGCTGCCAGCACAGAGCCATGCACATTGCTGCAGGGTGGAATGGGCCGAGCATTGTAACGGCAGGGTGTACGGCAGTCATGAAGGGGTTAGTTACCCACAGATCACATAGAATATGTCCTGTAATATGCCCCATACCTCATGATATCCGTTGGTTGGAGGTGGAGCCGGTTCTTCAGCTGGTAATGGTGAAGGGGATTTTATCTCATAACTTCTGCTTGGGCTGACCGGCTGGGAGGGAATGCGATGCAAATATCCGTATCCAATACCGCAACCCAAACTAGAAGGGAACAGAAGCGCAAACCGTCAGTAGCTGGAAGCATTGGTCCGAGAATGGGGCAGAAGATTCCACCGTTACAACCAACATACATTGCATAAAGCAATATAGAAGATTTACATTTAAGGTCGTCACAAACGACGTCCGAGAACCTTACAGGCTCGTTCACATGGGCATCTCTGCCCATTGATTTTAAAGGGTTCGCACGCACAAAAAATGACCAGGAACAGCCGAAATATGTAGCGTATTTACATAACCAAAACCCGCCTTCACCCGTGTGAACGAGCCCGCAGGCTTGGCGCTTTGGCGGATTTTGTGGGTATACTCTGCTTCACAAAGTCCTTGCCAGCGCTGCCGACTATCTGAGTATTTCCACAAGGACACTCCGCTCTCCAGGACCGCTCTTGGGGATTTGCTGGGGATTTCAGCCTCTCCATTGAAGTCTTTGGCAGAAATCCACAAGGTTTCCGCACCAACTCCGCTGCATATCTAATTTCCGCACCGCAGGTCTATTTTTGCTGCGGCTTTTTTCTGCAATGTGCGGACGAGATTTAGAAAATCTCATCCACATTGCTATTATAAATGCTGCCCGGTTTATATGCAGAGCCACCCCATGTGAACACGGCCCCAAAAGGGGTTTGCCATGTTTGAAAGTTACCTTCTATTTACAGGATAGGCAACAACCTCGGTCAGTGGGGGTCCGACCACTGGAACCCCCATGATCCCAAGAGCTGGGTTCAGTACGTCCTGCAGGGGGGGCAGCTGTGGCCGCACATGTACATCCCTTCAATAGAACGCCAGGAGATAGAGTTCAAACATTCCGCTGTTTCTGATGGTCCCATTGAAATGAATGGAGCAGCAGCAGGTATGAGCGATCGCCATCAGCTCAGGGCGTGCTGCAGTCCTGTTCTCAGGATCAGTGGGGCTCCCAGTAGTGAGACCCCCCACTGACTTAAAAGTTATCACCTATCCTGTGGATAAGGAATAACCTTCCATCATGGCACAGTAGTCTGTAGAGAATACTATGCACACATATGCGTTAGGCTGGCGTCCATAGGATAAACTACGGAAAGCGCAGCCCGATGTACACGAGCGAGAAACCCATAGCGATTATCCGCTCACGTCTAAAAATCTCGGCATGCTGCGATGAATCCATCATTAAGAGAGGCTAATCGCGGTGCCCTTCAGTGCTCCCCCAGTATTCCATGGCGGTCGTGGACAGGCGGCCTTACGGTTTCTGGTCATAACAGAAGCCATAACAATGTTCTGATCCCAGATAACACTAATGGCGTCCTGCAGGCGATCCATAAATATAACATACTGGAAGGTGCCTGCAGTTATTCTGTGTTCTGTACATGCATTCAATGACTGTACCTTCCTTCGCCTCCCCACGCTCCATTCGGGGTGACGTAAACCTCTCGGCACGAATCGGTCTCCGTGTTATAGACCAGCAGCTTCAGAGGTTTCCCCTCATGAGACTCTATTAAAGCGTAGAAATCCTCGGACTAGAACAGAAAATAGGAGAAAGGTTTTGCGTTAGTCGTCGGTTCTGTAGATGGGAAAACATGGAGATCATAACCCCGGTCATTAGCCGGAGGGTAGAACAGTCATCGTCTAACCACAGGAAGGGCCTCAGTGCGGCTGAGACGGGCCATGTTAAAATAGGAAGACTGGCCGAGACACAAAAATGTGACCCTCTTCATGACATTTAATGGACACGGATTTTATATGGAGCAAGATCGGAGGCTGAGCCCAATTCACACGTGATGGCAACCAATGCAGTGGCTGGGATAGGAGATAATGCCCATCCCAGCTGTTTAACCATTTAGATGCTGCGGTCAGTGCCGACTGTAGTATTTAAATGGCTGGACAGAGGGAGGGGCTTCGCTCCGCCTCCTAATCATACCCCCTATGACTTGGTCACAGGGTACCGTTCGGTTGCCATGGCAGTCTGGGGCCTAGTGGAAGTTCCCAGGCCTTCCATGGATTTTAACCTATTAAGACCTGCCTGCGGCCGGACCTAAAGGGGTTGTCAGTAATGGAATAAAATGGCTGCTTTCAGTTTAGTCTTTGGAAACCCATCCTAGGATGGAAGAATTCATGTGCAGACCAAGGAGGGGAGGGTGAAGAAGAGCCCGAGCCGGCGCTGCTTTTGGTGCCAGCTGAAACTGAGGTCAGAAACGCTATCTTTTCTCCTGAGGGAGAGCAACTATCGACCGACCGTTCTCCAACTTCCCGATGTCGTAAAAGCATGAATTTTGGCACAAGCATAGCTTATCTCCAAAATAGGAAAAAAAATTGGGTCCCAACTCGATTATTCAATTTTAGCACAAAAGAATTAGCGTCCAAATTTTACATACGGAATCTAATTCTCTCACTTCCCGAGGTCATAGAAACTTAAAATTTGGCACGAGCATTGATTATATCATAAATAGGAAAAGCTAATGGGTCCCAACTCAATTATTCAATTCTAAGCGCCAAAGAATTAGCGTCCAAATTTTACATACGTAATCTAATTCTCTCACTTCCCGGTGTCATAGAAACGTGAAATTTGGCACGGGCATTGATTATGTCATAAATAGGAAAAGCTAATGGGTCCCAACTCCATTATTCAATTCTATGCGCAAAGGAATTAGTGTTCAAATTTTATGTATGGAATCTAATTCTCTCACTTCCTGATGTCATTTTATATAAAGGAAACGTCGCATGGTTACCTCTTGTGGTGTTTCCTGGGTAACGCAGAGAACTATGCAAAATGGTGAACATATGTTTTTCCAGTATCTCTAAAGTAACCACGACTTCATAAGATTTTCTGTGTGAACACCAGATAAACACCAGTACCAAATTAACTCGGGCGAAGCCGGGTATATCAGCTAGTATACTATAAACTAAGTGAGGAGACTCAAATGGCCAAGCACGCTCCTCTGGGTAATATGCAAATAAGGGAGATGGAATAAATCCTCCACAGCGCCACCTATTGAAAGGCAGCATTCCTTCAAGCAAAAGTCAGACTTTTTATACAAGCCTTGTTACAATGACAGGGAATTAAAAGCAAAGCCAGACCCAATGCACATACAGCTGTTTTAGAGTTTTGACTTTGCCTGTCAAAACCCTGACAATGGCCCGGTCATTGTAACAAGGCTTGTATAAAAAGTCTGACTCTGGCTTGAAGGAATGCTGCCTTCCAATAGGTGGCGCTGTGGAGGATTTATTCCATCTCCCTTATTAGCTGAAACTGAACGACAAGCAAGAACCTAACGATTGTCGCTCGTCATTCAGTTGTTTGCCCGCATTTAAACTGAATGATTTTCATTCAGTTTCGCTCGTTTGAATGATTTTCTGAAGGATAATCGTTCTGTCTCATCAGGGCACAAGAGTCAATGAATACGTACAGTCGGTTATGAAGGACTGCGACGGCCGAGACTAAAATGTCTACAAATCTATGGTTCTATAGACAATCCCCCAGGCAAGGGTTGTTCTATGGTCACCTTAAGGGGAACCGGTCAGCACCTGAGCCCCATAAAAAGGTGAGGGAATGGGGAGGCCGGTGAGCTGCTTTTTATGCTGAGTGGGTCCCCTGGTGTAGCGCTGTGCCCCCCGAGAAATCAGCGTATGCATACAGCTCACCTTTTTCAGAAGGCTATGAGCCCGCACTCTCCCATAGAGATCAACGAGGGGCACACGCACTTCTGAGAAGTCATGTAATGTGCGCACGGATTTCTTGGGGTCACAGCGCTGGAACGGGGAACCTGGAGAGTATAAGAAGCAGCTCCCTGGAACTCCCGCTCCTTCACCTTTCAGTCCCATGATGCCGTTTATGGGGCTCCAGGGTGCCAACAGGTTCCCTATAACACACGGATCTCGCACAGTTTAATCATCTACACGTACCTCTTGTAAAATCTGATCGGATCCCACAATGTAATCGGTGTGCGCCTGCAGTCCGGCCAGCGCCGCCGGGGAGTTTGGTTCCACATCCTAAAGAGTAATAGAAACACCTCTTAATCCGGACTCCTCCAACAATACACTCAATGAGCCTCATTTATCAAAACTGACTGACAAGACTGTCTCTGTTGCCCATAGCAACCAATCGCAGGGCAGCTTTTATTGAGCCACCGCAGTTTCAGAAATGAAAGCTGAGCTCTGATTGGTTGCTATGAGCAACCAGAACATCTTCCCGTTAGCCGTTTTTGATAAATGCGGCCCATTCTACGTGTTACACACATCTGCATAGAGGTCTTCTACCGTATAGCGGCGATGCTGCAGATTTTACATGCAAAAAGGTCCATGTGGCAAATCTGCAGCAAATTCGCCCCGTGTGAACCCCGGCTGAGGGTGCGTTGGCACGTGGCGGATTCGTTGCGGATTTTCAGCGGCTAAAAAAATTCTGCAGCAGATCCTCGGACTTTGCTGCGAATCCACAGCAGATTTCTCCCTTTTCAGTTCTTCCGTTCACTTGTAGAATCAATGGCGCATCGAGCTGCTGCACTCCGCCAGGCTAGAGGGAGCCTACATATTAGTATGCGCTATACGCTCTATATACGCCTACCGATTGTGAGTGTATTGTATAGACGCCTGTAAACTATGCCCATCCCCCATACTCTGTAGAGCCCGATAAATGACCGTTAACGCTCACGCCTCCATCTTCACCAACGTAATGAGGGAACGCGTCACCACATTGGTTTATTACATACCAGCACGTGCCACACATGTTCATTGGCTCCTTGGAAGCTGCAGAATCGGACGCTGGCCCCGAGGAGCCCCTGACCGCCCCACATGTTGCTGGGGGTCACCTCCACCTCTCGCACTTTCATTGCCTTTGTGTTGTACACCTCCAGCTTCACCGGCTTCTCCATGTTGGCTTTCAGGAGATCCTTGAACATGCTGTTCTCCTTGTTCTAAAACAGAACGGAAACACGTTTATGGAACCGCAAGACTGCGGGCAGAACAGCGAGAACGACGTGGTAACACTTTAAGGCGTTATCCGGGTTGGGCAAATAAATATACCTTTGTGTATACTCATCAGCTACAGGCTGGGGGCTGTTAACCCCTTCCCGCTCCAAGACGTACATTTACACCGTGGAACGTCGGGGTATGTATGCAGAGAGGTTGTCGATCGCGGCTATTAACCTTTTAAATACCGCTGTCAATTCTGACAGCGGCCTTTAAATCCCCTGAAAAATGTTCAGGGGTCCTGTACGACCCCCCCATGGTGAAATCGGGGGAGCCGTGCAGGTGTCATGGCAGCCGGGGGCTTTCTGAGAGGCCCCAGGGCTGCCATAGCAGACTGCCTATCAAGCCATGCACGTAGGGTGTGGCTTGATAGACTGCCTGTCAGAATGCAGTATGACGTAATGCTATAGCATTCTGTCATACTGCAGGAGCGATCAAAGCATCGCATGTTGTGGTCCCCCAGGGGGGCTTTAAAGTAGAGTAAAAAAAAAAAAGATCAATAAAAGTTGTTTTTTTTACAATTAAAAAAACAAGGAATAAAACTTAAAATCATCCCCTTTTATGATATATGTAATTAAAAAATCTAAATCATAGAAGAAAAATACATATTTGGTATTGCCGTGTCCGTAAAAGTCCGATCTATCAAAGTAGCGCATTATTTACCCCACACGGTAAAAATAAATAAAGAGCGCCAGAAATGCGCTTTTTCAGTCACCCTGTCTCCCAGAAAAAAACGCAATAAAAAGCGATCAAAAAGTCGTATGCATTCCGAATGAGTACTAACGGAAACTACAGGACATCCCGCAAAAAATGAGCTCTCGCTGAACTACATTGACGGAAAAATAAAAAAAAGGTATTGGGCGCAGAAGATGCAGCAGAAAATAATTGAAAAAAATTAAATGTCTTTTAAAAAAAAATAAAAAAAATAGCATAGTTAAAAAAACAAAAAAAAAAAAACTATACAAGTTTGGTGTCGCAGTAATCGTACCGACCCAGAGAATAAAGTTATCGGGTCATTTTTGTTGCAGTTTCTGCACCGTAGAAACAAGACGCACCCAAAGATGGTGGAATGTCGTTTTTTTTTCATTTTACTTCACTTTTTAAAAAGTCCTTCAGTCCATTATACGGTACATTAAATAGAACCATTGAAAACTACAACTCGTCCCGCAAAAAACAACAAGCCCTCATACAGCGACGGCGACATAAAGGAGTTACGATTTTTTTTTTAAAGGAAGGAGGAAAAAATGAAAATGGAAAAAAAGGGCGGCGTCATGAAGGGGTTAAAGGCGTCTCTCCACCATTATCTATCATAACAGCTTATTTTGGCAGAGGTCTTAGTATTTCCATCTCCACCTACCAGGAGCCATAACTTTTACTTTCCCACTGGCATTGCAGGAGTTGTATTGTATCAGGGGACCAGAGAAAGGAGCAAAAAACAAAAAGCACAACTGAGAAGGTGTTTTGGGGTTTTATGTCTACGGTGTGCAGATAAAACGACACGTGGGGGCTGTTCGCACCTCCTTATTAACTACCTTACAGCCGAAGACCCCCAAAAAGAGGTTCAGATGGAACCCTGAGCAGAGCCCATCACTTGTATCGCCCATTAGGGACCGATAGGTTTCGGGTGAGTTCCGTTCATTTGCATCATTTTCTGCTGGAAAGAATAACGTGGTCCAAAAATAATGAAAAGACCCCCTCATGCCCCAGGACACAGAGTTACATCTGGGGGGCGCAGAGTTTATAAGGAGCAGGAGCGGGTGCAGATCCCACCCCATAGACAGCCGGTAGAAGCCCTGTATGACAGCTGACACGCACCGCACGAGCTGCGACCAGGGTTTACGCTGATCATGGTCGTTAATCCTATAAATGCGCTGGAAGTTCTAACAGAGACATGTGAATGCCCCAATTGGCATTTAGGAGTCCTGGTTAGCGCTCTAACGATGCGTCATTCAGTCCCCATGCCATCTAAAGGTCCCCCCAGGGCTGCCATGTATTTCTGCCTATTGGGACATGCCGATGGCAAGTCTTAATAGAAAGCTGTCAGGAATATCATATACTGCAATACTGAAGTATTGCTGTACAAACGATTGTACTTTCCCTTAAGGGACTGCAAAAAAAAAAAAAAAAAAGAAAAAGAAAAAAAAGAGGATTTTTTTTACTACTGTTAAAAATGATACTAAAAGTTTTGAAATCCCCCTTTACCATATTTATAACCCCCCCCCCCCCCCCCCCGCACACACACACACTTGGTCCAATCCATCAAAAGTAACCCACTATTTATCCCGCAAGGTGAACGTCATAAGAGAGAGGAAAAAAAAGGCAGAAGGCGGCATGAACTCCAACATGGAACCAACAGAAGCCCTGCTGACCTACAGAATAACGTATCGGGCCACGTCTGCCGCAGTCAGCAGGTTGCAGAAATGAGACCCCTCAAAAAATGCTGGAATTGGATTTTCTTTCCATTTCACTTACAAATTTTTCAAACACCAAAAAAATATAACTGATCCGGCAACAAACAATCCAGCGCTGGGGGCGGGGCTAATGACTGCGCACGCTGCGTGTCCTCTCACTACGGACCGTGTATGGGGCAGTCCGCTGAATGCACAGTGAGGAGATAAGTATAAGCGCTCACACACTGGCGGTTTTTTAACGTTGCGATATCACACCGTTTTTCCCGCGATTGTCAACGGGACTTTCTAACATTACGTCCACGGCCGCAGGTTAGGGGCTCCCAGGACCTGACCCCCCCCCCCTGTCCCTCATCCTGTTTACACCCATAATAATCGTTGCATAAATATGTGCGCACCAAGCAGAGTCCGCGCCAACTAGTTCAGTCCGCTGCCAGATCCTCCTGGCAGCCAACTCCCATTCTGTGCCAGCACCCAGCGGCTGCCAATTAGTCTCCTGGGAAGATTGTAGCTGCGCTATAGGAAGCACTAATTAGTGTCATTAGGAAGCTAGTGGTGACAATATAAGTCAGGACACTCCGATGCTGCGCGTACGGCATCACCAGCAGAGCGCCATCCCCAGGTGACCGTGGCTGGTAAACCAGGAAGGGAAAATGACGAATATGCCCCTAGAACCCGATCACGGCCAAAGTTCTTGTGGTTTGATGCATCTCTGCTGTACCGCAGCCACAAGATACTACTGATGGCCTGTCCACGTGATAAGCCGGCAGTACTTAATAGTTGGAGATCCTCAGCGATCAGCTGATCGGCCGTGCAGCGGACCTGCCTATTAGACTTCCTGGTCTGCATCGGGGTCACAGCAGGAAGCCTCAGAGGCGGAATCAATGGAGCAATCAGCTGATCGCCAAGGATCCTGACCGGCAGATCCACTATTGATGACCTCTTCTGAGGATTGGTCATCAATAGTATTTACTGGAAATCCCCCTTTAACCCTTAGGGCCCATTCACATGAGCGTACATACCTTCCATATTAAGCGCAATTTTTCATTACACGCGTGACACGGAGTGAAGAGAAGCCGTTGATTTCAATGTGTTTATTCAAAGGTGCGCATTTTTCACACAATTTTAGTCTCAGAAAGGAGAAGAAAAAAAATAAATAAATAAATAAAAAAAAAAAATCGGGCGGATGTCTTCTATTGGTCCGTATTACAGACTGAAATAGGGCATCAGCCCCCCTTAATGCTCTATAACCTGCAGCTACATCATAGAGGTTCGCATAGAGGGGGATCGGAAGTTGATCCTGCTCTATACAATGGGGTGGCGGCTGTTTCTTACAGCCGATACCCGCCTGCAACAGCTCCGATCAGCACCCCCGCTGATCAGAGCCGTTAACCCCTTGCATGCCGTAGGTAATTCTGATGCCCTGATTGATGTTCAAGGATCCCAAATGACCCCATGATGAGATTGCAGGGAGCCGGGTGGTTGCCATGGCAGCCAGGGGCCTTCTGAAAGCCGTGCCTGCGCCGCGACTTCATAGATGGAAAGATCAGTTGAAAAAAAATATTAGTGATAAAAGTTATTATAATTCACCTAAATATTTTTTTAAAGTTTTTCAGTACATTAAATAGATGAGAAATACAAACAACAACGCGGCGGCCTGCAGCGACGGGGGAGGGGGGGGGGGCATGACCTTAAGGGGTTAAAATGTGCAGCTCCCAGGAAGCTGTGTAAGTCTTTACACCCGCTGCGCCATTACAGATAAGTCGAGGGATCACCTACCAGCCGGGAATGTCCGATTGCAATAATGAAATCGAAAAACGGCTCCAGTCCCGCCTTCTGCGCCGGAGAATTCTCTTGCACCTAGAAAATAAGGGAAAAGGAAGATAATGATAGCCATCTGCCGTGTGTGGTACGCGGAGGGTCTCACGTGAGCGTGCCACGTACTCCGAGCGCATGACACGTGGCAACAAACTCTGCATTACTGTCGAACGTGCCTCTCACTCACGGCACATGGGGCAGTTCACAGCGTGCTCTATTATGGCGCGCATTACACGCTCATACACGCCAAGATAGTGTATGGGACTGTCAGCACGCAGTAAGTGCGCCATTCATTGCATTCTGCTGCGCGGTTCGCAGGGAGGGGCCGCTCCTGTGGGGGTCAGCAGCCGTTCACTTACCGTCAAACAGGGAGGGGAACCATGTGGAGAGCAAAGTAAGGCCGGTCTCACATGGACGGGTCTGATTCTGTATTCGGGAGCCCGCAGTGGGTCTGACCCTGATTGCAGCCGGCGTCGGCGCGTACCTGTATGCTTTCAGCTTCTTTTGTATTGTGGATGACCGTGAACGCTCGCTGTCTGTCATCCGCAGTACAGATTTTTTTTCGAAACTGTCTTTCGCACGCCGTCGCTGGAAGATGACACGGGTACCAGCGACCTATCCGTAGTGGCAGCCGTCCACGTGGAATCCATTAGAGCATGTTCTATTGGATGAATGTATACGGAATGCAGCGGATCGTCCATGTGGGTGACGATCGCGGATTCCACAATGCAAACCCAGCCGTACGAGACCGGCCTTAGCGCGCCTTCACACCTGCGATCGCGATATCGCTGCGTCCTTTGTTTTTTTTTATGCAAATGTCAAACGCATCGCACAAAAATCGCAAAGCGCCGACTTGTGATACGGTTTAACAATAGAAAGTCCCATCGACATTTGTGTTAGAAAAACGCAGCGATATCGCGATGGCCGTGGGCAGGAGCCCTTCGGTACAAGGACTCTGCAGCGCCACCTATTGGAGAATTGTCAATGCCCAGCCCTCCAACAGGCCTTGTAACACAACAGAACTCTGGCCTTCATATAAATGGAGATGAAAATCCAAAACCATCCAATAACAAACTCCGAGGCGTCCTGAAGGGGTTAATCGCATTAACGATAATTAATGATCATTCATTTCCATACAACCATCTGCCTGTGTGAACAGGCGCTTATCATCGTGGGGCGAGAATCAAAGAGTCGTGAGCGAGAGCCAGCACATCTTAATGGCCGCATGTAACACCTCAGTGAGCAACCGACGCCTGCAGGCTCCCCAGCAAAATCACATCACTGCAAAGGGGAACATCCCAAATATCCCTGCCAGCGGCCATATTTACCCATATACTAATAAAGATGTCCGAGGGCGGTACAGACACTCCCAGCAGCTGCCGGATACTAATGGACAGCCACTCACATACCTACCACACATTGGGGCGCTGCTTAGGCTGCCTGTCCACGGGCGGGTTTGAATTGCTATGGAAAGCGCAGCCCCCCCTGTCCACAAGTGGAGAATCATAGCGATTCTCAGCTCACAGGCGGCAAATCGCAGCATGCTACGAATTGCTGCAATTCTCCGCGGTCAGCCTGTCAGATAGGCTGACCACGGAGGTCCGTCTGCTGGCTCCTGCTCTTGGGCGGCGGAGATCCACCGTGGGATACCACAACGCCCGTGGACAGGCAGCCCTAGTATTATACTTGCACATAGATAAGGCATACAAAGGGTGCCAAGTCCTACTGATACATGTTGTGCACCATGCAGGCTTACAACTTACTAAGGACACCACATACGATTCAGCCCGGCAGGTTGTCCTACTTACTGCAAAAAAAAAAACAAACAATAAAACAAGGTGTTAGTTAATATTTTGGCCAAAATACGTAAGCTCACAACCCACGTCAAGGGTCCTCGTAATCGTGTAAGCCCCTCTACAGGAGACGATAAATGGTTCAGTGTAAACGCTGCCCCGACTAAACATCGAACGAGAATTTGTTCACTTCTTGTGTTACAACGTATCGGCCGTGTAAACAGGCGGTCTGTCATCTATGAACAACTGCCTGTTTACTGTGAATGGAGGCGGCGGCTGGAATGATCCCCGTTCCTCCTCCATTCACTAAGCGATGATCATTCCTGTGTAAAGGAACAACTATTGCTGGGACGGCTGTCAGGCATCTGTGCCCGACAAGTCCCTCCGTGTAAAAGGGCCCTAACATTTACAATTGTGCAGAGCTCCTCCTTATAGCAATCGGCCATCTGCTGGGAAGTGTTGTATACCGGCCCGTGTATATCTATGTACTAGTATATTGGCCACCAGGAGGGATGCACCTCAGTCACAGCCCTTATAGTCAAGGGGGTGTCCGATATATATACTGCCCCCCCCCCCCAATCGCCTCCTACGAGCCCTTATTCCACCGTCATGTGCCTGATTTTGTATGGACATGTAGGTCGGCTTAACATGGATGTATTTGCGCGTGCAATAAGCAGTGAATAGAACCCACCGATTTCAATGGGTTTGTTAAGACGCACGTATTTTCGGCCGCTCAAAATAAGAAATAACATGCTCTATCTTTCTACGCATTTGTGCACCAAAGATCCGCACAGCAGTCAATGGGGCGGGGCAAATGTGCGCTCAACATGGAAAGAAACGCTGAGTCCTTCCACAGGACATAAAGAACACATCTGGAACTAATTAGTTATTTCAATTGGGTCGTTTGTTTGCGGGTCGTATTAAGATGTTCTGCCGATTCGCGCACCAAAAAGCCTCTTTCATAGTGCCAGAAAGTTGCGCTAAGGATTACACGGCGCGCGCCCATGTGAAGCCGGCCTCGCTCTGCAGCCTCCTTGTGGCTGTGATGTACGGTGCGGACCGGCTCTGCGTAGAGACAGCGAGGCTGCAGTAATCCTCCAGCCGCGGCGACATCCAGGAAGGAACGACGGGATCCGGTTATTGACTCTTATCTCATTAAACACCCTGCCGAGTATTAATAGACGGCCCGGACATCTGTGTGACAGCAGGTGCTGGCGGCTCGTAGTAAACAAGGTCACAGAGCAGCCATACAAACACACGACTACTACAACCCTCATCATCCTAGTACTGCTGTGGCTGCAAATGTACTAAAAAAGACAAAAGCAGCGCTACTTACCCGTCCGGCCCTGACGATCCAGCGCTGCAGCCCCCAGTCCTCCTGGTCCTTGTTTAGGGGCAGCTACCACCTGACCGCCACAGCCAATCAGAGCCCGCAGAGGTCATGTGCTGTTCCAGGCATCACCGCTCAGGCGCCGAGAGCCATGATGCCAGGAGAACGGCACGTGACCGCTGTGGTCTCCGATTGGCTGCAGTGGTCAGGTGGTGTTTGTTCCTACAGACCAGGCCGACTGGGGGTTACAGCGCCGGATTCCCAGAAGGGCGGCTAAGGAACGCCGCTTTTGTTATTTTGATACATTTGTAGGTTAAAAAAAAAAAATTTGCCTGATTTGCCCCAAGTATTCCCTACGAACGTGGGAGACAGGGCGGGGCTTAGCTTCTTGTCGTGGAT
Source organism: Eleutherodactylus coqui (assembly GCF_035609145.1). NCBI lineage: Eukaryota > Metazoa > Chordata > Amphibia > Anura > Eleutherodactylidae > Eleutherodactylus > Eleutherodactylus coqui. The sequence goes on from NC_089848.1 coordinate 117,116,419, forward strand.
TTACCGCAGATTTTGCGCTTTGCATTGCACTGAAAATTTGCAGCATAAAAAACAACTTGCCGCAAATTTAAAGGGAACCCGTCAGCAGTAATGTCCGCCAAGAGCAGCGCCGATACTACAGAAGCATCGCCCAGTAATTGGAGCTCATCCTCTCCGGCGCCGTATGTAAATGAGGCAGAGCAGTCCGGCGAGCGTGCCGACTCCGCTAGCAAACTGTTCATCCACAAAGCCCACCCTCTCCTGCAGTATTCAGCCACCATTAGGCCTCCTGTCCACGGCGATTTCTCACCGTTTCCTGCGGCAATAATCCGGCCGCGGGGACCGCTTTAACGCTTTCCATAGACTACTATAGAAAGCGCAGCCCGCTGTCCGCGAGACGATGCTCCGCTAGTAGGATTTAAATCTGCCGCTACTCTCTGCAGTGAGCCTGAAGATGTGCCGCGTATATCGCTACGCCCGTGGACAAGAGAAGCATGCGCATTTGTTTTGCGGACCTTTTGGTCTGGAGAACACATCGCGGCGCGCTCCATGTCAGGGCAGAAAAATAAATTGTACTGCACATGCGTGCCAGCCGCTGCGTCCGCAAACCAGAAAAGAGAAGACCCGGGCAGGGTCAGATTCCACTCCGGGCTCCCGCATGCAGAATCCGATGCGCCCGTGGACATGAGGCCTTATTGTGCTTTTAACCCATTTACGCATTCTGAATGGCCACTTTATTAGAGACCCCCATCTAGTATGGCGTTGCGCCTCCTCTGGCCTTCCAAACTGCAGCAATGCATTGTAACATAGATTCCACCAGGTGATGAAACCGTCCTGCAGTAATATCGGCCCCTGCGGACAGGAAGCTTCTTGTAGTTGCCGCAAATTAGATAGATGGTGCTGTAATAATGTGACCAGTCTCTTTATGGTGCAAGTAACAGTATAATAACCAAGTGGTCGCATTAACATAGTCTAATATAATTACTGGTATTGGTGTATGACTGTACATGGGGTAATAACGACCCGAGACCCCCAAACAGGAGCTCCGGTCCCTTTTTTGCTCCCTGCTCATCACGACAACCTTCCCTTCTTCACTGAGCGAGTTTGCTGCGGCTCTTTGCCGTTATCAGCGGATTAATGCGACGCTGCTATATACACTGTATACAGCACATTACTGATCCAGAAGACTGCAGGAACAGATCACAGCGATCCCCAAGCCGTCACAGACTCATTAACCAGGGAGGAGACCGTCTGACTTGTTTGACAAGAGCCACACCAGCAGCGAGCCGCCGCACCCAGCGCAGGAACACTTGTGTCACAGCAGTCTACTGCCAGGCTGAGGGGGCGAGGCGCACGGCTTGGGTTACTTTTTTTAAGGGGTTTTCCAAGTTAAGAATATTGAACTTTTGCATACTGCCCATGTTAAAACAAAAAAGCAATTGAAACAAATGAGACGGCGCTGGATAGAAGAGCACGGGGTGAATAGAGCCTCCGCGGAGTCTACACGGTCCTATCATAAGTAAGTGGACCCCTGAGCAAGCATCACAAGTAGTAGTTATCTCCATATGATACTACTTAGTGGGGCTCCCTTGGCTCTAATGACGTCAGATACTCCCTGTGGTATACTGTCTACTAACGTCTAACACACTTCATCTGACATTTCCCTCCATTCATCCTGCAAATGTTCAGCAGGTTCTCTCAAGACGGATGCTGTTCATATTTCCTGACCCAACATTCCAGTTTACCCCCAACATGTTCAGTAGGTAGCAGCACATTATTGTCTAGAAGGTCAGGGTTCACCTCCGTGTTCATGGTTGTCACTACAACCAATGGACCGAGGCCATGCCACATAACACATTCCCAGACCATAATGGAACCTCCGCCGTATATAACTGTTGGTACACCACACTCAGGCAGCAGACGATCCTCCACACCCGGTACAGCCATCTGATTTATAGATGGAGCAGTGCGATTCATCACTCCATAGAACGTTCTTCCATTGCTCAACTGACCGATAACCACATTTCTTGCGCCATTGTAGACAAGCCGATACATCTTCTCTCAGAGAACTTGCCAGACAGTTGCAGGATGAATGGAGGAAAATACCAGCTGAAGTGTATCAGACGTTCGTATAAAATATACCACGGGGAGTATCCAATATCTTTAGGGCCAACGGAGCCCCACTGAGTAGTAACATATGGAAATACTTTTGATTCTTGCTCCGGTGTCTCATTCTTGTATGTAGGGTAGAGTATACTCCGCCATCCTGAGTACTCGCACTTCCAGCTCTCTTCACCCACCGGGGTTGTTTACAAGCTGCAGAGTCCGAACATCAGGGAGAACTCCCACGGCATTTTGTAATGCACTGTGGAATCACATCAGGGGGTCTGCTACAGAACCCCAGAACAGACCGGAACCATTCACTAGCACTAGTGATACCACCCCAGCGTCTGTCTGACAAGGTTATACTTGGAGAGAAGGGCCGCATATTGTACGTGGATTCTGATGCGGATGCCGTGCCAACATCTGCCCCACGGACATACCCCAAACTGCGCCATATTCCAGATACCACCCCAGCGTCTGTCTGACAGGGTTATACTTGGAGAGTAGGGCCGCATATTGTACGTGGATTCTGATGCGGATGCCGTGCCAACATCTGCCCCACGGACATACCCCAAACTGCGCCATACTCCAGATACCACCCCAGCGTCTGTCTGACAGGGTTATACTTGCAGTAGACGGTAGGGCCGCTGACCCCGCTACTCTATGCTCCAAATATAAACAAAAGGAAGCCTTGTACAACCGACGCCCTTTGGGGCTCCTTTCACTAATGCAAGTCAATGGTTTCATTCCTTTTCATTCATGGGGCTCCGGCACAATTCTCTTTTCAGGAGCTGTAATGGAACCCCAAAATGTACTAAAAAAAAAATGCTGTTGGAATGTTCCCTTACAGATCGCAACAGCCAATCACAGACCTCAGCAATCAACCATTGGTCTTTGATAGCATATGTTATCTTACAACATCCAGTCAACAGGCTGACTGCAGTCTGTGAACACAGCCCCGGTGGAGACCTCCTCCCTCTCGGCCGGACCCACTTCCCGACTCCGACTTCTCCCCTCGGCCGGGCCCACTTCCCGACTCCTACCTCTCCCCTCGGCCGGGCCCACTTCCCGACTCCTACCTCTCCCCTCGGCCGGGCCCACTTCCCGACTCCTACCTCTCCCCTCGGCCGGGCCCACTTCCCGACTCCTACCTCTCCCCTCGGCCGGGCCCACTTCCCGACTCCTACCTCTCCCCTCGGCCGGGCCCACTTCCCGACTCCTACCTCTCCCCTCGGCCGGGCCCACTTCCCGACTCCTACCTCTCCCCTCGGCCGGGCCCACTTCCCGACTCCTACCTCTCCCCTCGGCCGGGCCCACTTCCCGACTCCTACCTCTCCCCTCGGCCGGGCCCACTTCCCGACTCCTACCTCTCCCCTCGGCCGGGCCCACTTCCCGACTCCTACCTCTCCCCTCGGCCGGGCCCACTTCCCGACTCCTACCTCTCCCCTCGGCCGGGCCCACTTCCCGACTCCTACCTCTCCCCTCGGCCGGGCCCACTTCCCGACTCCTACCTCTCCCCTCGGCCGGGCCCACTTCCCGACTCCTACCTCTCCCCTCGGCCGGGCCCACTTCCCGACTCCTACCTCTCCCCTCGGCCGGGCCCACTTCCCGACTCCTACCTCTCCCCTCGGCCGGGCCCACTTCCCGACTCCTACCTCTCCCCTCGGCCGGGCCCACTTCCCGACTCCTACCTCTCCCCTCGGCCGGGCCCACTTCCCGACTCCTACCTCTCCCCTCGGCCGGGCCCACTTCCCGACTCCTACCTCTCCCCTCGGCCGGGCCCACTTCCCGACTCCTACCTCTCCCCTCGGCCGGGCCCACTTCCCGACTCCTACCTCTCCCCTCGGCCGGGCCCACTTCCCGACTCCTACCTCTCCCCTCGGCCGGGCCCACTTCCCGACTCCTACCTCTCCCCTCGGCCGGGCCCACTTCCCGACTCCTACCTCTCCCCTCGGCCGGGCCCACTTCCCGACTCCTACCTCTCCCCTCGGCCGGGCCCACTTCCCGACTCCTACCTCTCCCCTCGGCCGGGCCCACTTCCCGACTCCTACCTCTCCCCTCGGCCGGGCCCACTTCCCGACTCCTACCTCTCCCCTCGGCCGGACCCACTTCCCGACTCCTACCTCTCCCCTCGGCCGGACCCACTTCCCGACTCCTACCTCTCCCCTCGGCCGGACCCACTTCCCGACTCCTACCTCTCCCCTCGGCCGGACCCACTTCCCGACTCCTACCTCTCCCCTCGGCCGGACCCACTTCCCGACTCCTACCTCTCCCCTCGGCCGGACCCACTTCCCGACTCCTACCTCTCCCCTCGGCCGGACCCACTTCCCGACTCCTACCTCTCCCCTCGGCCGGACCCACTTCCCGACTCCTACCTCTCCCCTCGGCCGGACCCACTTCCCGACTCCTACCTCTCCCCTCGGCCGGACCCACTTCCCGACTCCTACCTCTCCCCTCGGCCGGACCCACTTCCCGACTCCTACCTCTCCCCTCGGCCGGACCCACTTCCCGACTCCTACCTCTCCCCTCGGCCGGACCCACTTCCCGACTCCTACCTCTCCCCTCGGCCGGACCCACTTCCCGACTCCTACCTCTCCCCTCGGCCGGACCCACTTCCCGACTCCTACCTCTCCCCTCGGCCGGACCCACTTCTCGACTCCTACCTCTCCCCTCGGCCGGACCCACTTCTCGACTCCTACCTCTCCCCTCGGCCGGACCCACTTCTCGACTCCTACCTCTCCTCTCGGCCGCACCCACTTCTCGACTACTACTTCTCCACACTGCTGGACCCAGTTCTCGACTCCTACTTCTCCATACTGCTGGACCCAGTTCTCGACTCCTACTTCTCCATACTGCTGGACCCAGTTCTCGACTCTTACTTCTCCACACTGCTGGACCCACTTCTCGACTCCTACTTCTCCACACTGCTGGACCCACTTCTCAACATCTACTTTTGTTTTCTGCTGGAACAATTGCTGGCTTTAGATCAAAACGCTGGCACAAAATCCTGTGTGTGACACCACAGTTATAGTCTTTATACAATACCACCATTGCTGCCATCTCTTCATTGAGTTCACTAATGCAATAAACCAGAAGAAGTTGTACCGTGCAGAGAAAATATAGGATCCCATGAACCACCAAAAGGAAAGTGGGGTCAATTTATCAAAACCAACGCATCCAGTCCCATTCCAGTTCCTGGTTTTCAGAGCCACCTTACTGAAATGAGTCGGGTGCGACTCTTCCACTGTTCCACCAGGTTTCATGTTTTAAACCAAGTTTCAGAAGCAATTCTGGGCCAACGACAGTCTGATGGTCTCCACCAGGGCGATGCACCTTAAAGATGCTACAAGCCCATGATTTAGATGTTTACAGTCTGAGATGTGTCCGGTTACAAGAAAAGACGAGATTCTTATTGTGAAGAACAGAGGTTTATGGCAGAGAAGGTGAAGAACCAGGAAATCCATGAATGCGACAATGTGACACGTATCGACCTAGATGTGACGAGGCCGATCCTGAGAGCCAAGTGATGGAGGGTCATAGAGGAGGTCAACATCAACCCTACAGCTTGGAGGAGGAAGAAGCTGAAGACTTCCGTGCGACTCCGAAGTAGAATACGAACTTAGTGATGAAGTATCATCGTCTTACCAAAGCTCCAGAGAAGCACATTTTCTGTTTAGGCCCAGCAGACTGAGTGATTCATTCCATGAAGCGGTGGAAGCGTTCAGTAAGTGATCAGGCATGCAGACATAATAGGAGAGAAGCTGCATGTGCAGACACGACTATTATGACGGCGGCAGCTCCCGAGTCCGTGGAGCCTCGCACTAAACACTGATAGTCGTACGGCACGGATCTGTACAGCAAAATGTACCACAGGTCTGCCAATGTGCAGCTGGTTCTCAGCCCCCTCCAGCCGCTCCCCGCAGTGCCCGCATTGGGGAGTCCTACAGTCTGTACACAGCGGACGCAACCGATCCGCGAGGCCCAAACACCACATCACTACCGCCGCCGCAAGCGTAAGGCGGGGCTCCACAGCGATGGCCGCCACCAGGTACACTACATCACTACCGCCGCCACAAGCGTACGGCGGGGCTCCACAGCGATGGCCGCCACCAGGTACACTACATCACTACCGCCGCCGCAAGCGTAAGGCGGGGCTCCACAGCGATGGCTGCCACCAGGTACACTACATCACTACCTCCGCCGCAAGCGTAAGGCGAGGCTCCACTGCGATGGCCGCCACCAGGTACACTACATCACTACCGCCGCCGCAAGCGTAAGGCGGGGCTCCACAGCGATGGCTGCCACCAGGTACACTACATCACTACCTCCGCCGCAAGCGGAAGGCGGGGCTCCACAACGATGGCTGCCACCAGGTACACTACATCACTACCGCCGCTACAAGCATAAGGCGGGACTCCACAGTGATGGCCGCCACTAGTCACTACCACCTCAGAGGTACACTACATCACTACCTCCGCCGCAAGCGTAAGGCGGGGCTCCACAGCGATGGCCGCCACCAGTTACATTACATCACTACCTCCGCCGCAAGCGTAAGGCGAGGCTCCACAGCGATGGCCGCCACCAGGTACACTATATCACTACCGCCGCTGCAAACGTAAGGCGGGGCTCCACAGCGATGGCCGCCACCAGTTACACCACATCACTACCGCCGCTGCAAGCGTAAGGCGGGACTCCACAGCGATGGCTGCCATCAGGTACTACCACCTCAGCGGTACACTACATCACTACCGCCGCCGCAAGCATAAGGCGAGGCTCCACAGCGATGGCCGCCACCAGTTACACTACATTACTACCGCCGCCGCAAGCATAAGGCGAGGCTCCACTGCGATGGCCGCCACCAGGTACACTACATTACTACCGCTGCTGCAAGCGTAAGGCGGGGCTCCACAGCGATGGCTGCCACCAGGTACACTACATCACTACCTCCGCCGCAAGCGTAAGGCGGGGCTCCACAGCGATGGCTGCCACCAGGTACACTACATCACTACCTCCGCCGCAAGCGTAAGGCGGGGCTCCACAGCGATGGCTGCCACCAGTTACACTACATCACTACCGCCGCCGCAAGCGTAAGGCGGGGCTCCACAGCGATGGCCGCCACCAGGTACACTACATCACTACCGCCGCTGCAAGCGTAAGGCGGGGCTCCACAGCGATGGCCGCCACCAGTTACACCACATCACTACCGCCGCTGCAAGCGTAAGGCGGGACTCCACAGCGATGGCTGCCATCAGGTACTACCACCTCAGCGGTACACTACATCACTACCGCCGCCGCAAGCATAAGGCGAGGCTCCACAGCGATGGCCGCCACCAGTTACACTACATTACTACCGCCGCCGCAAGCATAAGGCGAGGCTCCACTGCGATGGCCGCCACCAGGTACACTACATCACTACCGCCGCCGCAAGCGTAAGGCGGGGCTCCACAGCGATGGCTGCCACCAGGTACACTACATCACTACCTCCGCCGCAAGCGTAAGGCGGGGCTCCACAGCGATGGCCGCCACCAGGTACACTACATCACTACCGCCGCTGCAAGCGTAAGGCGGGGCTCCACAGCGATGGCCGCCACCAGTTACACTACATTACTACCGCCGCCGCAAGCATAAGGCGAGGCTCCACTGCGATGGCCGCCACCAGGTACACTACATCACTACCGCCGCCGCAAGCGTAAGGCGGGGCTCCACAGCGATGGCTGCCACCAGGTACACTACATCACTACCTCCGCCGCAAGCGTAAGGCGGGGCTCCACAGCGATGGCTGCCACCAGGTACACTACATCACTACCGCCGCTACAAGCATAAGGCGGGACTCCACAGCGATGGCCGCCACTAGTCACTACCACCTCAGAGGTACACTACATCACTACCTCCGCCGCAAGCGTAAGGCGAGGCTCCACAGCGATGGCCGCCACCAGGTACACTACATCACTACCGCCGCCGCAAGCGTAAGGCGGGGCTCCACAGCGATGGCCGCCACCAGTTACTACCACCTCAGCGGTACACTACATCACTACCGCCGCCGCAAGCGTAAGGCGGGGCTCCACAGCGATGGCCGCCACTAGTCACTACCACCTCAGCGGTATACTACATCACTACCGCCACCGCAAGCGTAAGGCGGGTCTCCACAGCGATGGCCGCCACCAGTTACTACCACCACAGCGGTACACTACATCACTACCGCCGCCGCAAGCGTAAGGCGGGGCTCCACAGCGATGGCTGCCACTAGTCACTACCACCTCAGAGGTACACTACATCACTACCGCCGCCGCAAGCGTAAGGCGAGGCTCCACAGCGATGGACGCCACCAGGTACACTACATCACTACCGCCGCTGCAAGCGTAAGGCGGGGCTTCACAGCGATGGCCGCCACCAGGTACACTACATCACTACCGCCGCTGCAAGCGTAAGGCGGGGCTCCACAGCGATGGCCGCCACCGGTTACACTACATCACTACCGCCGCTGCAAGTGTAAGGCGGGGCTCCACAGCGATGGCTGCCACCAGTTACACTACATCACTACCGCCGCTGCAAGCGTAAGGCGGGGCTCCACAGCGATGGCTGCCACCAGTTACACTACATCACTACCGCCGCTGCAAGCGTAAGGCGGGGCTCCACAGCGATGGCTGCCACCAGGTACTACCACCTCAGCGGTACACTACATCACTACCGCCGCCGCAAGCATAAGGCGAGGCTCCACGGCGATGGCCGCCACCAGTTACACTACATCACTACCGCCGCCGCAAGCGTAAGGCGGGGCTCCACGGCGATGGCCGCCACCAGTTACACTACATCACTACCGCCGCCGCAAGCGTAAGGCGGGGCTCCACAGCGATGGCTGCCACCAGGTACTACCACCTCAGCGGTACACTACATCACTACCGCCGCCGCAAGCATAAGGCGAGGCTCCACAGCGATGGCCGCCACCAGTTACACTACATCACTACCGCCGCCGCAAGCGTAAGGCGGGGCTCCACGGCGATGGCCGCCACCAGTTACACTACATTACTACCGCCGCTGCAAGCGTAAGGCGGGGCTCCACAGCGATGGCCGCCACCAGTTACACTACATCACTACCGCCGCCGCAAGCGTAAGGCGGGGCTCCACGGCGATGGCCGCCACCAGTTACACTACATCACTACCGCCGCCGCAAGCGTAAGGCGGGGCTTCACAGCGATGGCCGCCACCAGTTACTACCACCTCAGCGGTATACTACATCACTACCGCCGCCGCAAGCGTAAGGCGGGGCTCCACAGCGATGGCCGCCACTAGTCACTACCACCTCAGCGGTATACTACATCACTACCGCCACCGCAAGCGTAAGGCGGGTCTCCACAGCGATGGCCGCCACCAGTTACTACCACCACAGCGGTACACTACATCACTACCGCCGCCGCAAGCGTAAGGCGAGGCTCCACAGCGATGGCCGCCACCAGTTACATTACATCACTACCGCCGCTGCAAGCATAAGGCGAGGCTCCACAGCGATGGCTGCCACCAGGTACACTACATCACTACCGCCGCTGCAAGCGTAAGGCGGGGCTCCACAGCGATGGCTGCCACCAGTTACACTACATCACTACCGCCGCTGCAAGCGTAAGGCGGGGCTCCACAGCGATGGCTGCCACCAGGTACACTACATCACTACCGCCGCTGCAAGCGTAAGGCGGGGCTCCACAGCGATGGCTGCCACCAGGTACACTACATCACTACCGCCGCTACAAGCATAAGGCGGGACTCCACAACGATGGCTGCCATCAGGTACTACCACCTCAGTGCTACACTACATCACTACCGCCGCTGCAAGCCTAAGGCGGGGCTCCACAGCGATGGCTGCCACCAGGTACACTACATCACTACCGCCGCTGCAAGCCTAAGGCGGGGCTCCACAGCGATGGCTGCCACCAGGTACACTACATCACTACCGCCGCTGCAAGCGTAAGGCGGGGCTCCACAGCGATGGCTGCCACTAGGTACTACCACCTCAGCGGTACACTACATCACTACCACCGCTGCAAGCGTAAGGCGGGGCTCCACAGCGATGGCCGCCACCAGTTACTACCACCACAGCGGTACACTACATCACTACCGCCGCCGCAAGCGTAAGGCGAGGCTCCACAGCGATGGCCGCCACCAGTTACACTACATCACTACCGCCGCCGCAAGCATAAGGCGAGGCTCCACAGCGATGGCCGCCACCAGTTACACTACATCACTACCGCCGCTGCAAGCGTAAGGCGGGACTCCACAACGATGGCTGCCATCAGGTACTACCACCACAGCGGTACACTACATCACTACCGCCGCCGCAAGCATAAGGCGAGGCTCCACAGCGATGGCTGCCATCAGGTACTACCACCTCAGTGCTACACTACATCACTACCGCCGCTGCAAGCCTAAGGCGGGGCTCCACAGCGATGGCCGCCACCAGGTACACTACATCACTACCGCCGCTGCAAGCGTAAGCCGGGGCTCCACAGCGATGGCTGCCACTAGTCACTACCACCTCAGCAGTACACTACATCACTACCGCCGCCGCAAGCGTAAGGCGGGGCTCCACAGCGATGGCCGCCACTAGTCACTACCACCTCAGAGGTACACTTCTCACGGCAACATGTATGACTGCGGCGCTCTAAGATGATGGTGATAAAATGTCCGATTTTTCAGGACGCAGCACGGCCAAATGTTTATGCAGCGGTGTGAGCCGGCCCTGAGGGCAGGCAGCCACGTTGTGTCACGGAGGACGTTTCTTGAGTTTCACTTGTTTCCTTGTTTCGCCCGGCGTCGCCAGTAAACAGGTTACCCAATCCGGTAGTGTCAATCCTCCAGTCATCTCAGTCATGTGAGCGCGGCCGCACAGACCCCATGCAACCCGAGAGCTGGAGACGGCCAACGTCTGACTGTCCGGGGGGCAAGAACCCGCAGCACGTCGCATCTACGCTGCGTACCTGCACTGCAGAACACCTCCTCAGGCGAGGGGGTGGAATCCGTAACAATTGGCGCAGATTTGATGAGGGTTTTCTGCTACCAAATTTGCAGCATTTCCGCCCCGTCTGGATGCAGCGTTAGGGCGCTGTCACAGGAGGAGATATGCGCGACGCGCTATGGGCGCCAATCAAAGTGCGGACCGGGCGGAAACATTTACCAGCAAAACTCCAGCGTGTGAACGTGCCCTTCAGAGGGGCTCATGTGTGACGGATTCACCGCAGCGAGAAAGTCGTAGAATCCGTACCGTTGTGTGCCGTGAGTCCGCTGCGGCAGCCGCCCCGTGTAAACACCAGCGGAAGGTCAGTGCCTACTAGGCGATACACCCTGCGCTGCGGCAATATACAAGGTGGGTCCGCACCGTTATGGCCAAAAGAAAAGCTGTGCTGCCCATAGCAACCAATCACTGCGCAGCTCTCATGTTACCTCAGTATTACAAGAAATGAGAGCTGCGCTGCGATTGGTTGCTATATATTATACCGCTGAGGTAACATGAAAGCTGCGCTGCGATTGGTTGTTATATATTATACTGCTGAGATAACATGAAAGCTGCGCTGCGATTGGTTGCTATATATTATACTGCTGAGGTAACATGAAAGCTGCGCTGTGATTGGTTGTTATATATTATACCACTGAGGTAACATGAAAGCTGCGCTGTGATTGGTTGTTATATATTATACTGAGGTAACATGAAAGCTGTGCTGTGATTGGTTGTTATATATTATACTGCTGAGGTAACATGAAAGCTGCGCTGTGATTGGTTGTTATATATTCTACTGCTGAGGTAACATGAAAGCTGTGCTGTGATTGGTTGTTATATATTATACTGAGGTAACATGAAAGCTGCGCTGTGATTGGTTGTTATATATTATACTGAGGTAACATGAAAGCTGTGCTGTGATTGGTTGTTATATATTATACTGCTGAGGTAACATGAGAGCTGCGCTGTGATTGGTTGTTATATATTATACTGAGGTCACATGAAAGCTGCGCTGTGATTGGTTGCTATTAGCAACAAAAATTACAGGGGACGTCAGTGAGTTCCGCTTATTAATTCTGCCGGTACTTGTCGCTCGCTGCTCTGCAGAATGTGTGTACAACGATATTACGCTGATGTATAAGGTATGATACGTTTTCACATCCTGCGCTGCTTCTACATAATCGGGATGTGAACATCCACTTCTGTCTGGCGCACCCGGCTGTATTACAGATCTGCGTTCTTACGGCTGTACGGGGTCACACGGTCAGGTACGACGCGTATTTTACTGCGGATCCGCTCGTGGATTCATCTGCGTGTGGAATTTGTGATGTGGATTCGCATTACCAAGTGATGGTTTTCACAATGTGGATCACAAGTCTGCGTGCGTGGCATATTCTAAGTGGCGCGGATGCCGTGCCAACATCTGCCCCATAGACATACCCTAAACTGCGCCATATTCCACCCCATGTGCTATTCGGGGGCGCACAGAGTGCGGTGCGGGGTCGGCGTACACGGCAAGTGGTGGGCCGCTGGTCGCCCGCTTGCTGCGACGGAGGGAGATCGGTGCTCTCGGCGATCCTACTTGATCCCATAGTAGAGACCGGACGGCGACGGTCATGTGCGCAGAGACCTCGGCATTGTTGGGGTCCCAGCGGTCGGACATTTACTCCCTCTCCTTAGGATGAAGGTCATTACTGGGAGAACTCCTTTAAGGGTGCGTTCACACGTAACGGATTTCAGCGTGGATCCGTACCATTTCTGCGCCGTTCGGTGTGGATTTTGGCGCAGACCCACAGCTAATTTCACTCTTCCAAGCGACGTCCACTGCGGATCGGCGGTTTTTAGTGTGGCTTTTTCGCTATGGAAAGCCTGCCCCAATGCCGCTGCGTGTGAACGTTCCCCCAGCAGGATGGTCCGACCCTGCGAACATGGCGGAGTCCCCCCCCCCCCCCCCAAATCAGGGAGTCAAATTACTGGCAAAACCACTTAACGCTCGCAAATATCCCACTGCAGAAAATACGTCCGGCGGCGGCGAACGCGACGCCGCAGATTCTCCACATGCAATTCTGCCGCAAGCGACCGTCCCCGAAGTCTTTGGTCACATGACCGCGTCCGTGTGGATTTGGGTGTAAAACACGTATTCGGCACCAGCTGCGCCTCCTCCCTGCTGTTGCCCGGATATGAACTCCACGCGCTCTTTATACAACGCACATTAGCCGTCGCGCAAAAGCCGATTCCGTGGGAATCAGTCAGTGATGTTAATGGGGGGCTGAAGACCCCCACGCCAAATGCATATCAAACAGCGTTCCCTAGGCGGACCCTCCATACGGAAAACCCGCAGCATCTGCAGTCATAATCCAGTTACGGTCCCGGACACGCGTCGGATTACGGCCAATAGGCTCAATGGTAAGAGCGACGTCCGTGCCAGATCTGCCACAGCAGCCGCAGAGAGGATGGCGAATCCGCACCGAACATGGCTGCAAAGGCTGAGCAATAGTAGTGCAATATTCACACGGTTGTTTTGCGTTTGATTTTATCGGGTGGGAATGCTGGGGGTCGTAGTCCCGGCACGCACCGCTGGGGGTCGTAGTCCCGGCACGCACCGCTGGGGGTCGTAGTCCCGGCACGCACCGCTGGGGGTCGTAGTCCCGGCACGCACCGCTGGGGGTCGCAGTCCCGGCACGCACCGCTGGGGGTCGCAGTCCCGGCACGCACCGCTGGGGGTCGTAGTCCCGACACGCACCGCTGGGGGTCGTAGTCCCGGCACGCACCGCTGGTGTGGGACGCTGAGGGCTGTAGTCCCGGCACGCACCGCTGAGGACTGTAGTCCCGGCATGCAGTGGTATGGGGGTATGCTGAGGGTCGTAGTCCAGGCATGAACCAGTGTGGTGGGATGCTGGGGGGCGTAGTCCCGGCACGCACCGCTGGGGGGCGTAGTCCCGGCACGCACCGCTGGGGGGCGTAGTCCCGGCACGCACCGCTGGGGGGCGTAGTCCCGGCACGCACCGCTGGGGGGCGTAGTCCCGGCACACACCGCTGGGGGGCGTAGTCCCGGCACACACCGCTGGGGGGCGTAGTCCCGGCACGCACCGCTGGTGTGGGACGCTGGGGGCTGTAGTCCCGGCACGCACCGCTGAGGACTGTAGTCCCGGTATGCAGTGGTATGGGGGTATGCTGGGGGTCGTAGTCCAGGCATGAACCAGTGTGGTGGGATGCTGGGGGGCGTAGTCCCGGCACGCACCGCTGGGGGGCGTAGTCCCGGCACGCACCGCTGGGGGGCGTAGTCCCGGCACGCACCGCTGGGGGGCGTAGTCCCGGCACGCACCGCTGGGGGGCGTAGTCCCGGCACGCACCGCTGGGGGGCGTAGTCCCGGCACGCACCGCTGGGGGGCGTAGTCCCGGCACGCACCGCTGGGGGGCGTAGTCCCGGCACGCACCGCTGGGGGGCGTAGTCCCGGCACGCACCGCTGGGGGGCGTAGTCCCGGCACGCACCGCTGGGGGGCGTAGTCCCGGCACGCACCGCTGGTGTGGGACGCTGGGGGCTGTAGTCCCGGCACGCACCGCTGAGGACTGTAGTCCCGGTATGCAGTGGTATGGGGGTATGCTGGGGGTCGTAGTCCAGGCATGAACCAGTGTGGTGGGATGCTGGGGGGCGTAGTCCCGGCACGCACCGCTGGGGGGCGTAGTCCCGGCACGCACCGCTGGGGGGCGTAGTCCCGGCACGCTCCGCTGGGGGGCGTAGTCCCGGCACGCTCCGCTGGGGGGCGTAGTCCCGGCACGCTCCGCTGGGGGGCGTAGTCCCGGCACGCTCCGCTGGGGGGCGTAGTCCCGGCACGCTCCGCTGGGGGGCGTAGTCCCGGCACGCTCCGCTGGGGGGCGTAGTCCCGGCACGCTCCGCTGGGGGGCGTAGTCCCGGCACGCACCGCTGGGGGGCGTAGTCCCGGCACGCACCGCTGGGGGGCGTAGTCCCGGCACGCACCGCTGGGGGGCGTAGTCCCGGCACGCACCGCTGGTGTGGGACGCTGGGGGCTGTAGTCCCTGCTTGCACCGCTGGGGTGGGATGCTGGGGGTCGTTGTCCCGGCATGAACCAGTGTGGTGGGATGCTGGGGGTCATAGTCCCGGCATGCAGTGGTATGGGGGAATGCTGGGGGTTGTAGTCCCGGCACGCACCGCTGGGGGTCGTAGTCCCGGCACGCACCGCTGGGGGTCGTAGTCCCGGCACGCACCGCTGGGGGTCGTAGTCCCGGCACGCACCGCTGGGGGTCGTAGTCCCGGCACGCACCGCTGGGGGTCGTAGTCCCGGCACGCACCGCTGGGGGTCGTAGTCCCGGCACGCACCGCTGGGGGTCGTAGTCCCGGCACGCACCGCTGGGGGTCGTAGTCCCGGCACGCACCACTGGTGTGGGACGCTGGGGGCTATAGTCCCGGCACGCACCGCTGAGGACTGTAGTCCCGGTATGCAGTGGTATGGGGGTATGCTGGGGGTCGTAGTCCAGGCATGAACCAGTGTGGTGGGATGCTGGGGGGCGTAGTCCCGGCACGCACCGCTGGGGGGCGTAGTCCCGGCACGCACCGCTGGGGGGCGTAGTCCCGGCACGCACCGCTGGGGGGCGTAGTCCCGGCACGCACCGCTGGGGGGCGTAGTCCCGGCACGCACCGCTGGGGGGCGTAGTCCCGGCACGCACCGCTGGCGTGGGACGCTGGGGGCCGTAGTCCCGGCACGCACCGCTGGGGGTCGTAGTCCCGGCACGCACCGCTGGGGGTCGTAGTCCCGGCACGCACCGCTGGGGGTCGTAGTCCCGGCACGCACCGCTGGGGGTCGTAGTCCCGGCACGCACCGCTGGGGGTCGTAGTCCCGGCATGAACCAGTGTGGTGGGATGCTGGGGGGCGTAGTCCCGGCACGCACCGCTGGGGGGCGTAGTCCCGGCACGCACCGCTGGGGGGCGTAGTCCAGGCATGAACCAGTGTGGTGGGATGCTGGGGGGCGTAGTCCCGGCACGCACCGCTGGGGGGGCGTAGTCCCGGCACGCACCGCTGGGGGGCGTAGTCCCGGCACGCACCGCTGGGGGGCGTAGTCCCGGCACGCACCGCTGGGGGGCGTAGTCCCGGCACGCACCGCTGGGGGGCGTAGTCCCGGCACGCACCGCTGGGGGGCGTAGTCCCGGCACGCACCGCTGGTGTGGGACGCTGGGGGCTGTAGTCCCGGCACGCACCGCTGAGGACTGTAGTCCCGGTATGCAGTGGTATGGGGGTATGCTGGGGGTCGTAGTCCAGGCATGAACCAGTGTGGTGGGATGCTGGGGGGCGTAGTCCCGGCACGCACCGCTGGGGGGCGTAGTCCCGGCACGCACCGCTGGGGGGCGTAGTCCCGGCACGCACCGCTGGGGGGCGTAGTCCCGGCACGCACCGCTGGGGGGCGTAGTCCCGGCACGCACCGCTGGGGGGCGTAGTCCCGGCACGCACCGCTGGGGGGCGTAGTCCCGGCACGCACCGCTGGGGGCCGTAGTCCCGGCACGCACCGCTGGGGGGCGTAGTCCCGGCACGCACCGCTGGGGGGCGTAGTCCCGGCACGCACCGCTGGGGGGCGTAGTCCCGGCACGCACCGCTGGCGTGGGACGCTGGGGGCTGTAGTCCCGGCACGCACCGCTGGGGGTCGTAGTCCCGGCACGCACCGCTGGGGGTCGTAGTCCCGGCACGCACCGCTGGGGGTCGTAGTCCCGGCACGCACCGCTGGGGGTCGTAGTCCCGGCACGCACCGCTGGGGGTCGTAGTCCCGGCATGAACCAGTGTGGTGGGATGCTGGGGGGCGTAGTCCCGGCACGCACCGCTGGGGGGCGTAGTCCCGGCACGCACCGCTGGGGGGCGTAGTCCCGGCATGAACCAGTGTGGTGGGATGCTGGGGGGCGTAGTCCCGGCACGCACCGCTGGGGGGCGTAGTCCCGGCACGCTCCGCTGGGGGGCGTAGTCCCGGCACGCTCCGCTGGGGGGCGTAGTCCCGGCACGCTCCGCTGGGGGGCGTAGTCCCGGCACGCTCCGCTGGGGGGCGTAGTCCCGGCACGCTCCGCTGGGGGGCGTAGTCCCGGCACGCTCCGCTGGGGGGCGTAGTCCCGGCACGCTCCGCTGGGGGGCGTAGTCCCGGCACGCTCCGCTGGGGGGCGTAGTCCCGGCACGCTCCGCTGGGGGGCGTAGTCCCGGCACGCACCGCTGGGGGGCGTAGTCCCGGCACGCACCGCTGGGGGGCGTAGTCCCGGCACGCACCGCTGGGGGGCGTAGTCCCGGCACGCACCGCTGGGGGGCGTAGTCCCGGCACGCACCGCTGGTGTGGGACGCTGGGGGCTGTAGTCCCTGCTTGCACCGCTGGGGTGGGATGCTGGGGGTCGTTGTCCCGGCATGAACCAGTGTGGTGGGATGCTGGGGGTCATAGTCCCGGCATGCAGTGGTATGGGGGAATGCTGGGGGTTGTAGTCCCGGCACGCACCGCTGGGGGTCGTAGTCCCGGCACGCACCGCTGGGGGTCGTAGTCCCGGCACGCACCGCTGGGGGTCGTAGTCCCGGCACGCACCGCTGGGGGTCGTAGTCCCGGCACGCACCGCTGGGGGTCGTAGTCCCGGCACGCACCGCTGGCGTGGGACGCTGGGGGCTGTAGTCCCGGCACGCACCGCTGGTGTGGGACGCTGGGGGCTGTAGTCCCTGCTTGCACCGCTGGGGTGGGATGCTGGGGGTCGTTGTCCCGGCATGAACCAGTGTGGTGGGATGCTGGGGGTCATAGTCCCAGCATGCAGTGGTATGGGGGAATGCTGGGGGTCGTAGTCCCGGCACGCACCGCTGGGGTAGGACGCTGGGGGTCGTAGTCCCGGCATGCCGCAGTGTGGGGGGAAGCTGGGGGCTGTAGTCCCGGCATGCACCACTGGGGGTCGTAGTCCCAGTATGAAGCAGTGTAGTGGGATGCTGGGGGTCGTAGTCCCAGCATGCAGCGGTGGGGGGGGGGGGGATGCTGGGGGTCGTAGTCTCAGCATGAACCAGTGTAGTGGGATGCTGGGGGTCGTAGTCCCGGCATGCGGCGGTGTGGGGGATGCTGGGGGTCGTAGTCCCGGCACTGACAGAAACTCCACGTCATCTCCCGGTGGCCGGAAGCTCCCGGTGACAGCACTCACCCCGTGGACGTGGTAGCCCTCACTGCCGCCATCCGCGGGCTCCGAGCTCAGAGACAGCCCCATGTCCGGACTGACAGCCGGGGACACCGAGGAACCGGAGAGAGCGCTCTACACGCCTGCCAGGCCGGCCAATCCAGCGCCTATGCGGGGTGGAGAAGATCCGGGATCGACTGCAGCGCCTGGCGGGTAGTGACGCCCATAGCAACAGAGGAGCCGTAACTAAGGACGCGCGAGGAGGAGACCTAGTATTGGGGGAGCGGTGAGATCTACTGAGATCCTCAGTAATCTGCGAAGGAGCCCCGGAGACTGGAAGTCTTCTAGCAGGAAGTGGTGATCCCTGTAGTATATAGGGGTATACAGTATATACAGGTGACGGCCTGCGGATAGGAGAGATAACGATGGCGGATCCTGCGATCACGGTGAGAAGCAGCGGTTAATGCATAGCGTTATAGTTGTTATCGCCAGGCGTCCGTCGTATCGCTTGGCCCGATATCGGACGCTTAACCTTGCGATCCTGGATGCGAGCGCGATGCCTCTCTGCTTACAGGTCTACGTCCGTGCGTGAAAACATCGCAGTGCAATTAAAGTCCCATAGGAAACAATGCGAAGAATCGCCCGAAAAAAGGCAGCGCCGGCTTACCGTCAGAACCGTATAGATGCGCGGTGAGGGCAATACTGCACAGCGCCATTGTACGGAACCGCCGCGATCAACCTGCCAGACGGGGGGGCGTCAGAGGCGGGACAGAGGGTCCGCAGACTGGTGGGTCAGAGGTGGGACAGAGGGTCCGCAGACTGGTGGGGTCAGAGGCGGGATCTGCAGATAGAGGGTCCGCAGACTGGTGGGGTCAGAGGCGGGATCACTAGACAGAGGGTCCGCAGACTGGTGGGGTCAGAGGCGGGATCACTAGACAGAGGGTCCGCAGACTGGTGGGGTCAGAGGCGGGATCACTAGACAGAGGGTCCGCAGACTGGTGGGGTCAGAGGCGGGACAGAGGGTCCGCAGACTGGTGGGGTCAGAGGCGGGATCTGCAGACAGAGGGTCCGCAGACTGGTGGGGTCAGAGGTGGGACAGAGGGTCCGCAGACTGGTGGGGTCAGAGGCGGGATCACTAGACAGGGGGTCCGCAGACTGGTGGGGTCAGAGGCGGGATCTGCAGAAAGAGGGTCCGCAGACTGGTGGGGTCAGAGGTGGGATCACTAGACAGAGGGTCCGCAGACTGGTGGGGTCAGAGGCGTGATCTGCAGATAGAGGGTCCGCAGACTGGTGGGGTCAGAGGCGGGATCTGCAGACAGAGGGTCCGCAGACTGGTGGGGTCAGAGGCGGGATCACTAGACAGGGAGTCTGCAGACTGGTGGGGTCAGAGGTGGGATCTGCAGATAGAGGGTCCGCAGACTGGTGGGGTCAGAGGCGGGACAGAGGGTCCGCAGACTGGTGGGGTCAGAGGCGGGATCACTAGACAGAGGGTCCGCAGACTGGTGGGGTCAGAGGCGGGACAGAGGGTCCGCAGACTGGTGGGGTCAGAGGCGGGATCACTAGACAGAGGGTCCGCAGACTGGTGGGGTCAGAGGCGGGACAGAGGGTCCGCAGACTGGTGCGGTCAGAGGCGGGATCTGCAGACAGAGGGTCCGCAGACTGGTGGGGTCAGAGGCGTGATCACTAGACAGAGGGTCCGCAGACTGGTGCAGTCAGAGGCGGGATCTGCAGATAGAGGGTCCGCAGACTGGTGGGGTCAGAGGCGGGATCACTAGACAGAGGGTCCGCAGACTGGTGTGGTCAGAGGCGGGACAGAGGGTCTGCAGATTGGTGGGGTCAGAGGCGGGATCTACAGACAGAGGGTCCGCAGACTGGTGGGGTCAGAGGCGTGATCTGCAGATAGAGGGTCCGCAGACTGGTGGGGTCAGAGGCGGGATCTGCAGACAGAGGGTCCGCAGACTGGTGGGGTCAGAGGCGGGATCTGTAGATAGAGGGTCCGCAGACTGGTGGGGTCAGAGGCGGGACCTGCAGATAGAGGGTCCGCAGGCTAGTGGGGTCAGAGGCGGGATCTGCAAATAGAGGGTCCGCAGACTGGTGGGGTCAGAGGCGCGATCTGCAGACAGAGGGTCCGCAGATTGGTGGGGTCAGAGGCGGGATCTGCAGATAGAGGGTCCGCAGACTGGTGGGGTCAGAGGTGGGATCTGCAGACAGAGGGTCCGCAGACTGGTGGGGTCAGAGGCGAGATCTGCAAACAGAGGGTCCGCAGACTGGTAGGGTCAGAGACGGGATCTGCAGATAGAGGGTCCGCAGACTGGTGGGGTCAGAGGCGGGATCACTAGACAGAGGGTCCGCAGACTGGTGGGGTCAGAGGCGGGATCTGCAAATAGAGGGTCCGCAGACTGGTGGGGTCAGAGGCGGGATCTGCAGATAGAGGGTCTGCAGACTGGTGGGGTCAGAGGCTGGATCTGCAGATAGAGGGTCCGCAGACTGGTGGGATCAGAGGCGGGATCACTAGACAGAGGGTCCGCAGACTGGTGGGGTCAGAGGCGGGATCAATAGACAGAGGGTCCGCAGACTGGTGGGGTCAGAGGTGGGATCACTAGACAGGGGGTCCGCAGACTGGTGGGGTCAGAGGCGGGATCTGCAGAAAGAGGGTCCGCAGACTGGTGGGGTCAGAGGCGGGATCACTAGACAGAGGGTCCGCAGACTGGTGGGGTCAGAGGTGGGATCACTAGACAGAGGGTCCGCAGACTGGTGGGGTCAGAGGCGTGATCTGCAGATAGAGGGTCCGCAGACTGGTGGGGTCAGAGGCGGGATCTGCAGACAGAGGGTCCGCAGACTGGTGGGGTCAGAGGCAGGATCACTAGACAGGGGGTCTGCAGACTGGTGGGGTCAGAGGTGGGATCTGCAGATAGAGGGTCCGCAGACTGGTGGGGTCAGGGGCGGGATCTACAGATAGAGGGTCTGCAGACTGGTGGGGTCAGAGGCGGGATCACTAGACAGAGGGTCCGCAGACTGGTGGGGTCAGAGGCGGGATCTGCAGACAAAGGGTCCGCAGACTGGTGGGGTCAGAGGCGGGATCTGTAGATAGAGGGTCCGCAGACTGGTGGGGTCAGAGGCGGGACCTGCAGATAGAGGGTCCGCAGGCTAGTGGGGTCAGAGGCGGGATCTGCAAATAGAGGGTCCGCAGACTGGTGGGGTCAGAGGCGCGATCTGCAGACAGAGGGTCCGCAGATTGGTGGGGTCAGAGGCGGGATCTGCAGATAGAGGGTCCGCAGACTGGTGGGGTCAGAGGTGGGATCTGCAGACAGAGGGTCCGCAGACTGGTGGGGTCAGAGGCGAGATCTGCAAACAGAGGGTCCGCAGACTGGTAGGGTCAGAGACGGGATCTGCAGATAGAGGGTCCGCAGACTGGTGGGGTCAGAGGCGGGATCACTAGACAGAGGGTCCGCAGACTGGTGGGGTCAGAGGCGGGATCTGCAAATAGAGGGTCCGCAGACTGGTGGGGTCAGAGGCGGGATCTGCAGATAAAGGGTCTGCAGACTGGTGGGGTCAGAGGCTGGATCTGCAGATAGAGGGTCCGCAGACTGGTGGGATCAGAGGCGGGATCACTAGACAGAGGGTCCGCAGACTGGTGGGGTCAGAGGCGGGATCAATAGACAGAGGGTCCGCAGACTGGTGGCGTCAGAGGTGGGATCACTAGACAGGGGGTCCGCAGACTGGTGGGGTCAGAGGCGGGATCTGCAGAAAGAGGGTCCGCAGACTGGTGGGGTCAGAGGTGGGATCACTAGACAGAGGGTCCGCAGACTGGTGGGGTCAGAGGTGGGATCACTAGACAGAGGGTCCGCAGACTGGTGGGGTCAGAGGCGTGATCTGCAGATAGAGGGTCCGCAGACTGGTGGGGTCAGAGGCGGGATCTGCAGACAGAGGGTCCGCAGACTGGTGGGGTCAGAGGCAGGATCACTAGACAGGGGGTCTGCAGACTGGTGGGGTCAGAGGTGGGATCTGCAGATAGAGGGTCCGCAGACTGGTGGGGTCAGGGGCGGGATCTACAGATAGAGGGTCTGCAGACTGGTGGGGTCAGAGGCGGGATCACTAGACAGAGGGTCCGCAGACTGGTGGGGTCAGAGGCGGGACATAGGGTCCGCAGACTGGTGGGGTCAGAGGCGGGACATAGGGTCCGCAGACTGGTGCGGTCAGAGGCGGGATCTGCAGACAGAGGGTCCGCAGACTGGTGGGGTCAGAGGCGGGATCTGCAGACAGAGGGTCCGCAGACTGGTGGGGTCAGAGGCGGGATCACTAGACAGAGGGTCCGCAGACTGGTGGGGTCAGAGGCGGGATCACTAGACAGAGGGTCCGCAGACTGGTGGGGTCAGAGGCGGGATCACTAGACAGAGGGTCCGCAGACTGGTGGAGTCAGAGGCTGGATCACTAGACAGAGGGTCCGCAGACTGGTGGGGTCAGAGGCGGGATCTGCAGATAGAGGGTCTGTAGACTGGTGGGGTCAGAGGCGGGATCTGCAGATAGAGGGTCTGCAGACTGGTGGGGTCAGAGGCGGGACAGAGGGTCCGCAGACTGGTGGGGTCAGAGGCGGGATCTGCAGACAGAGGGTCCGCAGACTGGTGGGGTCAGAGGCAGGATCTGCAGATAGAGGGTCCGCAGACTGGTGGGGTCAGAGGCGGGATCTGCAGATAGAGGGTCCGCAGACTGGTGTGGTCAGAGGCGGGACCTGCAGATAGAGGGTCCGCAGGCTAGTGGGCTCAGAGGCGGGATCTACAGATAGAGGGTCCGCAGACTGGTGGGGTCAGAGGTGGGATCTGCAGATAGAGGGTGCGCAGACTGGTGGGGTCAGAGGCGGGATCACTAGACAGAGGGTCCGCAGACTGGTGTGGTCAGAGGCGGGACAGAGGGTCTGCAGACTGGTGGGGTCAGGGGCGGGATCTGCAGATAGAGGGTCCGCAGACTGGTGGGGTCAGAGGCGGGATCACTAGACAGAGGGTCCGCAGACTGGTGTGGTCAGAGGCGGGACAGAGGGTCTGCAGACTGGTGGGGTCAGAGGCGGGATAACTAGACAGAGGGTCCGCAGACTGGTGGGGTCAGAGGCGGGATCTGCAGATAGAGGGTCCGCAGACTGGTGGGGTCAGAGGCGGGATCTGCAGACAGAGGGTCTGCAGACTGGTGGGGTCAGAGGCGTGATCTGCAGATAGAGGGTCCGCAGACTGGTGGGGTCAGAGGCGGGATCTGCAGACAGAGGGTCCGCAGACTGGTGGGGTCAGAGGCGGGATCTGTAGATAGAGGGTCCGCAGACTGGTGGGGTCAGAGGCGGGATCTGTAGATAGAGGGTCCGCAGACTGGTGGGGTCAGAGGCGGGACCTACAGATAGAGGGTCCGCAGGCTAGTGGGGTCAGAGGCGGGATCTGCAAATAGAGGGTCCGCAGACTGGTGGGGTCAGAGGCGCGATCTGCAGACAGAGGGTCCCCAGATTGGTGGGGTCAGAGGCGGGATCTGCAGATAGAGGTTCCGCAGACTGGTGGGGTCAGAGGCGGGATCTGCAGACAGAGGGTCCGCAGACTGGTGGGGTCAGAGGCGGGATGTGCAGACAGAGGGTCCGCAGACTGGTGGGGTCAGAGGCGGGATCACTAGACAGAGGGTCCGCAGACTGGTGGGGTCAGAGGCGACATCTGCAAACAAAGGGTCCGCAGACTGGTGGGGCCAGAGGCGGGATATGCAGACAGAGGGTCCGCAGACTGGTGGGGTCAGAGGCGGGATCTGCAGATAGAGGGTCCGCAGACTGGTGGGGTCAGAGGCGGGATCACTAGACAGAGGGTCCGCAGACTGGTGGGGTCAGAGGCGGGATCTGCAGACAGAGGGTCCGCAGACTGGTGGGGTCAGAGGCGGGATCTGCAGATAGAGGGTCCGCAGACTGGTGGGGTCAGAGGCGGGATCTGCAGACAGAGGGTCTGCAGACTGGTGGGGTCAGAGGCGGGATCTGCAGGTAGAGGGTCCGCAGACTTGTGGGGTTAGAGGTGGGATCTGCAGACAGAGGGTCTGCAGACTGGTGGGGTCAGAGGCTGGATCACTAGACAGAGGGTCCGCAGACTGGTGGGGTCAGAGGCGGGATCTGCAGATAGAGGGTCCGCAGACTGGTGGGGTCAGAGGCGGGATCTGCAGACAGAGGGTCTGCAGACTGGTGGGGTCAGAGGCGGGATCTGCAGGTAGAGGGTCCGCAGACTTGTGGGGTTAGAGGTGGGATCTGCAGACAGAGGGTCTGCAGACTGGTGGGGTCAGAGGCTGGATCAGTAGACAGAGGGTCCGCAGACTGGTGGCGTCAGAGGCGTGATTTGCAGATAGAGTGTCCGCAGACTGGTGGGGTCAGAGGCGTGATCTGCAGATAGAGGGTCCGCAGACTGGTGGGCTCAGTGGCGGGACAGAGGGTCCGCAGACTGGTGGGGTCAGAGGCGGGATCTGCAGATAGAGGGTCTGCAGACTTTTTGGGGTCAGAGGCGTGATCTGCAGATAGAGGGTCCGCAGACTGGTGGGGTCAGAGGCGTGATCTGCAGATAGAGGGTCCGCAGACTGGTGGGGTCAGAGGCGTGATCTGCAGATAGAGGGTCCGCAGACTGGTGGGGTCAGAGGTGGGATCTGCAGATAAAGGGTCCGCAGACTGGTGGGGTCAGAGGCGGGACAGAGGGTCCGCAGACTGGTGGGGTCAGAGGCGGGATCTGCAGATAGAGGGTCCGCAGACCGGTGGGGTCAGGGGCGGGATCTGCAGATAGAGGGTCTGCAGACTGCTGGGGTTAGAGGCGTGATCTGCAGATAGAGAGTCCGCAGACTGGTGGGGTCAGAGGCGTGATTTGCAGATAGAGGGTCCGCAGACTAGTGGGGTCAGAGGCGTGATCTGCAGACAGAGGCTCCGCAGACTGGTGGGGTCAGAGGCGGGATTTGCTGATAGAGGGTCCGCAGACTGGTGGGGTCAGAGGTGGGATCTGCAGATAGAGGGTTGCATAGACTGGTGGGGTCAGAGGCGGGACAGAGGGTCTGCAGACTGGTGGGGTCAGAGGCGGGAACACTAGACAGAGGGTCCGCAGACTGGTGGGGTCAGAGGCGGGACAGAGGGTCCGCAGACTGGTGGGGTCAGAGGCGGGATCACTAGACAAAGGGTCCGCAGACTGGTGGGGTCAGAGGCGGGATCTACAAATAGAGGGTCCGCAGACTGGTGGGGTCAGAGGTGTGATCTGCAGATAGAGGGTCCGCAGACTGGTGGGGTCAGAGGCAGGATCTGCAGATAGAGGGTCCGCAGACTGGTGGGTTCAGAGGCGGGATCTGCAGATAGAGGGTCCGCAGACTGGTGGGGTCAGAGGCGGGATCTGCAGACAGAGGGTCTGCAGACTGGTGGGGTCAGAGGTGGGATCTGCAGGTAGAGGGTCCGCAGACTTGTGGGGTTAGAGGTGGGATCTGCAGACAGAGGGTCTGCAGACTGGTGGGGTCAGAGGCGGGACACTAGACAGAGGGTCCGCAGACTGGTGGGGTCAGAGGTGGGATCTGCTGATAGAGGGTCCGCAGACTGGTGGGGTCAGAGGTGGGATCTGCAGACAGAGGGTCTGTAGACTGGTGGGGTCAGAGGCGGGATCTGCAGACAGAGGGTCCACAGACTGGTGGGGTCAGAGGTGGGATCTGCAGACAGAAGGTCTGCAGACTGGTGGGGTCAGAGGTGGGATCTGCAGATAGAGGGTCCGCAGACTGGTGGGGTCAGAGGCGTGATCTGCAGATAGAGGGTCCGCAGACTGGTGGGGTCAGAGGTGGGATCTGCACATATAGGGTCCGCAGACTGGTGGGGTCAGAGGCGGGATCTGCACATATGGGGTCCGCAGACTGGTGGGGTCAGAGGCGGGATCACTAGACAGAGGGTCCGCAGACTGGTGGGGTCAGAGGCGGGATCTGCAAATAGAGGGTCCGCATACTGGTGGCGTCACAGGCGTGATCTGCAGATAGAGGGTCCGCAGACTGGTGGGGTCAGAGGCGTGATCTGCAGATGGAGGGTCCGCAGACTGGTGGGCTCAGAGGCGGGATAGAGGGTCCGCAGACTGGTGGGGTCAGAGGCGGGATCTGCAGATAGAGGGTCCGCAGACTGGTGGGGTCAGAGGCGTGATCTGCAGATAGAGGGTTCGCAGACTCGTGGGGTCAGAGGCGTGATCTGCAGATAGAGGGTCCGCAGACTGGTGGGGTCAGAGGCGTGATCTGCAGATAGAGGTTCCGCAGACTGGTGGGGTCAGAGGTGGGATCTGCAGATAAAGGGTCCGCAGACTGGTGGGGTCAGAGGCGGGACAGAGGGTCCGCAGACTGGTGGGGTCAGAGGCGTGATCTGCAGATAGAGGGTCCGCAGACTAGTGGGGTCAGAGGCGTGATCTGCAGACAGAGGGTCCGCAGACTGGTGGGGTCAGAGGCGAGATCTGCTGATAGAGGGTCCGCAGACTGGTGGGGTCAGAGGTGGGATCTGCAGATAGAGGGTTGCATAGACTGGTGGGGTCAGAGGCGGGACAGAGGGTCCGCAGACTGGTGGGGTCAGAGGCGGGATCACTAGACAGAGGGTCCGCAGACTGGTGGGGTCAGAGGCGGGACAGAGGGTCCGCAGACTGGTGGGGTAAGAGGCGGGATCACTAGACAAAGGGTCCGCAGACTGGTGGGGTCAGAGGCGGGATCTGCAAATAGAGGGTCTGCAGACTGGTGGGGTCAGAGGCAGGATCTGCAGATAGGGGGTCCGCAGACTGGTGGGGTCAGCGGCGGGATCACTAGACAGAGGGTCCGCAGACTGGTGGGGTCAGATGCGGGCTCTGCAGATAGAGGGTCCGCAGACTGGTGGGGTCAGAGGCAGGATTTGCAGACAGAGGGTCCACAGACTGGTGGGGTCAGAGGCGGGATCTGCAGACAGAGGGTCCACAGACTGGTGGGGTCAGAGGCGGGATCTGCAGACAGAGGGTCCGCAGACTGGTGGGGTCAGAGGTGTGAGCTGCAGACAGAGGGTCCGCAGACTGGTGGAGTCAGAGGCGGGATCTGCAGATAGAGGGTCCGCAGACTGGTGGGGTCAGAGGTGTGATCTGCAGATAGAAGGTGCGCAGACTGGTAGGGTCAGAGGTGTGATCTGCAGATAGAGGGTCCGCAGACTGGTGAGGTCTGCAGACAGAGGTTCCGCAGACTGGTGGGGTCAGAGGCGGGATCTGCAGATAGAGGGTCCGCAGACCGGTGGGATCTGCAGATAGAGGGTCCGCAGGCTCGTGGGGTCAGAGGTGGGATCTGCAAACAGAGGGTCCGCAGGCTGGTGGGGTCAGAGGCTGGATCTGCAGATAGAGGGTCCGCAGACTGGTGGGATCTGCAGATAGAGGGTACGCAGGATGGTGGGGTCAGAGGTGGGATCTGCAGACAGAGGGTCCGCAGGCTGGTGGGGTCAGAGGCGGGATCTGCAGACTGAGGGTCCGCAGACTGGTGGGTTCAGAGGCGGGATCTGCAGATAGAGTTTGCGCAGACTGGTGGGGTCAGAGGTGGGATCTGCAGATAGAGGGTCTGCAGACTGGTGGGGTCAGAGGCGGGATATGCAGACAGAGGGTTCGCAGTCTGGTGGGGTCAAAGGCGGGACAGAGGGTCCGCAGACTGGTGGGGTCAGAGGCGGTATCTCTAGACAGAGGGTCCGCAGACTGGTGGGGTCCCAGGCGGGATCCGCAGACAGAGGGTCCGCAGACTGGTGGGGTTAGAGGCGGGATCACTAGACAGAGGGTCCACAGACTGGTGGGGTCAGAGGCGGGATCACTAGACAGAGGGTCCGCAGACTGGTGAGGTCAGAGGCGGGATCACTAGACAGAGGGTCCGCAGACTGGTGGGGTCAGAGGCGGGATCTGCAGATAGAGGGTCCGCTGACTGGTGGGGTCAGGGGCGGGATCTGCAGATAGAGGGTCCTCAGACTGGTGGGGTCAGAGGCGGGATCTGCAGACAGAGGGTCCGCAGACTGGTGGGGTCAGAGGCGGGATCTGCAGACAGAGGGTCCGCAGACTGGTGGGGTCAGAGGCGTGATCTGCAGACAGAAGGTCCGCAGACTGGTGGGGTCAGAGGCGGGACCTGCACATATGGTGTACGCAGACTGGTGGGGTCAGAGGCGGGATCTGCAGATAGAGGGTCCGCAGAGTGGTGGGATCAGAGGTGGGATTTGCAGATAGAGGGTCCGCAGACTGGTGGGGTCAGAGGCGGGATCTGCAGATAGGGGGTTCGCAGACTGGTGGGTTCAGAGGTCGGATCTGCAGACAGAGGGTCCGCAGCATGGTGGGGTCAGAGGCGGGATCTGCAGACAGAGGGTCCGCAGACTGGTGGGGTCAGAGGCGTGATCTGCAGACAGAGGGTCCGCAGACTGGTGGAGTCAGAGGCGTGATCTGCAGATAGGGGGTTCGCAGACTGGTGGGGTCTGCAGACAGAGGGTCCGCAGGCTGGTGGGGTCAGAGGCGGGATCTGCAGATAGAGGGTCCGCAGACCGGTGGGATCTGCAGATAGAGGGTCCGCAGGCTCGTGAGGTCAGAGGTGGGATCTGCAAACAGAGGGTCCGCAGACTGGTGGGGTCAGAGGCGTGATCTGCAGACAGAAGGTCCGCAGACTGGTGGGGTCAGAGGTGGGATCTGCAGATAGAGGGTCCGCAGAGTGGTGGGATCAGAGGTGGGATTTGCAGATAGAGGGTCCGCAGACTGGTGGGGTCAGAGGCGGGATCTGCAGATAGGGGGTTCGCAGACTGGTGGGTTCAGAGGTCGGATCTGCAGACAGAGGGTCCGCAGCATGGTGGGGTCAGAGGCGGGATCTGCAGACAGAGGGTCCGCAGACTGGTGGTGTCAGAGGCGTGATCTGCAGACAGAGGGTCCGCAGACTGGTGGAGTCAGAGGCGTGATCTGCAGATAGGGGGTTCGCAGACTGGTGGGGTCTGCAGACAGAGGGTCTGCAGGCTGGTGGGGTCAGAGGCGGGATCTGCAGATAGAGGGTCCGCAGACTGGTGGGGTCAGAGGTCGGGTCTGCAGACAGAGGGTCCGCAGGTTTGTGGGGTCAGGGGCAGGATCTGCAGATAGAGGGTCCGCAGGCTGGTGGGGTCAGAGGCGTTATCTGCAGATAGAGGGTCCGCAGACTGGTGGAGTCAGAGGCGTGATCTGCAGACAGAGAGTCCGCAGGCTGGTGGGGTCAGGGGCGGGATCTGCAGATAGAGGGTCCGCAGACTGGTGGGGTCTGCAGACAGACTGTCTTCAGGCTGGTGAGGTCAGGGGCGGGATGTGCAGACAGAAGGTCCGCAGACTGGTGGGGAAAGAGGCGGGATCTGCAGACAGAGGGTCCGCAGACTGGTGGGGTTGTCCGCCGCCGTAACGTCTCCCAATCGCCTTCTCTTCTCCAGGCTTCCATTATCTTCTGCTGCCACGATAAATACTTCCGCCACGTCCAGCGGCTGACCAGAGAAGCTCTGCAGACGTCTCCCAGCGACCAGGCGCTCCTTTTCTTCAGGGCTTACGGGATCCTCATGGAAGGTAATATTTAGTCAATAACCAACTTCTCTTTAAGGTCGGTCAGGATTAGGTTATCTCGTCTGTATGTGAATGAGCGCCGGACGTCAGGACTCTGATATGGCACCGATGTGTCGGGGACGGCCACTGTATGGAGGAGGGTGAGTTATATCCACACATGCCTCCATCAAGCACAGTGTATACACGTTCCCATATATATGCGGTATAGCTTATTCCCACAGCTGTATGTGTAAAACGCTGCTGTGAGAACCGGCGGTGAGACGACTATCGCTGCGTAGCGCACTGCGTATGACGGCGTATCTCACGTACGCGGTGTGACTAGTTTTTTTTATTTCCTGCTCTGTCTCATAGCGGCGTTGCGTATGTTCAGCAACCCATAGAGATCAGAGCTGCGTTCCTTTTCACGCACGTATTACACGCATGTATATACGCTAGTGTGAATGGATCAATGGAAATCAACGGATTACGCGGGGAAATGACGTTAGTTGGAATGAGCCCAAACTCAAGGCCCGCCACGTCACTTTATGTGGCCCCCGACGAGGTCCGGATGCAGAGGGATCGGATCCCCACTGCAGCCAGCTCTTGTCAGAGGGAACAGGTGCCACAGGGAGCGGGTGCCATGTTTGATTCTGACCTCTGGCGCACCTGCACACCGCTCTGTTCAGTACCTCACAGATGGCGGCACAGCTCTGACCCCCCCACGGGCACCCCAGCCGCCCGCCATGGTAGGAGGCTCAGAGCTAAAGAGGAGACCCACCGTCATAGTGCGGAGAGCCCCACAGCCGTATTACGCAGTGCACCAAGGCGTCATTCACAGGGGCGGATGCAGATTCAGACCATGAAGAATGCAGTGTTTTGAATGACTGTTGCATCCGCTGTGTATTTGGGCCTTCTTCACAAGTATGCATGAGCTCAAACAGAAACACGAGAAGGGGCAATATGTTGTTTCTGCACCCAGCGTGCCCTGTGTGGTCTGTACGATGCACATTCACTGCGCATTTATGTCATCCCATTGACTTTAATGGGTAATTTCGGTCCATAATAGAAACCAAAATTGGTGATTTTTTTTTTTAATATATGTTAAAAAACGCATTTCTGAATATCCAAATCCGAATCAATGTTTTTTAACCATTAAGGACCAAGTGCTGTAAATTTACGGTGCTTGGTCCTGGGCTTTAATTGCAGGCGATAGTAAAAAATACGGCGCGGGATTAAAGCCTCTGCAACCAATCAGAAGCAGGTCAGGTTGTCAGCTATTACTCACAGTTGATAACCCCAAGGAGGAGGGAGAAGTGGTTTTAACCCCTGCTGCCTTCTCCTTTCCCGAGCACACAGCGTTCAATGAGCTATGCACTAAAAAGTGTTTCTTCCACAACGCCAGCCGGCAGTCATGTGACCGCCGGGATCCCCTGGCACAGCAGAGCTGCAGGGTCGTAGTGTACTCTGACCAGCTCTGCCAGTCACTAATGTCACTACAGGAGGAGCCGCTGCCGTACTATAGCTTAGCCTAAATGTACTCATTAAAAAAAAACTATAACGGTAAAAATATCATTTTTTAGCCCCAATAAAAATCTAAAAAAAAAAAAAAAAAGTCAGTAAAAAGATATCTAAAAACCGCCCTTTATGTCGCAGGAAAAAAACACAGCAAAAATACTTTTGGTAGCTGAAGGGGAAAAAAACAGGGCGGTAAAAGCACATGGTCCTGAAGGGGTTAAGCCGCCCGTGTTGTGTACGCATAATATAAAGCGCGAATACGCCCTTGTGAATGAGGCCTTATAGACGGCACTCAGAATGCTGATGTGGCCCTCGGTGAAGATGCGTTGGACGCCCCCGCTGTACAGCCGTACAACTCCCAATCATACAGCATGGCTGCCAGAGACTGGCGTGTCAGTAAGGCCGTCTTTACACGGGCATCGTACAGCTCGCTCCTCGTTGTAACCCAAGGTCTTATTTTACGCTGGCGGTTTCCTCTAACACCGATGTGAGATAGAAAACCGGAAGCAGGTCCTATTTTCATGTGGCTCTCGCACGAGAACAGGACTTGCCATGTGCAGCATCTCACACAGCATGCAGATCGGTGCCCGTGGGCTGTGCGATGCCAGGTGTGCCCACGAATCTTGGACACAACTGGCTATTGACCATTTAAATACGGCCTGAATGTCAGTGGTCTCCACTCAGCATACTGCACAATGACTACTTCTAGGACATGCTTACCGATTAATGGGGGTACCAGGACTCTATTGGTCACTCGCTAATAGAATGCTTAATCTGCTCTTACCGCACTTCTTATCTCAAGGCCCCCTGCTGCCCATGAAAGCATTGGACACGGCGCTCTCCTGTCCATTCAAGTGAAGATGGCAGCGGTCACATGATTTAACCATGTGACCCCTTCCTTTTTCCCGGTTCCGGACGTCTTCTGCTCAACAACATTTACAGGTTCTTTTACTACCTATGGATGTGCTGAATGCATTCAGTGCCGCATAGAAGTGGATAGAGCCCGGAAAAGAGGGAAATGGTCAACTCATTGCAAGGGGGTGCCTAGTTACTGGGCAACCCCCCCCTCCCTTTTTTTTAATAGAACTGCCTATGTGAAAGTAACAAACATAGAGATACTAGTAATTATTAGGAAATTATAGTACCAGTGTTTCTCGTGGCGCAATGTGTCACCCAGCTCTGTTACATGCACGTCACACACACAGCTCTGCTACATGCACGTCACACACACACAGCTCTACTACATGAACGTCACAGACACACAGCTCTGCTACATGCACATCACACGCACACAGTTCTGCTACATGCACATCACACACACACAGCTCTGCTACATGCAAATCACACACACAGCTCTGCTACATGCACGTCACAGACACACAGCTCTGCTACATGCACATCACACACACACAGCTCTGCTACATGCATGTCACACACAGCTCTGCTACATTGCTTTCGCATATAAGCCGCACGTGATTTACGAACTTCAGCAGCTCGCTGAGGAGACATGTTCATTTGTAGCTTTCGCATATCTGCTGCACAAGATTTACGAACTGGTGGCTGAGGTGACATTGCGGCTTGTCGCTGTCATGTAAGCTGTATTAGCTGAACCCTCTAGTGACATGTTTGCACAGCAGCGACGGTTTGTTCCCACACTGGACAATGGTTGACGATTGGAAGAAGGCTGGACCGGTGTTGGCGGCATGAGGACTGGAGATGACATGATATCACGTTCAGGAGATGTGAAGATAGTGGGGAAGGACTCTGCTGTGATGTTAGTCAGTAGGCACCGCCAGCTATGGATGTGGACATTTGTGAGGTGTCATTTATTGGAGTCTCCACACAGGTGTCCAGTTACAAACTGCCAGACTGAGTACTGCTGTATCCATAGCAACTGAGGCTGCAGGGGTTTATGGGGAATGTAGTCCGCCCATAATCCCTTATTCAGTACACAAGGATAAAGGACCTGTGATGATGTCACCATCATGTGAACAGGGGGAGGAGCTAAGAGCCGGTAACTGACATCACAGGTGCTGTCAGGCTCTGTCACATGAACGGACGGACGGACAAGTGGTCGTTAGCACTTTGATTTACCCTTCCATGGCCACTGAGATTCGGCGCTGCTGCCCGCTGTGGGCCTGGGCTTTGTTGTGGCAGAGGAAATCACATGACTACTGCAGCCAATAAGAGGCTGCAGTGTGCCATTCTTGAACTCCTGGCATCATGGTGAACAGGATGTGAGCGCTGATGCCAGGAGAACAGGCGGTGACGCTGCAGCTTCTCATTGGCTGCAGCGATCACCTGATTTCCTGTGACATCACGGTTTGTGGTGCCAACAGCATCTACAGCCGATCACCTCTAGTTCACATCAGGGCACATTGAGGTGCCGCATCCCGTCACGTTACCATATCTTCACCGTGTAGCCAACGCCATTATCCAGCAGGAAAACGCACAGCCCTACATGGTGAACATCAGAAGGCATGGTCTGCAAGCTGTCCAGGCGATTCCTTGGCAGCACCAGATCTCTCTCCAATCGAGAATCTGTGGGACATGATTGGACGTGGAGTGATGGGCTACGGTTCATTCCACGTGATCAGCAGGATGGCAGCACATCAACCACTGTATCACTCAACATGGTGGCCCCACTAGGTAAAGGTGAAGTCCCCTGGTGCAAGGAGACGTGGAACCCGCAACCTTCAGGTCGTGAGCGAGAGCTTAGGACTGCAGTCTGCTGCCTCAACACTCTGGTGGCCCCACTACCTCCTGCTTATCCCGATTATCGGGCCGCAGGACGTGGAATCGTTTAGAATGAGTTTCATCAGATTGAGTTTCATCTGGTTTCGAGCGTTTCTTCGTGGCGTTTTGTCTGCAAGTCAGTGAATATAATTCTATTTGTGTTTATTGTAACAGATGGTGTGCAGGAAGCGATCCGGGAGCTGGAGTCCATCCAGGACGCCCCTGACGTCTCATTATGTGCCATCATGCTACTTATGTACGCTCACAAGAAAAGTGATGTCATCGGTAAGAGTTCACTCGTCAACATCCAGTAGTGTATAGAGATGTATGGGACGGACGGAGACCTCGGGGGACATGGCCACAAATCCCCAATACACATCTGCAGGCCCACTGAGACATGCAGAAATCATGGCATGCTATGACACGGAGCTAGCACTCAACACTGCGGGTCTCTACCAGCGTAGTCCATGCAGTGACGGATACCTCTATGCAGCGTGTACAAGTAGTGTAATACATTTAAGGCTTATAGAGTGGGTAACTTTCCAATACTTATCCTATGGCCTATATTGTAATATATGCCGTAAATGTCTGAGATGAGTGCACCCCTTTAACCCCTTTCCACCCCATGACGTACATGTGCATTATCAGCGGGAAGGGGTTAACATGAAATACCATACATTTACAGCATATACAGTAGATGATGCAGGCTCAGGAGCTCAGCCAGAGGGGGCAAGCTGTAGCTGATAGCCAGGACCAGAGATAAGTTGGATCCTGGTCATTAACCCTTACAAGCTGCAATCAATGGTGATTGGGGCATGAAAGCGGATGACAGAGAAAGAGAGCTACCTCTGTGACATCATCAACCCTCCGCAATCTAATAATGGAGTGCTGTTGGGTTGCCATGGTAATCAGACTGCTGACAATGGCCTCAGCATCTGCCGTGGCTGCTGCTGTTAGTGAAAAACAGGTAATACACTGCAGTATATGAGTAGTGCAGTGAATTATCTGAGTGATCATAAGATCATAGGTTCATGTCCCCTACAGGGACATTAAAGGGAAAAACTAAAAATGGTGAAACAAATATTCATGCAAAATAAAAAAAATAATAATAAAGAAATCCTTTTTTGCTTTTTTTGTAAGAAAAAAAAAATGTATTAAAAAAATCCATTGGAATGGGGGTCCTCTTACCTCTTTACAGGGGTTGCAAAATCCGGGACCAAGCATAATTGCAGTTCACATTTGCAATACCATAGGTAGTACCTGAATAGGCCCACCTCAAGGGGATTATTGTACATGCTTTAATGTTTAGCACTTTGCCTTAATCCATTGGTACTGCTACATCTGTAACGGCCCGCACAATAAACTGAACACATTTTTATCCCACACGGCAAACACAAAAGTTAAAAAAAAAGCAATTTGTGTCCTAAAAAATGCAATGAAATTAATCAAAAAAGTCACAGGTAGAAAATAGAGATGAGCGAGCGTACTCGGAAAAGCACTACTCGCTCGAGTAATTTGCTTTATCCGAGTATCGCTGTGCTCGGGGCTAAAGATTCGGGTGCCGCTGCGGCTGACAGGTGAGTCGCAGCGGGGAGCAGGGGAGAGCGGGCGGGAGAGAGGGAGAGAAAGATCTCCCCTCTGTTCCTCCCCGCTCTCCCCTGCAGCTCCCCGCTCCGTGCCGGCACCCGAATCTTCAGGGACGAGCACAGCGATACTCGGATAAAGCAAATTACTCGAGCGAGTAGTGCTTTTCCGAGTACGCGCGCTCATCTCTAGTAGAAAATGATCCCAACGGCCAGCGGAGTGTCCACGGAGGCACGCCAAGGCTCAGGGCCTTAGAATACCGCAACGCCATGCAAATTAATTATCAAAAAAGGGAAAAACCTAAAAGGTGTGCTGTATAGAATTTCGGTATCATAATTGTAGTGACCGCTATCATGTAATTTGTACCACATACGGAATGTCATAAAAAGGCTGAATTGATGTCTTTTTCACCATTCCTCCCCGACTCTAAAGATAAGTTAATATTAATAAACATTAGAATACATTATATGTACCCCAAAATGGTACCCGTAAAAATTACAGCCCGCCACGAACAAAGAAGTCCTCATATGGCTATGTCAGCTGAAAAATAAAAAAACGTCTGAAAACTGGAGATGAAAATCCCCAAAAATCGTTGCTTCCTTAAAGGGGTTGTGCAGCATCCGAGGGGCGGGCCCACAGCCGAGGAGATAGCGGGGTAGAGAAAGACCTTGTCACGGGCTCTACCATCTCCTCCTCTGGGGGTAGCTCAGGACCCAACCACGTTACTGCTGGGAGAGATCATAGGGGAAGTAACCTGGGGGCTACCTTGAGTCCATTTGTCACTTGTGACGTCATCGTTCCGTCCTCTGCAGTGAAACGTGACGATGAAATAAAGTAGTCCACACGCAGGGAAACGTTCTGAACAAAACCGGGAACGGTTGGTAATGTCTGTTTACTGAAACTTGATAAAGTCCAAACCACATCAACAGTCCTGGCACAGACACAACAACTCAGAGTGGTGTGACAGGGAGGATTCTTGGGGTATCTTGGGTGATCCACAGTCCAAGTTATCTGTATGATCCCACTTTCAGCAACTCTCTCTCTCTACCAGTTCACACTCACGTTAGTTGTGCCCTCCTCGCTTTTAAGCGGCTTGTCTCACTCTCAGCATTCATCAGTTTCCTGGGCAGGCGGGGCCCAAGCTGAGCATCAGACCATCACTCAGCCCGCTCCACACACAGACCGATCTCAGACGCTCACTCCTAAACTTCTGCTCAGACTGGCTGTTGCTCTGTAGTCTCCCATTCTCCTAGACTCTCTAGCAAACACACACACACACATATATATATATATATATATATATATATATATATATATATATATATATATATATATACACATATATAAAAAGAAATACAGTCACATGACTCGCAGAACAATACATTTTCCAGACATAATCCAGACATTAACCCATTCAGTACTGCAGAGGTGCAATACACATAAGCCAAATGCATGCTACACATAAGACGCTGACATGAGACAGACACAAAACATTATGGAGGGACCCCACTAACTCTGGGCCACTACAGGTTGTCACACTTCTTACTGTTTTGCTGCAAGAAGCAGACAGCTCTGTACGTTGCGCAGTGGCCTGGGTTGGTACTGTAGGCTGAGTCCTAGTGATGTGACTGGAGTCAGCCTTGAGTACCAATAAGGGCTACTACACAATCTATGGAGTTGTCTGCTTCCTGCATAATAACACCTAGAAGTGGGACAAGCCTTTTGCGTACCAAACTAGGCCGCATCCTTCAGGGGTTAGCTCGTTGTTTTCTGCTGACCCACATGTATATCCACTGAGGTGATTTACATTCTGTAATATACGGGTTTTTTACTTCCTGAATTCAGTATCTTCATACTTTTCTATTCTATGCAGATCGCGACGCTGTATCTGATCTAGAGGCAAAGTTAAAAGAAACTCGCAGATCAGCGGGCCCTAAAGCGTTGTACTACGCAGGCCTGCTCTTGTGGCTGCTTGGGAGAAGTGATAAGGCCCAGGAGTACATAGACAGGATGCTGAAAATGTCCAATAGGTCTGCTGAGGTAAGTAGCGACATGGTGGCCGGTGTGGCCGGCCTTCATCCCTTAAGGGCATCTTTTTATATATAAACCACCAACACAATAGCATCCAAGGCACGGCAGAAAAACCATGTAAATAAATACATTTTGTGGCAATGACGTCACCTTCTATTCATATGGGGGTTTGGCCCCGAACACGTTTTTAGCCTCATTTTACATATTTGCTCAGAAAATACCTGCTTGATTTGCAACTCCTAGTTTATTGGTACATACGGTGTGTCCACCCCTGAGCTCACCTGACTGAAACTAGTCATGATGTCATAGTAGCTTTCTTGACTAAAAACCATGTCACAACAGTAACCTACCTGGCAGGTATACTGTTGTGATGTCACAGCGGAGTACCTAAATGAAACACTCTGAAGGTATATCATAGCAGGGTACCTGACTGAAACCCACTTATGTTGTCACAATATCTTATTTGATTGAATTGTTGTGATGTCACAGCAGCTAACGTGACAGAAACACAGTTGTGATGTCACAGTAACTGACCAATTAGAAGTAAAATTCAGTGGAGGACCTGATGGCTATTTGTGATCTCAGTAACTTATCAGGGACAAACACCAATGACAGGGGGGTTCTGCGCCTGAATAGTATGAACAGTATGTCACAAGAGCTAACCTGATGGAAACCTACCTGTGATGTCACAGTAGCTTGCCTAGCAGAAACACAGTTGAGGAAACGTACCTGACAGGCAGGCAGTTGTGATATCACAGCATCGTACCTGCCTTAAACTCCCTTATGATGTCAAAGCAGAGTGCCTGACAGATATTTCTGATGCCACTTCATAGCAACTAACAAAGTGTGATGTCACAGTAGAGTGCCTCAGAAATCGTGATGTCACAGCATAGTACCTGAGAGATTTGTGATATCACAATGGAGAGATTTGTGATGTCACGGCATTGTAACTAACAAATATTTGGGATGTTACAGTAGAGTGCCTCAGTTATTTGTAATGTCAGAGCATATTACCTGACAAAGATTTGTAATGTCACAGCATAGTAGTTAGCAGAGATTGGTAATATCACAGTAGGGTGCCTCAGACATTTGTGATGTCACAGCATAGTAGAAAGAGATGGTGATATCACAGCATAGTACCTGACAGACTGGTGATATCACAGTGGGGTGCCTCAGATATTTGTGATGTCACACCATTGTAGCTAACAGATTTGTGATGTCACTGCATAGTAGCTAGCAGAGATTTGTGATGTCACAGTGAAGTGCCTCAGACATTTGTAATTTTGCCCCAGGGCAAGAAATTAGCCTCTGATCATGATCCCATGAGAAAGTGCTGTAAAAACCCAGGGGATCATGAGAGGCTCTGCCTTTCTGCCTGGTACACCATGTGCATACTAACAGCCAACACAAGGTGTATCCCCAGCTATAACTGAGGAAGGGCGCTGCCCCGAAACACGTCTTTTTATGCTGATTTAAAATAAAACGGAGAAGCTGAGTTTACTTTTTGTATAGCACTGAATTCTAGATTTCGGTTAGCTGCGCCCGCCCCAGCATATTTTTTTCTTCACTAATCCATTAGAGACCATTATATAATTGTGGACATCCCACCAGTGACTAGAGGTCCCTACACTCGGACCAACGATGGGGCATCAGCATTGACTAGATCACTGCACTATGTAAAAGGGGCCATGTTTGTGGGTTTTTGGCAAGCATAAAACTGCTTGCTGGTGGACTGTACATCAGTATGAACGGGGAGAAGTACAATTAGCTCTACGGAGATGAATGATCATAGTGACAATCATTCATCCCCCGACCAATCTCGGCCCGTGTAAAGGCAATCTAAAGGAGAGACGATCAAGATGCTTTTCGAATAACAACGTGCCTGTTGTGTGTGTTCTTCCAGGGCTTGGTATTGAAAGGGTGGCTGAATTTGGCTCTTGGGACGTCTGCTGAAAAGTGTCTTAAGTATTTGGATGAAGGGACTCAAGGCAATAAGGATTTATTTGGAATTATTGGAAAGGTACGTAGTCATTTTGTGATCTGTTGCTTTAAAGGAGATGTCCCGAGGCAGCAAGTGGGTCTATACACTTCTGTATGGCCATAATAATGCACTTTGTAATGTACATTGTGCATTAATTATGAGCCATACAGAAGTTATAAAAAGTTTTATACTTACCTGCTCCGTTGCTAGCGTCCTCGTCTCCATGGAGCCGACTAATTTTTGGCCTCCGATGGCCAAATTAGCCGCGCTTGCGCAGTCCGGGTCTTCTGCAGTCTTCTATGGGGCTCCGTGTAGCTCCGTGTAGCTCCGCCCCGTCACGTGCCGATTCCAGCCAATCAGGAGGCTGGAATCGGCAGTGGACCGCACAGAAGAGCTGCGGTCCACGGAGGAAGAGGCCATCTTCAGCGGTGAGTAGAGAAGTCACCGGAGCGCGGGGATTAAGGTAAGCGCTCCGGTGAGCTTTCTTTACCTCCCTGCATCGGGGTTGTCTCGCGCCGAACGGGGGGGGGGTTGAAAAAAAAAAAAACCCGTTTCGGCGCAGGACAACCCCTTTAAGGGAAACCTGTCAGCGGGTTCATGCTGCCCATAGAGTTCATGCTGCCCGTAGTACCCGGGACAGGTATGCCCATTGCCCCGTGTATGTGTTGTGGTGTAGCACCGCGGTGTTACAGAGGCGGTATGAAGACTGACGGTTCTCTCCCTGTACACAAAAGAAAAGACAGCTGTCAGTTAACATGCTACGGGTGGGGAGACGGCGGATCGGCTTACTTTTTTGGAAGTTGGTCAACAAATGCACCTTTTATGTCATGATGGTCAGGAGTTCCTGTCCGTCCAGTGCTGCTCGTGACTCGGTCACTCTGTCTGATTTAGTCAAACGTATTCTTTTTTTCAGGCAGAATGTCTGATGATGCAGAAGAATTATTCTGGAGCATTGGATGTGATTAACCAAATAATCGTTAGTTTCCCTAAATTCACGGCAGCACTTACTGTAAAGATGAAGTGTGCTCTAGCCATGCAGGACTGGGACCAAAGCCGAGAAATAGCCCAGCGGTAAGAACAAAAACCAACATCCAGCCAAGTCTATGGTGACTAAAGTAATTCTGTCAGGATCAGCGGACGTGGATCCACTGTGTCACTCACTGGTTTGGCTTCAGAGGTGACACCTGAGGGACTCTGGCCTTCAACCTTTAACCCCACTAGTTGGGATCTGGACTTCGCTGCAGAGACCCCAGGCTGTTATTCTGGAGTCGGTCCTAGTAATGCGGCAGCTGATGCTACTTTAGACAAAAGCGCGGTATCTGAAGGTGTGAATGGGAGTCAGAGGTTGGGTTACACGCAGAACAGGTTCAGCACGGTACAACAGGCCTGAGGTCGGATAAAGCAGCAAAGAGGAGTGTAATCAGACAGTCCGGGTCGGGACAGGTAACGTACTTCAACATGAAGAACAAGCCAAAGGTTGAATCATGGAGAACCAGTTCAGTATGGTCCAGCAGGCCAGGGGTCAGAAGCAGTCAGTATATGAGCCGGGAGCAGAGATGGGAATGTAGTCAGGAATAGTCAATGTCAGGAACCAGAACGAATTTAGTAGGACCTTGAGCGCGACCAAAATAAACACAACAATCGCGCACGCTCTACCGGGGGGATGTTATACCCAGGGAACACTGATGATTGGCAGGGGATGTTTGTTAAAGCTGCACACTTGCCCTCCAGGCCACAATTACAGCTCAGACCGGAGCCAGGCATCTGGATAGAGAGATGAGTAGTTGGCCAGGGCCGCCAGGAAGCGTGAGTCAGCGGCCACAAACTATAGCAATGTAGCAGCAGCCCGTATAGAGGAGGGTCACATACTTATGCTTGTTAAATGTCACTGTAGACTCCTAGCAGTGCAGAAGAATAACATTGACGCCCTGCAGATGATGGCCATTTACTGTCTCACAAGAGAAGGCAATGCAGCGCAGGTGAGTCGTATCCACTGCTTTCTTGATGTATAAATCTACTCAAACACTTCTTTAAC
The DNA here is from genome assembly GCF_035609145.1 of Eleutherodactylus coqui. Taxonomy (NCBI): domain Eukaryota; kingdom Metazoa; phylum Chordata; class Amphibia; order Anura; family Eleutherodactylidae; genus Eleutherodactylus; species Eleutherodactylus coqui. The sequence continues at coordinate 117,158,012 of NC_089848.1, forward strand.
CCCTTCTTCCATGGAGTATGCATGTATGGTTTATGGGGCAGGCACGGGAGCCACGCCCACTCCATACATGGCGGCTGTTGGTGAGCCGCAATATCTGTTAACCAATTAGATGCTGCTGCCAATTCTGACAATAGCGTTTAAATGGCCTGACAGAGGGAGGGAACTCCCTCTGTTTCTCGAATGTTATCCCTCCTCCCCTCTCTGTTGACAGCTGCAGTCCCGCCCAGTTTATGGGACGTCACAGGGGCTGCAGCCAATGACAGAGCTCAGCGTCTAAAACCTTTACACAGTATTGAATGTTACATTAAAGGGTACTACTGAACACCACAACTTGTCCATAAAACACAAGCCCTCAGAGGGAGGAAAACCCAAAATGAAAACTGGTCCTGTCCTCCAAGGGTTGGAGGGGCACATCACAAAGATAATGAAGTGCAGCGCATTGTAGTCACTCTGGCTTAGATACGATGCAATCAGATGCTGATACACGGAGGTGGTAACTACAGTATGAAGCTGACATGTGCCGTATGTACACAGAATGCAACTAACTACACTTAAGGCCCCTTTACACGGGACAGTGATTGTCAGAGAGTATTCGTTAAAATGTTAGTTCACCCAACCACGGCCGCGTGTAAACAGGGCGGCCATCAGCCAACAAACGCCAGAAGTTTGTGTGCTTTTAGACGTAGCGATAATAATTATCATTACAAAGTGAACGCTAATCGTTTGGTCTATACACAAGCCAGCGGCTGATCAATGAAAGGGAATCCTTCGCTTCTTACTCATCCTTCACTTTATGCAGACATAAAAATTGTTGGCACGTTCACTTCAAACACTGATCATTCAGTCCCGTCCATTCACTTCTAATAATAATCTGTATTTGTACAGCACCAACATATTCCGCAGCGCTTACATAGACAGGGGGGATACAGAAAGACAAAAGTACAAACATTACAGAACCACGGTTACATAGTAATCAGCTGATGGAAACAATAGGGGTGCGGGTCCTGCTCCAACGAGCTTACATACTACAAGTAATGGGGTGATACAGAAGGTAAAGGGGCTGGAGATGTGCACGGTATGGAGAGGTGCAGAGTGAGGGGTGCTATAGACATAGACAAAAGTACAAACATTACAGAACCACGGTTACATAGTAATCAGTTGATGGAAACAATAGGGGTTCGGGTCCTGCTCCAACCAGCTTACATACTACAAGTAATGGGGTGATACAGAACGTAAGGGCTGGAGATGTGCACGGTATGGAGAGGTGGAGAGTGAGGGGTGCTATAGACATAGACAAAAGTACAAACATTACAGAACCACGGTTACATAGTAATCAGTTGATGGAAACAATAGGGGTTCGGGTCCTGCTCCAACCAGCTTACATACTACGAATGGTGGGGGGATACAGAAGGTAAAGGGCTGGAGATGTGCGCGGTATGGCGAGGTGGAGAGTGAGGGATGCTATAGACATAGACAAAAGTACAAACATTACAGAACCACGGTTACATAGTAATCAGCTGATGGAAACAATAGGGGTGCGGGTCCTGCTCCAACGAGCTTACATACTACAAGTAATGGGGTGATACAGAAGGTAAAGGGCTGGAGATGTGCACGGTATGGAGAGGCGGAGAGTGAGGGGTGCTATAGACATAGACAAAAGTACAAACATTACAGAACCACGGTTACATAGTAATCAGCTGATGGAGACAATAGGGGTGCGGGTCCTGCTCCAACGAGCTTACATACTACAAGTAATGCAAGTGTGAAACACTGAACAACACCAAACGATTCTCGGGGAATGAGTCAACGATGAGAGTGCACAGGCTAGCGATGACATCACTGGCTCACTCGCTCGTGCAAACAAGAACCATTGCGTCTAAAAGGAGTCATAAATCAGCTGAAAAGAAGGTGTAGAAGAGAGATAAGACGGACGCAGATGAGTGATAATTGTTGTGTGTAAATGCTACCATTCATGCACTTTTCATCTAATCGATGATTTTAAGGTGAGCTAAAAATCTATCATTCAGCCGGAGAGAGATAAAGTGTCTTTCAATAGACTGCACACTGTGTTCTTAGTGGGAGACAGGAGATTACATTGTATTCTGCCAGCAACCTATTTGAGAACAATGTAGCTGGGTGCAGAGCCCAGCCCACATGCTGTGCTCTGCAAACAGCTCCCAGAAGCCCTTTTACATGCAAAATGAAGATGATAAAGTGTTAATGGACATTAATGTCTATTAGCACTTTATGCAAGTGATTGTTAAAACTTTCAATCGTTTGAAAGATTATCTTTGCATGTAAATGGGTCTTAAGACTGAAGTTTCTATATACAGTGATATATAGAAACTGCAAAAGACAAACCAGGCAACATTTTTAACTTAAACTGATTGCATAAATGAGTGCAGCGCAAATTGCATGCCTTTAAAGAGGTATTCCAGACTTTCACTATTAATGACCTACCTTCAGGATAGATCATCAGTAGTTGATTGGTGTGGGTCCTTTGCTCAGGATCGCTGCCGATCAGCTGGTCCTCTGGCCTGCTGTTACTGCAGTGGGGACAAATGTTGTCTTCCGTTGTCAGGGCTGGTAGTATAATAGATGGTATCGCTCCCATTGAGTTCATTGGGAGTGAAGCCATCTATAGGCCTTAGGGCCCCATTGTACTGACAGCAGGTTGGAGGATCAGCTGATTGGCGGGGAACCTGAGCAATAGACCCCCGTTGATCAACTATTGATGACCTGTCCTGGAATATCCCTTTAAGGGAAAAAAATATCCTTCCCTCCTCAAAGCTGTCCATAGCCTTTAAAGACAATTAGCGCAACAAGTTCTTCTATTACGGATCCTAATAAACATATTCACATTATAGACACTGAAGTTCGTGAAAGAACTGATCGGCGCTCTTGAGACGTTGGAACCTCGGAACCCAGAACTCCATTTCCAGAAGCTCCTTGTAATATGCAATCTGGTAAGGAGACTTCCTGTGATCTGTGGGGTCATTGTAGCTATTATTTATTATCTCCTGTTCCTTATATAGTGGCAACATATTCCATAGTGCGGTACAGAGGCGGGCATCACCTACATCCGTTGTCGTTCCCAATGGGCTCACAATCTGAATTCTCCTGTGCACACTAGGGCTAATTTCATAGAAAGCCAATTAACCCATTAGTATGTTTTTGGAATGTGAGAGGAAAGTGGTGAAGCTGAAGGAAACCCACAAGAAGATGGAAGGAGTATACAAGCACCATGCACCATCTTCTATATACAAGCTCAGTGGCTGGATGGCTTGGCATGGTGGGGCATTAGAAACCATCTCACCGGCGTACAGAGCTGTGTGCTGCGTCTACAATATCACTGCTAGCATCTTCACCCCTCTCCTTCTGTCTGTGCACTCTGTTTTCCCATCTCCAACCAGTCTTGACATTTAACCCTTTTATGACCATGGGTCTTTGGTGCTTCTGTGTCCAGATCACATTCTGCAGTTCTGGTTATCCCACTTTCAAAAAATCATAACTTTTTTATTTTTTCAGCAACATAGCTACATGAAGGCCTTTTTTGTGGGATGACTTGTAGTTTTTTGGTACCATTTTGGGGTGCTGTTACAGGCAGATGTTGGCTGATACCCACTGTGTATGGATTTGGCTCAGTTCACAAGTCTGCTCCATACACAGCATATACAGCGGACGTCTATATACCTGCTTAATGCATAGGGTATATGCAGTTCGGAAATATATAGCCATATGTATGTTGGGAAGGGGTTAAGACATCCTCTCCTACTTTAGGGTGCCTGAGCACTAGATTCTCTGAAGATACTATTAGTTCTCTCTTGACTCCTGGTTTTGTCCAATGCTTGTGTACCCAGCTTTCCCATTTTCTACTGTTCCGGCCTTGGCTAATACTTAGCCTGTCCCTCAGGTCCTGCACTTGCTGCCACTGCTCCAAGACTACTCTTGAGGTAGTGGTCTAGAGACCCTTGCAGCTAAGACCAGATTCCTCCAACAGGGGTTAAAGGGTAAGAACCCCAGGTGCAGTCTCAGGAATAGCCTAAAGTCAAATCAGTTGGTCCACACTTGCTGCATGACAGTCATATTTTGGTTAAAATAGACGTTTGTATAATAACTGACCTTTTTCCCTCCCAATCTCCCTTCTAGTGTGGGAGGAACAAGTCAGTTCTACAAGAAATCTTCAGCTTCTGTGAGCGCTCATACCGGATTTCTCCAGGGCTGGCCGAACTTGCTACAGAGCTGGGCAATCAGCTGATGTATCTGGCGGATGTGACAAAAGCTGCCAGCTGGTATTCGACAGCCATGAAGCTGGATGGAAATCACGTAGAAGCTCTGATAGGTCCTCATCCACGTATTTTCTTGCACTTAAAGGGGTTGTCTGAGACCCAAAACTGTGTGTTTTTACTTTGTATGTAAGGGCTCGTTCACATCTACATTAAGGGGTTGCATTTTCCTGCTCCATTATTGGAGAAGAAAAACGGCACATGCTGGTTGTACAGATCCATCTTATAACGGAACCACATGGCGCCGAACAGACCCCAGTGATTATGATGGGGTTCAGGCAGTTCCTGTCCAGCATTTTAACAGGACAAAAAAGGAACCTCCAACACTGATGTGAGAAAACACCTTCACCCCAAGAATGACATAGCTGCTCACCTCCCCTCAGCCGCAAGGCTCATGGGGATGTGTGGATGCCCTCAGCAGAGCTGGCTTGCTTTTCACAGTGGACCACATGATGATAGTCCTAATAGGCACAATGGGACTTTTTTTCTACAGTGAAAATACGTTGTAAACCTGTTTGTGGTTACATACAGAGAAGGATAAAGGCCGGTTTGGGGTTACATACAGAGAAGGATAAAGGCCGGTTTGGGGTTACATACAGAGAAGGATAAAGGCCGGTTTGTGGTTACATACAGAGTAGGAAAGAGGCCGGTTTGGGGTTACATACAGAGAAGGATAAAGGCCGGTTTGTGGTTACATACAGAGTAGGATAAAGGCCGGTTTGGGGTTACATACAGAGAAGGATAAAGGCCGGTTTGGGGTTACATACAGAGAAGGATAAAGGCCGGTTTGTGGTTACATACAGAGTAGGAAAGAGGCCGGTTTGGGGTTACATACAGAGAAGGATAAAGGCCGGTTTGTGGTTACATACAGAGTAGGATAAAGGCCAGTTTGGGGTTACATACAGAGAAGGATAAAGGACGATTGGGGTTACATACAGAGAAGGATAAAGGCCGGTTTGTGGTTACATACAGAGAAGGATAAAGGCCGGTTTGTGGTTACATACAGAGAAGGATAAAGGCTGGTTTGGGGTTACATACAGAGAAGGATAAAGGACGATTGGGGTTACATACAGCGTAGAGAAGGATAAAGGCCGGTTTGGGGTTACATACAGAGAAGGATAAAGGACGATTGGGGTTACATACAGAGAAGGATAAAGGCCGGTTTGTGGTTACATACAGAGAAGGATAAAGGCCGGTTTGTGGTTACATACAGAGAAGGATAAAGGCTGGTTTGGGGTTACATACAGAGAAGGATAAAGGACGATTGGGGTTACATACAGCGTAGAGAAGGATAAAGGCCGGTTTGTGGTTACATACAGAGAAGGATAAAGGCCGGTTTGGGGTTACATACAGAGAAGGATAAAGGCCGGTTTGTGGTTACATACAGAGTAGGATAAAGGCCGGTTTGGGGTTACATACAGAGAAGGATAAAGGCCGGTTTGTGGTTACATACAGAGTAGGATAAAGGCCAGTTTGGGGTTACATACAGAGAAGGATAAAGGCCGGTTTGGGGTTAGATACAGAGAAGGATAAAGGACGATTGGGGTTACATACAGAGAAGGATAAAGGACGATTGGGGTTACATACAGAGAAGGATAAAGGCCGGTTTGTGGTTACATACAGAGTAGGATAAAGGCTGGTTTGGGGTTACATACAGAGAAGGATAAAGGCCGGTTGTGGTTACATACAGAGTAGGATAAAGGCCAGTTTGGGGTTACATACAGAGAAGGATAAAGGCCGGTTTGGGGTTACATACAGAGAAGGATAAAGGACGATTGGGGTTACATACAGAGAAGGATAAAGGCCGGTTTGTGGTTACATACAGAGAAGGATAAAGGCTGGTTTGGGGTTACATACAGAGAAGGATAAAGGACGATTGGGGTTACATACAGCGTAGAGAAGGATAAAGGCCGGTTTGGGGTTACATACAGAGAAGGATAAAGGCCGGTTTGGGGTTACATACAGAGTAGGATAACGGCCGGTTTGGGGTTACATACAGCGTAGGATAAAGGCCGGTTTGGGGTTACATACAGAGAAGGATAAAGGCCGGTTTGTGGTTACATACAGAGAAGGATAAAGGCCGGTTTGGGGTTACATACAGCGTAGGATAAAGGCCGGTTTGGGGTCTCGGACATTTGCTTTACTTTTAAAAAGAGAATATCAAATTTGGACAACATCTTGTTTTTAGGGCCAAAGTGCTGTCATGTTTTATCCTTACGGTGTGGAGCTCTTTATTATTGTACTATGCTATAATTCCCTATATAGTCAGAGTCTTAAAGTCTAACTGGGCTTTCTAAAAACTTTTCACATATCATGGTACATGCCAAAAGGTTTTACCACTGTGGAGACTCCATCAATCCCTAGAACGAGCATCGGATGAACTCTAGTAGATCACCAACAGCACTACTTTCACCACATCAGTGGCTGGACCTTCAAACTGCAAGAGCCGCTGGGAACCTGAACACCTTCCCCGATAAAGCCCAGAGGTAAAGCAAGGTGGCAGCATGCAGGTTTACATAGCTTGGCAAAGACCGTAACGATGGAACGTTGCTGTCTGATTTTGATGTCATGGGAGAATAAAGGCTGCTTTTCGTTTTTGTGAACCTGCATGCTGCCGCCTTTCTTTAGCTCTAGCTTTTCTGAGCTTTGGCACTGCTCGCTTGGTGAAGACTGGTTCAATAGAAAGTCTATGGGCTCGTCTACAGACTGGCAAGCAGTGCCCGCGCTCGGACAAGCCCTTCAGCTGGCTCATTCTCGCAGCTGGATCCCAACCAGGCAAACGTTTGACATCTCCCTATGACGTGTCCAGGAAACACGGTTACACATCGATGAATATTGCTGCCTGCAGCTACTGCCAGGGGCGCATTACTGATTACTGGACTGATTTCATCTGTTTTTTGGTCTTTTTGTAAATCAATGTGTTTTTTTCTAGTTTTCTTTAGGATGTCATTAATGTAGATAAATCATTGTAAAAGATCATTTCTTTGTTTTGGGTGGCAGGAATTCTATGGTGTCAGGTATTACAGGATAACCTGGAAGAAGCAGAGCAGCAACTCGACTTCCTTCGTGAAGTACAACAATCCCTTGGAAAATCAAAGGTGAGGTGCGCTTTATTAAATGTTCTGGACTCTAACAGCTGAACCTCGTCATCAGTGGCAAGTGATGGGCATACTGATTTGGTCTCCATAAGTACTTTCTCTGCATTAGCATTTCAGTGTATGCGGCTCTGAATATTACAATCATCTAGAAAACACTGACCCTACTTAAAGGGATTTGTCCACCACTTAACCCCTTAACGACCAGCCCATAGTGTTTTTACGTCCTCCCGAAGTGGGCCTTATTCTCTGAGGACGTAAAAACATGCTTCCTGCAGAGAATAATGCCCCTCGGGCTGTGGACGTGACAGCTCCATGCTGTCGGTGTCCGCAGGTAGCTGACAGCATGGAGCTGTCATCCCGGGCTGTTCGGACACCCCCCCGGCATTGCGATCGGCGCTATGCAATGGATAGCGCCGATCGCAAAAAAAGTAAATAAAAGTACACAAAAGTTAAAGATTCAGCTGCTCTGATGGATCGGATCCATCGGAGCAGCTGAAATTACTCACCCAGGTCCGGCACGCTGCTCCCCGCTCTCCTGCCGCTCCGGGGCCCGAAGCCGGTCTTCTGCGCATGCGCGCCAGGCGGCATTACGTCAGCCGCATGCGCAGAAGACCCGGCGGCGCGGGAGATTTAAAATCTCCTGGCTCCCGGCTCCTGTAGGTAGCCGGGAGGCAGGAGATGTCAGCGGGGACTGCGGTGAGCGGTCCCCAGTACCGCAATCGCCGTTATCCAATGGTTAGCGGCGATCGCGAAAAAGTTAAAAAAAAGTTTTAAAAAAGTCAGTTTCACCTCCCTTCATGGATCGGATCCATGAGGGGAGGTGAAAATACTCACCCCCAGTCCTCAGCGGTGTCCCGATGTCCCGGGACCCGAATCCCCGTCTGCGCATGCGCGCCCCGATGATTGACATCGGGCGCGTGCACAGACGGGCTCAAGCCCCGGGGAATTTAAAATCCCTCTGCTCCTAGCTGCCATGTGTAGCTAGGAGCAGAGAGATTATACCGGGGACATGATCACTGTCATCCAATGGATGACAGTGATCATGTAAAGTGAAAAAAAAGTGTAAAAAAGTAAAAAAAAGTTTTTAAAAGTTTAAAAAGCGTACGTTTCATCTCCCCTCATGGATCATATCCGTGAGGGAGGATGAAAGTACGTACCTAAGGCCCCCAGATTTATCCGCGGACCTTACCACAGCTTCTGCACCCGCGCCCGTCGCCAAAATGGCGGGCGCATGCGCAAAAGCTGTGGATTGCCAGGATAATTTAAATTCTCCCTGCTCCTGGCTACAAAACATAGCCAAGAGCATGGAGATTTAATGGGGGTCCGCGGTGAGCGGTTCCTGGTCACGTGTTCGCCATTATCCAATAATGGCGATCACGTAAAAGTAAAAAAAATAAATTTGAAGTTTCATCTCCCCTCACTGATGCGATCGGTGAGAGGAGATGAATCTTTTTACCGGAGGCCTGCGTATTTGAATCCCGACGCGATCCTCATCCGTGGACCTTCCAGGATTCTGCACATGCGATTGCCGGCAAAAAGCCGGACACATGCGCAGGAGTCAGGGAGCCCAGGAAACTTAAAATCTCCTTGCTCCCAGCGACCAACGGTCGCCGAGAGCCTGGAGCAGTGAAGGGTGGCCTCGTTCAGCGGTCCCCGGTCACGTGATAAAAAGGTAGCGATCTACCTTTGGCCGGTCTCACATGACCGGATAGGAATTACGGATTCCGCATGCGTCTGATCCATGGTATTACGCAGATCAATCGCATTGGATTACACAATTCCGCTCACATTAGCGGGTCGGAATTGCGTAATCCACTCACAGAAAAGAGAACGCAGCAGGTTCTATTTTACTGCGGAATCGGCAACATAGAGCCCATTGTGCTCCATGGTCGCGGATATACCCGCTGCCCATACGCAACTACCTTGTATACGGGCTGCGGGTACCCGTGTCATCGCTAAGCGATGGTGCGGGAAATACAAACAAAGGTGTACTGTGCATGACCGCCTGTGTGAGTAGGCAGTTATGCGCAGTACATTACGCAGCCGTACGCAGGGTCACAGCCGGGCTCACAGATGGGATCCGCTGTGGGCCTCCGCAAGCGGATTCCGCCTGCACTCGCGTGAGCCCGGCGTTATTCAGACCGCTACCTGTGATACGTATTTTACAAGAAGCCCCGGGAACGCTCACCTTCCTGCAGTTCCAGGAGCACCTTGTTGAGCGCCTTCTGTGTTAGACCGCCGCACCTCATCAAGCTTACGGAGACTCACGGAACGCCACTTTTTACACCCCATACCCGCCACTGAGGTCATGAAATACCCCCAAAAAGCATGAGAGGAGGGGGGGGATACCCGGTTTTATTGCCCCATGGGCCCATTCCAACCAGCCTCCGTAATTACCCCTGTCTTCGGAAATACTACACAGTTCACATTTTTACTTTTATCTAAGATTTGCGAACGCCAAAAAGGGCGCGGAGGGGGAGGGGGGGAATTTTTAGGGAGTCAATCTTTATTCTGTACAAATAAGCAATGGGGCCTGGAATTTATTCAGTTGTGCCCTAAAATCCAACAGGTGTTCCGTCCTTTATAGGCCTTGCCATGCGTCCTGTAAGTAGATTAGGGCCACAATGGGTATGTTTCTGAACTCGGGACAAACGGGGGTATCCATTTTGGGGTGAACGTCTTCATTCCTATGTGCACTGTACAAAAAAACTGTTTTTAAATTGAAAAAATTGCCAAAAAAATTGAAAATCGTAACTTTTTCCTTCTGCTTTGCTTAGATTCATTCAAATACTGTGGGGTCAAAATACGCAGTACACCCCTAGATGAATTCGTTAAGGGGTCTAGTTTTCAAAATGGGGTCATTTGAGGGGGTTCTTTATAGTTTTGGCCGCTCAATGGCTCTATAACTGGGCAATGGGGCCTGAAATTTATTCAGTGGTACCCTGAAATCCAACGGGTATTCCTTTCATTGTAGGCCTAGCCATGGGTCCTGTAAGTCTATTAGGGCCACAATGGGTATGTTTCTGAACACGGGACAAACAGGGGTATCCATTTTTGGGTGCAAGTCTTCCTTCATATGTGTGCTGTACAAAAAAAGCTGTTTTTAAAATGACAGAATTGCCGAAAAAACGAAAATCACAATTTTTTCCTTTTGCTTGGTTTGAATTCATTCAAAAACGGTGGGGTCAAAATATGCAGTACACCCCTAGATAAATTCCTTAAGGGGTCTAGTTTTCAAAATGGGGTCATTTGTGGGGGTTTTCTATGGTTTTGGGCGCTCAAGAACTCTACATGTGTGCTATGGGGCCTAAAAGGACTTCAAGCAAAATTTCTGTTTTGAAAGACACTGACTACTCCTTTCATTTTGGGCCCCGTTGTGGACTCAGATATAACAATAGGGCCACAATGGGTATATTTCTGAACACGGGAGAAATAGGGGTATCCATTTTGGGGTGTAAATCCTGATTTTCATGTAAACTATAGGAAAAAAATATGTCTTTAAAATGACAGACTTGCAAAAATATGAAATTTTACTTTTTCTCCTCTAAATTGAATTAATTCCTGAAAAACAACTGTGGGGTCAGAATACTCATGACACCCCTCAGTGAATACATTAAGGGGTGTAGTTTTTAAAATGAGGTCATTTGGGGGGGGGGAGTATCTATTATTCTGACACTCATGAGCCTTTCCAATCTCGGCTTGGTATAGGAAAACAAAGTGTTCCTCAAAATGCTAAAAAGTAATGTTACATTTGTACGTCTCCTAAATAGTTAAAAAAAAACGAAAGTTTTTCCAATGTGTGCCCAAAATAAAGTAAACGGGTGGAAATATAAATCTTAGCAAAAATTTCTATATTATGTTTGCACATATTTAAGATATTGCAGTTGGAAATGTGAAAAAATGACGATTTTTTCAAAATTTTCCCAATTTTGGCGCTTTTAATAAATAAACACAATTTCTATCGGTCTATTTTTTCCGCCTAAATGAAGCACAACATGTGGCGAAAAAACAATGTCAGAATTGCTTGGATATGCAAAACCTTTCTGGTGTTTTTCCATGTTAAAGTGACACATGTCAGATTTGCAAAATTTGGCCTGGTCATTAAGGCGCAAACAGGCTTGGTCACTAAGGGGTTAAAATTGCTTCATAACCACTGTGTTCTTCCTGGTTGCTGCTGACTTGGACATGTGACTGCTGCAGCCAATCACTGGCCAGAGCAGTAACCTTCTACAGTCAAGTGATTGGCTGCAGCAGTCACATGTCCTAGTCAGCAGCAACCAGGAAGGACACAGTGGTTATGAAGCAATTTTAAGCGGCGGGTTAACCCCTTCAAACAGAAGCGGTCACTTCTTCTGATATGTCTGTTTTAGTAAATACTTGCATTCTCCATGAAATAACAATCCTGGATCATCTTTTCCTAGCCTAGAACTCTGTATTGTGCCGTTCCTCTATTATTCCTCCTAGAAATTTCTGAAAAACGTGACAACTTTGTGATGCCATTCCCCCTCCCCAGAGGTGTGTGCAGCACTGATTGGACAGTGTCAGAGTGTGGAGGGACGGCCCCCAACTGGTAACACCCAGATGTCAATTTATGCTTGAGAAAGCATTAGGTTATGAAGAATATTGATAGTTACTAAGATCTTAAGGTTCTTTTTAACACATTTACAATCGTATGACGTAAATATATATCATGTGTATGGAGTTTTCAACAGTTGGCAGCCGCTGGGAACAGCTGAGTTTAGCTAGTTCCAATCGCAGCCTATTAACTACTTATATGTCATTATACATGCTGATGGCTGCATCTAAGTAGCAAGCCAGGTGATTCCCCCCTATATTACACCATTGCCCCCACCCACAAGTGCTGATGGGTTGCTATGGCAGCTCAGGGCCCAGTGAAGGCTCCCAGGGATGCCATGTACAGTTGCAGTCAGGATTATACAACTCCCCCCCAGTTTATTTGTCAAATTTACAAACTTTCAGATGTTTGCAACAAAGTAATGAAGCAAAAGCAATTTAAATAGCTCAGCCCAACTAATATAATAAGTGGTTTCTCCAAATTCAGTTGCAATTTTGATAGCAAATCTATGGATGCCTATTACGTTCAGGGCTCAATAGGCAACAATTAAAATTACAATATACTGCAATACCGAAGTATTACAGTATATGATACAAGAGATCAGGTAAGCTCAAGTCTCTTAAAGGAGATGTCTCGAGGAAGCAGTTAAATTTTTTTTTTGCCCAGTCCCCCCCATTAAGTACACATTACTAAGCCCCCCTGTAAATGACATTTCTAGCTGGTTCGTACTTACCGTTCCAGCGTTTCAGCAACTTATAAAAGTTTCTTCAAGATGGCCGCCGGCTCTTTCCCCGTCGCTCGCTGCAGCCCGACGTGCGCGCTCCCGAGACGCCGCCAGCTGTGTCTCCATGGCAACCGGACGCCCCGCAGCCGCCGACCAGACGCCCCGCAGCCGCCGACCAGACGCCCACCGCCAGGCAGCAGGTAACCGGCGCTAGCCCCCGGCTCCCCAGCGCTAGACCCTCAGCCCAGGTGAAGGCCCCGGAGCCCAGCGCTAGGTTCCGGAGCCCAGCGCTAGTTCCCCCGGCCTAGCGGCAGCCCCCCCCGGCCTGGCGGCAGCCCCCCCCGGCCTAGCGACAGCCCCCCATCGCAGCGACAGCCCCCCCCGGCCTAGCGACAGCCCCCCCATCGCAGCGACAGCCCCCCCCCGGCCTAGCGACAGCCCCCCCATCGCAGCGACAGCCCCCCCCCGGCCTAGCGACAGCCCCCCCATCGCAGCGACAGCCCCCCCGGCCTAGCGCTAGTTCCCCCATCACAGCGGCAGCCCCCCCCGGCGCAGCGACAGCCCCCCCCGGCGCAGCGGCAGCCCCCCCGGCGCAGCGACAGCCCCCCCCGGCGCAGCCCGGCGCAGCGGCAGCCCCCCCCCCCGACAAATCACTTACCTGGGAGGCTTCTCGGGGCTGCTGGGCTGGGCTGGGCTTCTCCGCTGGGCAGCTCCAGTTTCTGCACCTTCCTCTAACAGAGGAAGGTACAGAATGGCCGCTGTAGCGCGCTCCCGAGCAGTGACAGCTCGTCTGCGCATGCGCAGAAGAGCTGTAGCGGGGAGCACACTGAAGCGGCTCGTGCTGAATGGAGAAGACCGGACTGCGCAAGCGCGTCTAAAAAAGCAAGCTGCCAGCGAATTTAGACGGAACCATGGAGACGAGGATGCTAGCAACGGAGCAGGTAAGTGAATAACTTCTGTATGGCTCATATTTAATGCACAATGTACATTACAAAGTGCATTAATATGGCCATACAGAAGTGCTTAACCCCACTTGGTTTCGCGAGACAACCCCTTTAAGGCTCCTCATGGCATAAAAAAGGTTTCATTAAAAAAAAAATTAAAAGTTCAACCTCCGCATTTCTTATAAAACAAAATGAAAGATGAAATAAGTGGTATCACTACATCTATAAGTCCAAACTGTAGAATATCACACTATTTATTCCAGGTGGAAAACACTGTTGAAAAAAACAATCATGGTACCATTTAAAAATAGAAGGCATCCCACAAAAAGGTTTGTCTATGGGAGAGATCTGCTTTGTCTTTTCTAATCCGTCCGCTGCGACTCTTCATGTTGCAGGAGCTCTGCTTTGTAGAGGCTCTTCTTACTTCAAGGAAGAATAAAGAGGAGAATGTAGCCGTTGCTTTCTTAAATGAAACCGTGGGGATGCACTACGCCGCAATCAATGGCCGCCCTCTTGGAGTGGAATATTTAGAAAGGCTCAATCCGACTTTTATTGTCGATGTCGTCAAGGAGTACCTGGAATATTGTCCCAAACAGGTGAGAAATGAAGATAGTAATAGTGTCTAGATAATGTGGTCATAGTCCTCTTGTGCAGTGTATGTGTGCATATACAGAACTGTGCAGAATGCTGCAAAGTAAGAATATTTTCACAAATAGAAGCGTTAATAGTTTATTTGGCCAATTAACAAAATACAAAGTGAAAGAACCAAAGAGAAAGTTAAACACATCAATATTTAGTGTGAGCGCCCTTTACCTTCACAGCTGCACCCGTTCTTCTAGGTCTACTTGCACACAGTTTTTGAAGGAACTCGGCAGGGAGGTTGTTCCAGACATCTTGGAGAACTAAGCACAGATCTTCTGTGGATTTCGGCTCGCTCCGATCCTTCTGTCTCCTCATGTAATTCCAGACAGACTGCATAATGTGAGATCAGGGCTCTGTGGGGCTAAATGAGCACTTCCAGGACTCCTTGTTCTTCCTTACGCTGAAGATAGTTCTTAATGACATTGGCTGGATGTTTGGGGTGGTGTTCCGCTGCAGAATAAATTTTGAGCCAATCAGACACCTCCCTGATGGCATTACATGATGGATAGGTATTGCCTGTATTTCTCTGCATCGAGAACACAAACCAAATCCTGAAATTAATTTGCTGAAATGCAGCTCCATCATATTTCACTGCTGCCTGCAGACACTCATTATTATCCTCTCCAGCCCTTCGGCAAACAAGCTGCCTTCTGTTACAGCCAAATATTTCACATTTTGACTAATCAATCCAGAGCACCTGCTGCCATTTTTCTGCACCCCAGTTCCTATGTTTTTGTGTATAGTTGAGTCACTTGGCCTTGTTTCTACGTCGAAGGAATAGCTTTTTGACTGCAATTTTTCCACGAAGATCACTTCTGGCAAGACTTCTCTGAACAGTAGATGAGTATACCTGAGTCTCATCAGTAGATGGGCGTACCTGGGTCTCACCAAAATATAGGTGGCGTACCCGGGTCTCACCAGTAGATGGGCGTACCTGAGTTCGACCAGTAGATGGGCATAACTGAGTTCCATCAGTAGATGGGCTGTACCTGGGTCTCACTAGTAGATGGGCGTAAATGAGTTCCACCAGTAGATAGGCGGTACCTGACTTCCACTAGTAGTAGATGGGCTGTACCTGGGTCTCACCAAAATATAGGTGGCGTACCTGAGTCTCACCAGTAGATGAGCGTACCTGAATTCCACCAATAGATGGGCATAAGTGAGTTCCACCAGTAGTAGATGGGCTGAACCTCAGTTGCACCAGTAGTAGATGTGCTGAACCTGAGTTCCACCAGTAGTAGATGGGCTGTACCTGAGTTCCACCAGTAGATGGGCTGTACCTGAGTAGCAACAGTAGATGGGCTGTACCTGAGTTCCACCAGTAGATGAGCAGTACCTGAGTTCCACCAGTAGTAGATGGCCTGTACCTGAGTTCCACCAGTAGTAGATGGGCTGTATCTGAGTCCCATCAGTAGGAGATGGGCTGTACCTGAGTTCCACCAGTAGATGGGCTGTACCTGAGTAGCAACAGGAGATGGGCTGTACCTGAGTTCCACCAGTAGATGGGCTGTACCTGAGTCCCACCAGTAGTAGATGGGCTGTACCTGAGTCCCACCAGTAGTAGATAGGCTGTACCTGAGTCCCACCAGTAGTAGATGGGCTGTACCTCAGTTCCACCAGTAGATGAGCTGTACCTCAGTTCCACCAGTAGATGAGCTGTACCTGAATTCCACCAGTAGATGGGCTGTACCTGAGTTGCACCAGTAGATGGGCTGTACCTGAGTTCCACCAGTAGTAGATGGGCTGTACCTGAGTTCCACCAGTAGTAGATGGGCTGTACCTGAGTTCCACCAGTAGTAGATGGGCTGTACCTGAGTTCCACCAGTAGTAGATGGGCTGTACCTCAGTTCCACCAGTAGATGAGCTGTACCTGAATTCCACCAGTAGATGGGCTGTACCTGAGTTGCACCAGTAGATGAGCTGTACCTGAGTTCTACCAGTAGATGGGCTGTACTTGAGTTCCACCAGTAGTAGATGGGCTGTACCTGGGTTGCACTAGTAGTAGATGGGCTGAACCTGAGTTCCACCAGTAGTAGATGGGCTGAACCTGAGTTCCACCAGTAGTAGATGGGCTGAACCTGAGTTCCACCAGTAGTAGATGGGCTGAACCTGAGTTCCACCAGTAGTAGATGGGCTGAACCTGAGTTCCACCAGTAGTAGATGGGCTGAACCTGAGTTCCACCAGTAGTAGATGGGCTGAACCTGAGTTCCACCAGTAGTAGATGGGCTGAACCTGAGTTCCACCAGTAGTAGATGGGCTGAACCTGAGTTCCACCAGTAGTAGATGGGCTGAACCTGAGTTCCACCAGTAGTAGATGGGCTGAACCTGAGTTCCACCAGTAGTAGATGGGCTGAACTTGAGTTCCACCAGTAGTAGATGGGCTGAACTTGAGTTCCACCAGTAGTAGATGGGCTGAACCTGAGTTCCACCAGTAGTAGATGGGCTGAACCTGAGTCCCATCAGTAGGAGATGGGCTGTACCTGAGTAGCAACAGGAGATGGGCTGTACCTGAGTAGCAACAGGAGATGGGCTGTACCTGAGTTCCACCAGTAGATGGGCTGTACCTGAGTTCCACCAGTAGTAGATGGGCTGTACCTGAGTTCCACCAGTAGATGGGCTGTACCTGAGTCCTACCAGTAGTAGATAGGCTGTACCTGAGTCCCACCAGTAGTAGATGGGCTGTACCTCAGTTCCACCAGTAGATGAGCTGTACCTCAGTTCCACCAGTAGATGAGCTGTACCTGAATTCCACCAGTAGATGGGCTGTACCTGAGTTGCACCAGTAGATGGGCTGTACCTGAGTTCCACCAGTAGTAGATGGGCTGTACCTGAGTTCCACCAGTAGTAGATGGGCTGTACCTGAGTTCCACCAGTAGTAGATGGGCTGTACCTCAGTTCCACCAGTGGATGAGCTGTACCTGAATTCCACCAGTAGATGGGCTGTACCTGAGTTGCACCAGCAGATGAGCTGTACCTGAGTTCTACCAGTAGATGGGCTGTGCTTGAGTTCCACCAGTAGTAGATGGGCTGAACCTGAGTTCCACCAGTAGTAGATGGGCTGAACCTGAGTTCCACCAGTAGTAGATGGGCTGTACCTGAGTTCCACCAGCAGTAGATGGGCTGTACCTGAGTTCCACCAGTAGTAGATGGGCTGTACCTGAGTTCCACCAGTAGTAGATGGGCTGTACCTCAGTTCCACCAGTAGATGAGCTGTACCTGAATTCCACCAGTAGATGGGCTGTACCTGAGTTGCACCAGTAGATGAGCTGTACCTGAGTTCTACCAGTAGATGGGCTGTACTTGAGTTCCACCAGTAGTAGATGGGCTGTACCTGGGTTGCACTAGTAGTAGATGGGCTGAACCTGAGTTCCACCAGTAGTAGATGGGCTGAACCTGAGTTCCACCAGTAGTAGATGGGCTGAACCTGAGTTCCACCAGTAGTAGATGGGCTGAACCTGAGTTCCACCAGTAGTAGATGGGCTGAACCTGAGTTCCACCAGTAGTAGATGGGCTGAACCTGAGTTCCACCAGTAGTAGATGGGCTGAACCTGAGTTCCACCAGTAGTAGATGGGCTGTACCTGAGTTCCACCAGTAGTAGATGGGCTGTACCTGAGTTCCACCAGTAGTAGATGGGCTGTACCTGAGTTCCACCAGTAGTAGATGGGCTGTACCTCAGTTCCACCAGTAGATGAGCTGTACCTGAATTCCACCAGTAGATGGGCTGTACCTGAGTTGCACCAGTAGATGAGCTGTACCTGAGTTCTACCAGTAGATGGGCTGTACCTCAGTTCCACCAGTAGATGGGCTGTACCTGAGTTGCACCAGTAGATGGGCTGAACCTGAGTTCCACCAGTAGTAGATGGGCTGTACCTGAGTTCCACCAGTAGTAGATGGGCTGAACCTGTGTTCCACCAGTAGTAGATGGGCTGAACCTGAGTTCCACCAGTAGTAGATGGGCTGAACCTGAGTTCCACCAGTAGTAGATGGGCTGTACCTGAGTTCCACCAGTAGTAGATGGGCTGTACCTGAGTCCCACCAGTAGTAGATGGGCTATACCTGAGTCCCACCAGTAGTAGATGGGCTATACCTGAGTCCCACCAGTAGTAGATGGGTTGTACCTGAGTTCCACCAGTAGATGGGTTGTACCTGAGTTCCACCAGTAGTAGATGGGCTGTACCTGAGTTCCACCAGTAGCAGATGGGCTGTACCTGAGTTCCACCAGTAGTAGATGGGCTGTACCTGAGTCCCACCAGTAGTAGATGGGCTATGCCTGAGTCCCACCAGTAGTAGATGGGCTGTACCTGAGTTCCACCAGTAGGTGGGCTGTACCTGAGTTCCACCAGTAGCTGGGCTGTACCTGAGTTCCACCAGTAGATGGGCTGTACCTGAGTTCCACCAGTAGATGAGCTGTACCTGAGTTCCACCAGTAGTAGATGGGCTGTACCTGAGTTCCACCAGTAGTAGATGGGCTGTACCTGAGTTCCACCAGTAGTAGATGGGCTGTACCTCAGTTCCACCAGTAGATGAGCTGTACCTGAATTCCACCAGTAGATGGGCTGTACCTGAGTTGCACCAGTAGATGAGCTGTACCTGAGTTCTACCAGTAGATGAGCTGTACTTGAGTTCCACCAGTAGTAGATGGGCTGTACCTGGGTTGCACCAGTAGTAGATGGGCTGAACCTGAGTTCCACCAGTAGTAGATGGGCTGAACCTGAGTTCCACCAGTAGTAGATGGGCTGAACCTGAGTTCCACCAGTAGTAGATGGGCTGAACCTGAGTTCTACCTGTAGTAGATGGGCTGAACCTGAGTTCCACCAGTAGTAGATGGGCTGAACCTGAGTTCCACCAGTAGTAGATGGGCTGAACCTGAGTTCCACCAGTAGTAGATGGGCTGAACCTGAGTTCCACCAGTAGTAGATGGGCTGAACCTGAGTTCCACCAGTAGTAGATGGGCTGAACCTGAGTTCCACCAGTAGTAGATGGGCTGAACCTGAGTTCCACCAGTAGTAGATGAGCTGAACCTGAGTTCCACCAGTAGTAGATGGGCTGAACCTGAGTTCCACCAGTAGTAGATGGGCTGAACCTGAGTTCCACCAGTAGTAGATGGGCTGTACCTGAGTTCCACCAGTAGTAGATGGGCTGAACCTGAGTTCCACCAGTAGTAGATGGGCGGAACCTGAGTTCCACCAGTAGTAGATGGGCTGAACCTGAGTTCCACCAGTAGTAGATGGGCTGAACCTGAGTTCCACCAGTAGTAGATGGGCTGAACCTGAGTTCCACCAGTAGTAGATGGGCTGAACCTGAGTTCCACCAGTAGTAGATGGGCTGAACCTGAGTTCCACCAGTAGTAGATGTGCTGTACCTGAGTTCCACCAGTAGATGGGTTGTACCTGAGTTCCACCAGTAGATGGGTTGTACCTGAGTTCCACCAGTAGATGAGCTGTACCTGAGTTCCACCAGTAGTAGATGGGCTGTACCTGAGTTCCACCAGTAGTAGATGGGCTGTACCTGAGTTCCACCAGTAGTAGATGGGCTGTACCTGAGTTCCACCAGTAGTAGATGGGCTGTACCTGAGTTCCACCAGTAGTAGATGGGCTGTACCTGAGTTCCACCAGTAGTAGATGGGCTGTACCTTAGTTCTACCAGTAGATGGACTGTACCTGAGTTCCACCAGTAGTAGATGGGCTATACCTGAGTTCCACCAGTAGTAGATGGGCTGTACCTGAGTTCCACCAGTAGTAGATGGGCTGTACCTGAGTTCCCCCAGTAGTAGATGGGCTGTACCTGAGTTCCCCCAGTAGTAGATGGGCTGTACCTGAGTTCCCCCAGTAGTAGATGGGCTGTACCTGAGTTCCACCAGTAGTAGATGGGCTGTACCTGAGTTCCACCAGTAGTAGATGGGCTGTACCTCAGTTCCACCAGTAGTAGATGGGCTGTACTTGAGTTCCACCAGTAGTAGATGGGCTGTACCTGGGTTGCACTAGTAGTAGATGGGCTGAACCTGAGTTCCACCAGTAGTAGATGGGCTGAACCTGAGTTCCACCAGTAGTAGATGGGCTGAACCTGAGTTCCACCAGTAGTAGATGGGCTGAACCTGAGTTCCACCAGTAGTAGATGGGCTGAACCTGAGTTCCACCAGTAGTAGATGGGCTGAACCTGAGTTCCACCAGTAGTAGATGGGCTGTACCTGAGTTCCACCAGTAGTAGATGGGCTGTACCTGAGTTCCACCAGTAGTAGATGGGCTGTACCTCAGTTCCACCAGTAGATGAGCTGTACCTGAATTCCACCAGTAGATGGGCTGTACCTGAGTTGCACCAGTAGATGAGCTGTACCTGAGTTCTACCAGTAGATGGGCTGTACTTGAGTTCCACCAGTAGTAGATGGGCTGTACCTGAGTTCCACCAGTAGTAGATGGGCTGTACCTCAGTTCCACCAGTAGATGAGCTGTACCTGAATTCCACCAGTAGATGGGCTGTACCTGAGTTGCACCAGTAGATGGGCTGAACCTGAGTTCCACCAGTAGTAGATGGGCTGAACCTGAGTTCCACCAGTAGTAGATGGGCTGAACCTGTGTTCCACCAGTAGTAGATGGGCTGAACCTGAGTTCCACCAGTAGTAGATGGGCTGTACCTGAGTTCCACCAGTAGTAGATGGGCTGTACCTGAGTTCCACCAGTAGTAGATGGGCTGTACCTGAGTCCCACCAGTAGTAGATGGGCTATACCTGAGTCCCACCAGTAGTAGATGGGCTATACCTGAGTCCCACCAGTAGTAGATGGGCTGTACCTGAGTTCCACCAGTAGATGGGTTGTACCTGAGTTCCACCAGTAGATGGGTTGTACCTGAGTTCCACCAGTAGTAGATGGGCTGTACCTGAGTTCCACCAGTAGTAGATGGGCTGTACCTGAGTTCCACCAGTAGTAGATGGGCTGTACCTGAGTTCCACCAGTAGTAGATGGGCTGTACCTGAGTCCCACCAGTAGTAGATGGGCTGTACCTGAGTTCCACCAGTAGATGGGCTGTACCTGAGTTCCACCAGTAGATGGGCTGTACCTGAGTTCCACCAGTAGATGGGCTGTACCTGAGTTCCACCAGTAGATGGGTTGTACCTGAGTTCCACCAGTAGATGAGCTGTACCTGAGTTCCACCAGTAGTAGATGGGCTGTACCTGAGTTCCACCAGTAGTAGATGGGCTGTACCTGAGTTCCACCAGTAGTAGATGGGCTGTACCTGAGTTCCACCAGTAGTAGATGGGCTGTACCTGAGTTCCACCAGTAGTAGATGGGCTGTACCTCAGTTCCACCAGTAGATGAGCTGTACCTGAATTCCACCAGTAGATGGGCTGTACCTGAGTTGCACCAGTAGATGAGCTGTACCTGAGTTCTACCAGTAGATGGGCTGTACTTGAGTTCCACCAGTAGTAGATGGGCTGTACCTGGGTTGCACCAGTAGTAGATGGGCTGAACCTGAGTTCCACCAGTAGTAGATGGGCTGAACCTGAGTTCCACCAGTAGTAGATGGGCTGAACCTGAGTTCCACCAGTAGTAGATGGGCTGAACCTGAGTTCTACCAGTAGTAGATGGGCTGAACCTGAGTTCCACCAGTAGTAGATGGGCTGAACCTGAGTTCCACCAGTAGTAGATGGGCTGAACCTGAGTTCCACCAGTAGTAGATGGGCTGAACCTGAGTTCCACCAGTAGTAGATGGGCTGAACCTGAGTTCCACCAGTAGTAGATGGGCTGAATCTGAGTTCCACCAGTAGTAGATGGGCTGAACCTGAGTTCCACCAGTAGTAGATGGGCTGAACCTGAGTTCCACCAGTAGTAGATGGGCTGAACCTGAGTTCCACCAGTAGTAGATGGGCTGAACCTGAGTTCCACCAGTAGTAGATGGGCTGAACCTGAGTTCCACCAGTAGTAGATGGGCTGAACCTGAGTTCCACCAGTAGTAGATGGGCGGAACCTGAGTTCCACCAGTAGTAGATGGGCTGAACCTGAGTTCCACCAGTAGTAGATGGGCTGAACCTGAGTTCCACCAGTAGTAGATGGGCTGAACCTGAGTTCCACCAGTAGTAGATGGGCTGAACCTGAGTTCCACCAGTAGTAGATGGGCTGAACCTGAGTTCCACCAGTAGTAGATGGGCTGTACCTGAGTTCCACCAGTAGATGGGTTGTACCTGAGTTCCACCAGTAGATGGGTTGTACCTGAGTTCCACCAGTAGATGAGCTGTACCTGAGTTCCACCAGTAGTAGATGGGCTGTACCTGAGTTCCACCAGTAGTAGATGGGCTGTACCTGAGTTCCACCAGTAGTAGATGGGCTGTACCTGAGTTCCACCAGTAGTAGATGGGCTGTACCTGAGTTCCACCAGTAGTAGATGGGCTGTACCTGAGTTCCACCAGTAGTAGATGGGCTGTACCTTAGTTCTACCAGTAGATGGACTGTACCTGAGTTCCACCAGTAGTAGATGGGCTATACCTGAGTTCCACCAGTAGTAGATGGGCTGTACCTGAGTTCCACCAGTAGTAGATGGGCTGTACCTGAGTTCCACCAGTAGTAGATGGGCTGTACCTGAGTTCCCCCAGTAGTAGATGGGCTGTACCTGAGTTCCCCCAGTAGTAGATGGGCTGTACCTGAGTTCCCCCAGTAGTAGATGGGCTGTACCTGAGTTCCACCAGTAGTAGATGGGCTGTACCTGAGTTCCACCAGTAGTAGATGGGCTGTACCTGAGTTCCACCAGTAGTAGATGGGCTGTACTTGAGTTCCACCAGTAGTAGATGGGCTGTACCTGGGTTGCACTAGTAGTAGATGGGCTGAACCTGAGTTCCACCAGTAGTAGATGGGCTGAACCTGAGTTCCACCAGTAGTAGATGGGCTGAACCTGAGTTCCACCAGTAGTAGATGGGCTGAACCTGAGTTCCACCAGTAGTAGATGGGCTGAACCTGAGTCCCACCAGTAGTAGATGGGCTGTACCTCAGTTCCACCAGTAGATGAGCTGTACCTCAGTTCCACCAGTAGATGAGCTGTACCTGAATTCCACCAGTAGATGGGCTGTACCTGAGTTGCACCAGTAGATGGGCTGTACCTGAGTTCCACCAGTAGTAGATGGGCTGTACCTGAGTTCCACCAGTAGTAGATGGGCTGTACCTGAGTTCCACCAGTAGTAGATGGGCTGTACCTCAGTTCCACCAGTGGATGAGCTGTACCTGAATTCCACCAGTAGATGGGCTGTACCTGAGTTGCGCCAGCAGATGAGCTGTACCTGAGTTCTACCAGTAGATGGGCTGTGCTTGAGTTCCACCAGTAGTAGATGGGCTGAACCTGAGTTCCACCAGTAGTAGATGGGCTGAACCTGAGTTCCACCAGTAGTAGATGGGCTGAACCTGAGTTCCACCAGTAGTAGATGGGCTGAACCTGAGTTCCACCAGTAGTAGATGGGCTGAACCTGAGTTCCACCAGTAGTAGATGGGCTGAACCTGAGTTCCACCAGTAGTAGATGGGCTGTACCTGAGTTCCACCAGTAGTAGATGGGCTGTACCTCAGTTCCACCAGTAGATGAGCTGTACCTGAATTCCACCAGTAGATGGGCTGTACCTGAGTTGCACCAGTAGATGAGCTGTACCTGAGTTCTACCAGTAGATGGGCTGTACTTGAGTTCCACCAGTAGTAGATGGGCTGTACCTGGGTTGCACTAGTAGTAGATGGGCTGAACCTGAGTTCCACCAGTAGTAGATGGGCTGAACCTGAGTTCCACCAGTAGTAGATGGGCTGAACCTGAGTTCCACCAGTAGTAGATGGGCTGAACCTGAGTTCCACCAGTAGTAGATGGGCTGAACCTGAGTTCCACCAGTAGTAGATGGGCTGAACCTGAGTTCCACCAGTAGTAGATGGGCTGAACCTGAGTTCCACCAGTAGTAGATGGGCTGAACCTGAGTTCCACCAGTAGTAGATGGCCTGAACCTGGGTTCCACCAGTAGTAGATGGGCTGAACCTGAGTTCCACCAGTAGTAGATGGGCTGAACCTGAGTTCCACCAGTAGTAGATGGGCTGAACCTGAGTTCCACCAGTAGTAGATGGGCTGAACCTGAGTTCCACCAGTAGTAGATGGGCTGTACCTGAGTTCCACCAGTAGTAGATGGGCTGAACCTGAGTTCCACCAGTAGTAGATGGGCTGAACCTGAGTTCCACCAGTAGTAGATGGGCTGTACCTGAGTTCCACCAGTAGATGGGTTGTACCTGAGTTCCACCAGTAGATGGGTTGTACCTGAGTTCCACCAGTAGTAGATGGGCTGTACCTGAGTTCCACCAGTAGTAGATGGGCTGTACCTGAGTTCCACCAGTAGTAGATGGGCTGTACCTGAGTCCCACCAGTAGTAGATGGGCTGTACCTGAGTTCCACCAGTAGATGGGCTGTACCTGAGTTCCACCAGTAGATGGGCTGTACCTGAGTTCCACCAGTAGATGGGCTGTACCTGAGTTCCACCAGTAGATGGGTTGTACCTGAGTTCCACCAGTAGATGAGCTGTACCTGAGTTCCACCAGTAGTAGATGGGCTGTACCTGAGTTCCACCAGTAGTAGATGGGCTGTACCTGAGTTCCACCAGTAGTAGATGGGCTGTACCTGAGTTCCACCAGTAGTAGATGGGCTGTACCTGAGTTCCACCAGTAGTAGATGGGCTGTACCTCAGTTCCACCAGTAGATGAGCTGTACCTGAATTCCACCAGTAGATGGGCTGTACCTGAGTTGCACCAGTAGATGAGCTGTACCTGAGTTCTACCAGTAGATGGGCTGTACTTGAGTTCCACCAGTAGTAGATGGGCTGTACCTGGGTTGCACCAGTAGTAGATGGGCTGAACCTGAGTTCCACCAGTAGTAGATGGGCTGAACCTGAGTTCCACCAGTAGTAGATGGGCTGAACCTGAGTTCCACCAGTAGTAGATGGGCTGAACCTGAGTTCTACCAGTAGTAGATGGGCTGAACCTGAGTTCCACCAGTAGTAGATGGGCTGAACCTGAGTTCCACCAGTAGTAGATGGGCTGAACCTGAGTTCCACCAGTAGTAGATGGGCTGAACCTGAGTTCCACCAGTAGTAGATGGGCTGAACCTGAGTTCCACCAGTAGTAGATGGGCTGAATCTGAGTTCCACCAGTAGTAGATGGGCTGAACCTGAGTTCCACCAGTAGTAGATGGGCTGAACCTGAGTTCCACCAGTAGTAGATGGGCTGAACCTGAGTTCCACCAGTAGTAGATGGGCTGAACCTGAGTTCCACCAGTAGTAGATGGGCTGAACCTGAGTTCCACCAGTAGTAGATGGGCGGAACCTGAGTTCCACCAGTAGTAGATGGGCTGAACCTGAGTTCCACCAGTAGTAGATGGGCTGAACCTGAGTTCCACCAGTAGTAGATGGGCTGAACCTGAGTTCCACCAGTAGTAGATGGGCTGAACCTGAGTTCCACCAGTAGTAGATGGGCTGAACCTGAGTTCCACCAGTAGTAGATGGGCTGTACCTGAGTTCCACCAGTAGATGGGTTGTACCTGAGTTCCACCAGTAGATGGGTTGTACCTGAGTTCCACCAGTAGATGAGCTGTACCTGAGTTCCACCAGTAGTAGATGGGCTGTACCTGAGTTCCACCAGTAGTAGATGGGCTGTACCTGAGTTCCACCAGTAGTAGATGGGCTGTACCTGAGTTCCACCAGTAGTAGATGGGCTGTACCTGAGTTCCACCAGTAGTAGATGGGCTGTACCTGAGTTCCACCAGTAGTAGATGGGCTGTACCTTAGTTCTACCAGTAGATGGACTGTACCTGAGTTCCACTAGTAGTAGATGGGCTATACCTGAGTTCCACCAGTAGTAGATGGGCTGTACCTGAGTTCCACCAGTAGTAGATGGGCTGTACCTGAGTTCCACCAGTAGTAGATGGGCTGTACCTGAGTTCCCCCAGTAGTAGATGGGCTGTACCTGAGTTCCCCCAGTAGTAGATGGGCTGTACCTGAGTTCCACCAGTAGTAGATGGGCTGTACCTGAGTTCCACCAGTAGTAGATGGGCTGTACCTGAGTTCCACCAGTAGTAGATGGGCTGTACTTGAGTTCCACCAGTAGTAGATGGGCTGTACCTGGGTTGCACTAGTAGTAGATGGGCTGAACCTGAGTTCCACCAGTAGTAGATGGGCTGAACCTGAGTTCCACCAGTAGTAGATGGGCTGAACCTGAGTTCCACCAGTAGTAGATGGGCTGAACCTGAGTTCCACCAGTAGTAGATGGGCTGAACCTGAGTCCCACCAGTAGTAGATGGGCTGTACCTCAGTTCCACCAGTAGATGAGCTGTACCTCAGTTCCACCAGTAGATGAGCTGTACCTGAATTCCACCAGTAGATGGGCTGTACCTGAGTTGCACCAGTAGATGGGCTGTACCTGAGTTCCACCAGTAGTAGATGGGCTGTACCTGAGTTCCACCAGTAGTAGATGGGCTGTACCTGAGTTCCACCAGTAGTAGATGGGCTGTACCTCAGTTCCACCAGTGGATGAGCTGTACCTGAATTCCACCAGTAGATGGGCTGTACCTGAGTTGCACCAGCAGATGAGCTGTACCTGAGTTCTACCAGTAGATGGGCTGTGCTTGAGTTCCACCAGTAGTAGATGGGCTGAACCTGAGTTCCACCAGTAGTAGATGGGCTGAACCTGAGTTCCACCAGTAGTAGATGGGCTGAACCTGAGTTCCACCAGTAGTAGATGGGCTGAACCTGAGTTCCACCAGTAGTAGATGGGCTGAACCTGAGTTCCACCAGTAGTAGATGGGCTGTACCTGAGTTCCACCAGTAGTAGATGGGCTGTACCTCAGTTCCACCAGTAGATGAGCTGTACCTGAATTCCACCAGTAGATGGGCTGTACCTGAGTTGCACCAGTAGATGAGCTGTACCTGAGTTCTACCAGTAGATGGGCTGTACTTGAGTTCCACCAGTAGTAGATGGGCTGTACCTGGGTTGCACTAGTAGTAGATGGGCTGTACTTGAGTTCCACCAGTAGTAGATGGGCTGTACCTGGGTTGCACTAGTAGTAGATGGGCTGAACCTGAGTTCCACCAGTAGTAGATGGGCTGAACCTGAGTTCCACCAGTAGTAGATGGGCTGAACCTGAGTTCCACCAGTAGTAGATGGGCTGAACCTGAGTTCCACCAGTAGTAGATGGGCTGAACCTGAGTTCCACCAGTAGTAGATGGGCTGAACCTGAGTTCCACCAGTAGTAGATGGGCTGAACCTGAGTTCCACCAGTAGTAGATGGGCTGAACCTGAGTTCCTCCAGTAGTAGATGGCCTGAACCTGGGTTCCACCAGTAGTAGATGGGCTGAACCTGAGTTCCACCAGTAGTAGATGGGCTGAACCTGAGTTCCACCAGTAGTAGATGGGCTGAACCTGAGTTCCACCAGTAGTAGATGGGCTGAACCTGAGTTCCACCAGTAGTAGATGGGCTGTACCTGAGTTCCACCAGTAGTAGATGGGCTGAACCTGAGTTCCACCAGTAGTAGATGAGCTGAACCTGAGTTCCACCAGTAGTAGATGGGCTGAACCTGAGTTCCACCAGTAGTAGATGGGCTGAACCTGAGTTCCACCAGTAGTAGATGGGCTGAACCTGAGTTCCACCAGTAGTAGATGGGCTGAACCTGAGTTCCACCAGTAGTAGATGGGCTGAACCTGAGTTCCACGAGTAGTAGATGGGCTGAACCTGAGTTCCACCAGCAGTAGATGGGCTGTACCTGAGTTCCACCAGCAGTAGATGGGCTGTACCTGAGTTCCACCAGTAGTAGATGGGCTGTACCTGAGTTCCACCAGTAGTAGATGGGCTGTACCTCAGTTCCACCAGTAGATGAGCTGTACCTGAATTCCACCAGTAGATGGGCTGTACCTGAGTTGCACCAGTAGATGAGCTGTACCTGAGTTCTACCAGTAGATGGGCTGTACTTGAGTTCCACCAGTAGTAGATGGGCTGTACCTGGGTTGCACTAGTAGTAGATGGGCTGAACCTGAGTTCCACCAGTAGTAGATGGGCTGAACCTGAGTTCCACCAGTAGTAGTTGGGCTGAACCTGAGTTCCACCAGTAGTAGATGGGCTGAACCTGAGTTCCACCAGTAGTAGATGGGCTGAACCTGAGTTCCACCAGTAGTAGATGGGCTGAACCTGAGTTCCACCAGTAGTAGATGGGCTGAACCTGAGTTCCACCAGTAGTAGATGGGCTGTACCTGAGTTCCACCAGTAGTAGATGGGCTGTACCTGAGTTCCACCAGTAGTAGATGGGCTGTACCTGAGTTCCACCAGTAGTAGATGGGCTGTACCTCAGTTCCACCAGTAGATGAGCTGTACCTGAATTCCACCAGTAGATGGGCTGTACCTGAGTTGCACCAGTAGATGAGCTGTACCTGAGTTCTACCAGTAGATGGGCTGTACTTGAGTTCCACCAGTAGTAGATGGGCTGAACCTGTGTTCCACCAGTAGTAGATGGGCTGAACCTGAGTTCCACCAGTAGTAGATGGGCTGAACCTGAGTTCCACCAGTAGTAGATGGGCTGTACCTGAGTTCCACCAGTAGTAGATGGGCTGTACCTGAGTCCCACCAGTAGTAGATGGGCTATACCTGAGTCCCACCAGTAGTAGATGGGCTATACCTGAGTCCCACCAGTAGTAGATGGGTTGTACCTGAGTTCCACCAGTAGATGGCTTGTACCTGCGTTCCACCAGTAGTAGATGGGCTGTACCTGAGTTCCACCAGTAGCAGATGGGCTGTACCTGAGTTCCACCAGTAGTAGATGGGCTGTACCTGAGTCCCACCAGTAGTAGATGGGCTATACCTGAGTCCCACCAGTAGTAGATGGGCTATACCTGAGTCCCACCAGTAGTAGATGGGCTGTACCTGAGTTCCACCAGTAGGTGGGCTGTACCTGAGTTCCACCAGTAGCTGGGCTGTACCTGAGTTCCACCAGTAGATGGGCTGTACCTGAGTTCCACCAGTAGATGAGCTGTACCTGAGTTCCACCAGTAGTAGATGGGCTGAACCTGAGTTCTACCTGTAGTAGATGGGCTGAACCTGAGTTCCACCAGTAGTAGATGGGCTGAACCTGAGTTCCACCAGTAGTAGATGGGCTGAACCTGAGTTCCACCAGTAGTAGATGGGCTGAACCTGAGTTCCACCAGTAGTAGATGGGCTGAACCTGAGTTCCACCAGTAGTAGATGGGCTGAACCTGAGTTCCACCAGTAGTAGATGGGCTGAACCTGAGTTCCACCAGTAGTAGATGGGCTGAACCTGAGTTCCACCAGTAGTAGATGGGCTGAACCTGAGTTCCACCAGTAGTAGATGGGCTGAACCTGAGTTCCACCAGTAGTAGATGGGCTGTACCTGAGTTCCACCAGTAGTAGATGGGCTGAACCTGAGTTCCACCAGTAGTAGATGGGCGGAACCTGAGTTCCACCAGTAGTAGATGGGCTGAACCTGAGTTCCACCAGTAGTAGATGGGCTGAACCTGAGTTCCACCAGTAGTAGATGGGCTGAACCTGAGTTCCACCAGTAGTAGATGGGCTGAACCTGAGTTCCACCAGTAGTAGATGGGCTGAACCTGAGTTCCACCAGTAGTAGATGTGCTGTACCTGAGTTCCACCAGTAGATGGGTTGTACCTGAGTTCCACCAGTAGATGGGTTGTACCTGAGTTCCACCAGTAGATGAGCTGTACCTGAGTTCCACCAGTAGTAGATGGGCTGTACCTGAGTTCCACCAGTAGTAGATGGGCTGTACCTGAGTTCCACCAGTAGTAGATGGGCTGTACCTGAGTTCCACCAGTAGTAGATGGGCTGTACCTGAGTTCTACCAGTAGTAGATGGGCTGTACCTGAGTTCCACCAGTAGTAGATGGGCTGTACCTTAGTTCTACCAGTAGATGGACTGTACCAGAGTTCCACCAGTAGTAGATGGGCTATACCTGAGTTCCACCAGTAGTAGATGGGCTGTACCTGAGTTCCACCAGTAGTAGATGGGCTGTACCTGAGTTCCCCCAGTAGTAGATGGGCTGTACCTGAGTTCCCCCAGTAGTAGATGGGCTGTACCTGAGTTCCACCAGTAGTAGATGGGCTGAACCTGAGTTCCACCAGTAGTAGATGGGCTGTACCTGAGTTCCACCAGTAGTAGATGGGCTGTACCTGAGTTCCACCAGTAGTAGATGGGCTGTACCTGAGTTCCACCAGTAGTAGATGGGCTGTACCTCAGTTCCACCAGTAGATGAGCTGTACCTGAATTCCACCAGTAGATGGGCTGTACCTGAGTTGCACCAGTAGATGAGCTGTACCTGAGTTCTACCAGTAGATGGGCTGTACTTGAGTTCCACCAGTAGTAGATGGGCTGAACCTGTGTTCCACCAGTAGTAGATGGGCTGAACCTGAGTTCCACCAGTAGTAGATGGGCTGAACCTGAGTTCCACCAGTAGTAGATGGGCTGTACCTGAGTTCCACCAGTAGTAGATGGGCTGTACCTGAGTCCCACCAGTAGTAGATGGGCTATACCTGAGTCCCACCAGTAGTAGATGGGCTATACCTGAGTCCCACCAGTAGTAGATGGGTTGTACCTGAGTTCCACCAGTAGATGGCTTGTACCTGCGTTCCACCAGTAGTAGATGGGCTGTACCTGAGTTCCACCAGTAGCAGATGGGCTGTACCTGAGTTCCACCAGTAGTAGATGGGCTGTACCTGAGTCCCACCAGTAGTAGATGGGCTATACCTGAGTCCCACCAGTAGTAGATGGGCTATACCTGAGTCCCACCAGTAGTAGATGGGCTGTACCTGAGTTCCACCAGTAGGTGGGCTGTACCTGAGTTCCACCAGTAGCTGGGCTGTACCTGAGTTCCACCAGTAGATGGGCTGTACCTGAGTTCCACCAGTAGATGAGCTGTACCTGAGTTCCACCAGTAGTAGATGGGCTGAACCTGAGTTCTACCTGTAGTAGATGGGCTGAACCTGAGTTCCACCAGTAGTAGATGGGCTGAACCTGAGTTCCACCAGTAGTAGATGGGCTGAACCTGAGTTCCACCAGTAGTAGATGGGCTGAACCTGAGTTCCACCAGTAGTAGATGGGCTGAACCTGAGTTCCACCAGTAGTAGATGGGCTGAACCTGAGTTCCACCAGTAGTAGATGGGCTGAACCTGAGTTCCACCAGTAGTAGATGGGCTGAACCTGAGTTCCACCAGTAGTAGATGGGCTGAACCTGAGTTCCACCAGTAGTAGATGGGCTGAACCTGAGTTCCACCAGTAGTAGATGGGCTGTACCTGAGTTCCACCAGTAGTAGATGGGCTGAACCTGAGTTCCACCAGTAGTAGATGGGCGGAACCTGAGTTCCACCAGTAGTAGATGGGCTGAACCTGAGTTCCACCAGTAGTAGATGGGCTGAACCTGAGTTCCACCAGTAGTAGATGGGCTGAACCTGAGTTCCACCAGTAGTAGATGGGCTGAACCTGAGTTCCACCAGTAGTAGATGGGCTGAACCTGAGTTCCACCAGTAGTAGATGTGCTGTACCTGAGTTCCACCAGTAGATGGGTTGTACCTGAGTTCCACCAGTAGATGGGTTGTACCTGAGTTCCACCAGTAGATGAGCTGTACCTGAGTTCCACCAGTAGTAGATGGGCTGTACCTGAGTTCCACCAGTAGTAGATGGGCTGTACCTGAGTTCCACCAGTAGTAGATGGGCTGTACCTGAGTTCCACCAGTAGTAGATGGGCTGTACCTGAGTTCTACCAGTAGTAGATGGGCTGTACCTGAGTTCCACCAGTAGTAGATGGGCTGTACCTTAGTTCTACCAGTAGATGGACTGTACCAGAGTTCCACCAGTAGTAGATGGGCTATACCTGAGTTCCACCAGTAGTAGATGGGCTGTACCTGAGTTCCACCAGTAGTAGATGGGCTGTACCTGAGTTCCCCCAGTAGTAGATGGGCTGTACCTGAGTTCCCCCAGTAGTAGATGGGCTGTACCTGAGTTCCACCAGTAGTAGATGGGCTGTACCTGAGTTCCACCAGTAGTAGATGGGCTGTACCTGAGTTCCACCAGTAGTAGATGGGCTGTACCTCAGTTCCACCAGTAGTAGATGGGCTGAACCTGAGTTCCACCAGTAGTAGATGGGCTGAACCTGAGTTCTACCAGTAGTAGATGGGCTGAACCTGAGTTCCACCAGTAGTAGATGGGCTGAACCTGAGTTCCACGAGTAGTAGATGGGCTGAACCTGAGTTCCACCAGCAGTAGATGGGCTGTACCTGAGTTCCACCAGCAGTAGATGGGCTGTACCTGAGTTCCACCAGTAGTAGATGGGCTGTACCTGAGTTCCACCAGTAGTAGATGGGCTGTACCTCAGTTCCACCAGTAGATGGGCTGTACCTGAATTCCACCAGTAGATGGGCTGTACCTGAGTTGCACCAGTAGATGAGCTGTACCTGAGTTCTACCAGTAGATGGGCTGTACTTGAGTTCCACCAGTAGTAGATGGGCTGTACCTGGGTTGCACTAGTAGTAGATGGGCTGAACCTGAGTTCCACCAGTAGTAGATGGGCTGAACCTGAGTTCCACCAGTAGTAGTTGGGCTGAACCTGAGTTCCACCAGTAGTAGATGGGCTGAACCTGAGTTCCACCAGTAGTAGATGGGCTGAACCTGAGTTCCACCAGTAGTAGATGGGCTGAACCTGAGTTCCACCAGTAGTAGATGGGCTGAACCTGAGTTCCACCAGTAGTAGATGGGCTGTACCTGAGTTCCACCAGTAGTAGATGGGCTGTACCTGAGTTCCACCAGTAGTAGATGGGCTGTACCTGAGTTCCACCAGTAGTAGATGGGCTGTACCTCAGTTCCACCAGTAGATGAGCTGTACCTGAATTCCACCAGTAGATGGGCTGTACCTGAGTTGCACCAGTAGATGAGCTGTACCTGAGTTCTACCAGTAGATGGGCTGTACTTGAGTTCCACCAGTAGTAGATGGGCTGAACCTGTGTTCCACCAGTAGTAGATGGGCTGAACCTGAGTTCCACCAGTAGTAGATGGGCTGAACCTGAGTTCCACCAGTAGTAGATGGGCTGTACCTGAGTTCCACCAGTAGTAGATGGGCTGAACCTGAGTTCCACCAGTAGTAGATGGGCTGAACCTGAGTTCCACCAGTAGTAGATGGGCTGAACCTGAGTTCCACCAGTAGTAGATGGGCTGAACCTGAGTTCCACCAGTAGTAGATGGGCTGAACCTGAGTTCCACCAGTAGTAGATGGGCTGTACCTGAGTTCCACCAGTAGTAGATGGGCTGAACCTGAGTTCCACCAGTAGTAGATGGGCGGAACCTGAGTTCCACCAGTAGTAGATGGGCTGAACCTGAGTTCCACCAGTAGTAGATGGGCTGAACCTGAGTTCCACCAGTAGTAGATGGGCTGAACCTGAGTTCCACCAGTAGTAGATGGGCTGAACCTGAGTTCCACCAGTAGTAGATGGGCTGAACCTGAGTTCCACCAGTAGTAGATGTGCTGTACCTGAGTTCCACCAGTAGATGGGTTGTACCTGAGTTCCACCAGTAGATGGGTTGTACCTGAGTTCCACCAGTAGATGAGCTGTACCTGAGTTCCACCAGTAGTAGATGGGCTGTACCTGAGTTCCACCAGTAGTAGATGGGCTGTACCTGAGTTCCACCAGTAGTAGATGGGCTGTACCTGAGTTCCACCAGTAGTAGATGGGCTGTACCTGAGTTCCACCAGTAGTAGATGGGCTGTACCTGAGTTCTACCAGTAGTAGATGGGCTGTACCTGAGTTCCACCAGTAGTAGATGGGCTGTACCTTAGTTCTACCAGTAGATGGACTGTACCTGAGTTCCACCAGTAGTAGATGGGCTATACCTGAGTTCCACCAGTAGTAGATGGGCTGTACCTGAGTTCCACCAGTAGTAGATGGGCTGTACCTGAGTTCCCCCAGTAGTAGATGGGCTGTACCTGAGTTCCCCCAGTAGTAGATGGGCTGTACCTGAGTTCCACCAGTAGTAGATGGGCTGTACCTGAGTTCCACCAGTAGTAGATGGGCTGTACCTCAGTTCCACCAGTAGTAGATGGGCTGAACCTGAGTTCCACCAGTAGTAGATGGGCTGAACCTGAGTTCTACCAGTAGTAGATGGGCTGAACCTGAGTTCCACCAGTAGTAGATGGGCTGAACCTGAGTTCCACCAGTAGTAGATGGGCTGAACCTGAGTTCCGCCAGTAGTAGATGGGCTGAACCTGAGTTCCACCAGTAGTAGATGGGCTGAACCTGAGTTCCACCAGTAGTAGATGGGCTGAATCTGAGTTCCACCAGTAGTAGATGGGCTGAACCTGAGTTCCACCAGTAGTAGATGGGCTGAACCTGAGTTCCACCAGTAGTAGATGGGCTGAACCTGAGTTCCACCAGTAGTAGATGGGCTGAACCTGAGTTCCACCAGTAGTAGATGGGCTGAACCTGAGTTCCACCAGTAGTAGATGGCCTGAACCTGGGTTCCACCAGTAGTAGATGGGCTGAACCTGAGTTCCACCAGTAGTAGATGGGCTGAACCTGAGTTCCACCAGTAGTAGATGGGCTGAACCTGAGTTCCACCAGTAGTAGATGGGCTGAACCTGAGTTCCACCAGTAGTAGATGGGCTGTACCTGAGTTCCACCAGTAGTAGATGGGCTGAACCTGAGTTCCACCAGTAGTAGATGGGCTGAACCTGAGTTCCACCAGTAGTAGATGGGCTGAACCTGAGTTCCACCAGTAGTAGATGGGCTGAACCTGAGTTCCACCAGTAGTAGATGGGCTGAACCTGAGTTCCACCAGTAGTAGATGGGCTGAACCTGAGTTCCACCAGTAGTAGATGGGCTGAACCTGAGTTCCACGAGTAGTAGATGGGCTGAACCTGAGTTCCACCAGCAGTAGATGGGCTGTACCTGAGTTCCACCAGCAGTAGATGGGCTGTACCTGAGTTCCACCAGTAGTAGATGGGCTGTACCTGAGTTCCACCAGTAGTAGATGGGCTGTACCTCAGTTCCACCAGTAGATGAGCTGTACCTGAATTCCACCAGTAGATGGGCTGTACCTGAGTTGCACCAGTAGATGAGCTGTACCTGAGTTCTACCAGTAGATGGGCTGTACTTGAGTTCCACCAGTAGTAGATGGGCTGTACCTGGGTTGCACTAGTAGTAGATGGGCTGAACCTGAGTTCCACCAGTAGTAGATGGGCTGAACCTGAGTTCCACCAGTAGTAGTTGGGCTGAACCTGAGTTCCACCAGTAGTAGATGGGCTGAACCTGAGTTCTACCAGTAGTAGATGGGCTGAACCTGAGTTCCACCAGTAGTAGATGGGCTGAACCTGAGTTCCACCAGTAGTAGATGGGCTGAACCTGAGTTCCACCAGTAGTAGATGGGCTGAACCTGAGTTCCACCAGTAGTAGATGGGCTGAATCTGAGTTCCACCAGTAGTAGATGGGCTGAACCTGAGTTCCACCAGTAGTAGATGGGCTGAACCTGAGTTCCACCAGTAGTAGATGGGCTGAACCTGAGTTCCACCAGTAGTAGATGGGCTGAACCTGAGTTCCACCAGTAGTAGATGGGCTGAACCTGAGTTCCACCAGTAGTAGATGGGCGGAACCTGAGTTCCACCAGTAGTAGATGGGCTGAACCTGAGTTCCACCAGTAGTAGATGGGCTGAACCTGAGTTCCACCAGTAGTAGATGGGCTGAACCTGAGTTCCACCAGTAGTAGATGGGCTCAACCTGAGTTCCACCAGTAGTAGATGGGCTGAACCTGAGTTCCACCAGTAGTAGATGGGCTGTACCTGAGTTCCACCAGTAGATGGGTTGTACCTGAGTTCCACCAGTAGATGGGTTGTACCTGAGTTCCACCAGTAGTAGATGAGCTGTACCTGAGTTCCACCAGTAGTAGATGGGCTGTACCTGAGTTCCACCAGTAGTAGATGGGCTGTACCTGAGTTCCACCAGTAGTAGATGAGCTGTACCTGAGTTCCACCAGTAGTAGATGGGCTGTACCTGAGTTCCACCAGTAGTAGATGGGCTGTACCTGAGTTCCACCAGTAGTAGATGGGCTGTACCTTAGTTCTACCAGTAGATGGACTGTACCTGAGTTCCACCAGTAGTAGATGGGCTATACCTGAGTTCCACCAGTAGTAGATGGGCTGTACCTGAGTTCCACCAGTAGTAGATGGGCTGTACCTGAGTTCCACCAGTAGATGGGTTGTACCTGAGTTCCACCAGTAGATGGGTTGTACCTGAGTTCCACCAGTAGATGAGCTGTACCTGAGTTCCACCAGTAGTAGATGGGCTGTACCTGAGTTCCACCAGTAGTAGATGGGCTGTACCTGAGTTCCACCAGTAGTAGATGGGCTGTACCTGAGTTCCACCAGTAGTAGATGGGCTGTACCTGAGTTCCACCAGTAGTAGATGGGCTGTACCTGAGTTCCACCAGTAGTAGATGGGCTGTACCTTAGTTCTACCAGTAGATGGACTGTACCTGAGTTCCACTAGTAGTAGATGGGCTATACCTGAGTTCCACCAGTAGTAGATGGGCTGTACCTGAGTTCCACCAGTAGTAGATGGGCTGTACCTGAGTTCCACCAGTAGTAGATGGGCTGTACCTGAGTTCCCCCAGTAGTAGATGGGCTGTACCTGAGTTCCCCCAGTAGTAGATGGGCTGTACCTGAGTTCCACCAGTAGTAGATGGGCTGTACCTGAGTTCCACCAGTAGTAGATGGGCTGTACCTGAGTTCCACCAGTAGTAGATGGGCTGTACTTGAGTTCCACCAGTAGTAGATGGGCTGTACCTGGGTTGCACTAGTAGTAGATGGGCTGAACCTGAGTTCCACCAGTAGTAGATGGGCTGAACCTGAGTTCCACCAGTAGTAGATGGGCTGAACCTGAGTTCCACCAGTAGTAGATGGGCTGAACCTGAGTTCCACCAGTAGTAGATGGGCTGAACCTGAGTCCCACCAGTAGTAGATGGGCTGTACCTCAGTTCCACCAGTAGATGAGCTGTACCTCAGTTCCACCAGTAGATGAGCTGTACCTGAATTCCACCAGTAGATGGGCTGTACCTGAGTTGCACCAGTAGATGGGCTGTACCTGAGTTCCACCAGTAGTAGATGGGCTGTACCTGAGTTCCACCAGTAGTAGATGGGCTGTACCTGAGTTCCACCAGTAGTAGATGGGCTGTACCTCAGTTCCACCAGTGGATGAGCTGTACCTGAATTCCACCAGTAGATGGGCTGTACCTGAGTTGCACCAGCAGATGAGCTGTACCTGAGTTCTACCAGTAGATGGGCTGTGCTTGAGTTCCACCAGTAGTAGATGGGCTGAACCTGAGTTCCACCAGTAGTAGATGGGCTGAACCTGAGTTCCACCAGTAGTAGATGGGCTGAACCTGAGTTCCACCAGTAGTAGATGGGCTGAACCTGAGTTCCACCAGTAGTAGATGGGCTGAACCTGAGTTCCACCAGTAGTAGATGGGCTGTACCTGAGTTCCACCAGTAGTAGATGGGCTGTACCTCAGTTCCACCAGTAGATGAGCTGTACCTGAATTCCACCAGTAGATGGGCTGTACCTGAGTTGCACCAGTAGATGAGCTGTACCTGAGTTCTACCAGTAGATGGGCTGTACTTGAGTTCCACCAGTAGTAGATGGGCTGTACCTGGGTTGCACTAGTAGTAGATGGGCTGTACTTGAGTTCCACCAGTAGTAGATGGGCTGTACCTGGGTTGCACTAGTAGTAGATGGGCTGAACCTGAGTTCCACCAGTAGTAGATGGGCTGAACCTGAGTTCCACCAGTAGTAGATGGGCTGAACCTGAGTTCCACCAGTAGTAGATGGGCTGAACCTGAGTTCCACCAGTAGTAGATGGGCTGAACCTGAGTTCCACCAGTAGTAGATGGGCTGAACCTGAGTTCCACCAGTAGTAGATGGGCTGAACCTGAGTTCCACCAGTAGTAGATGGGCTGAACCTGAGTTCCTCCAGTAGTAGATGGCCTGAACCTGGGTTCCACCAGTAGTAGATGGGCTGAACCTGAGTTCCACCAGTAGTAGATGGGCTGAACCTGAGTTCCACCAGTAGTAGATGGGCTGAACCTGAGTTCCACCAGTAGTAGATGGGCTGAACCTGAGTTCCACCAGTAGTAGATGGGCTGTACCTGAGTTCCACCAGTAGTAGATGGGCTGAACCTGAGTTCCACCAGTAGTAGATGAGCTGAACCTGAGTTCCACCAGTAGTAGATGGGCTGAACCTGAGTTCCACCAGTAGTAGATGGGCTGAACCTGAGTTCCACCAGTAGTAGATGGGCTGAACCTGAGTTCCACCAGTAGTAGATGGGCTGAACCTGAGTTCCACCAGTAGTAGATGGGCTGAACCTGAGTTCCACGAGTAGTAGATGGGCTGAACCTGAGTTCCACCAGCAGTAGATGGGCTGTACCTGAGTTCCACCAGCAGTAGATGGGCTGTACCTGAGTTCCACCAGTAGTAGATGGGCTGTACCTGAGTTCCACCAGTAGTAGATGGGCTGTACCTCAGTTCCACCAGTAGATGAGCTGTACCTGAATTCCACCAGTAGATGGGCTGTACCTGAGTTGCACCAGTAGATGAGCTGTACCTGAGTTCTACCAGTAGATGGGCTGTACTTGAGTTCCACCAGTAGTAGATGGGCTGTACCTGGGTTGCACTAGTAGTAGATGGGCTGAACCTGAGTTCCACCAGTAGTAGATGGGCTGAACCTGAGTTCCACCAGTAGTAGTTGGGCTGAACCTGAGTTCCACCAGTAGTAGATGGGCTGAACCTGAGTTCCACCAGTAGTAGATGGGCTGAACCTGAGTTCCACCAGTAGTAGATGGGCTGAACCTGAGTTCCACCAGTAGTAGATGGGCTGAACCTGAGTTCCACCAGTAGTAGATGGGCTGTACCTGAGTTCCACCAGTAGTAGATGGGCTGTACCTGAGTTCCACCAGTAGTAGATGGGCTGTACCTGAGTTCCACCAGTAGTAGATGGGCTGTACCTCAGTTCCACCAGTAGATGAGCTGTACCTGAATTCCACCAGTAGATGGGCTGTACCTGAGTTGCACCAGTAGATGAGCTGTACCTGAGTTCTACCAGTAGATGGGCTGTACTTGAGTTCCACCAGTAGTAGATGGGCTGAACCTGTGTTCCACCAGTAGTAGATGGGCTGAACCTGAGTTCCACCAGTAGTAGATGGGCTGAACCTGAGTTCCACCAGTAGTAGATGGGCTGTACCTGAGTTCCACCAGTAGTAGATGGGCTGTACCTGAGTCCCACCAGTAGTAGATGGGCTATACCTGAGTCCCACCAGTAGTAGATGGGCTATACCTGAGTCCCACCAGTAGTAGATGGGTTGTACCTGAGTTCCACCAGTAGATGGCTTGTACCTGCGTTCCACCAGTAGTAGATGGGCTGTACCTGAGTTCCACCAGTAGCAGATGGGCTGTACCTGAGTTCCACCAGTAGTAGATGGGCTGTACCTGAGTCCCACCAGTAGTAGATGGGCTATACCTGAGTCCCACCAGTAGTAGATGGGCTATACCTGAGTCCCACCAGTAGTAGATGGGCTGTACCTGAGTTCCACCAGTAGGTGGGCTGTACCTGAGTTCCACCAGTAGCTGGGCTGTACCTGAGTTCCACCAGTAGCTGGGCTGTACCTGAGTTCCACCAGTAGATGGGCTGTACCTGAGTTCCACCAGTAGATGAGCTGTACCTGAGTTCCACCAGTAGTAGATGGGCTGAACCTGAGTT
The DNA here is from genome assembly GCF_035609145.1 of Eleutherodactylus coqui. NCBI lineage: Eukaryota > Metazoa > Chordata > Amphibia > Anura > Eleutherodactylidae > Eleutherodactylus > Eleutherodactylus coqui. The sequence goes on from NC_089848.1 coordinate 117,198,084, forward strand.
CTACCTGTAGTAGATGGGCTGAACCTGAGTTCCACCAGTAGTAGATGGGCTGAACCTGAGTTCCACCAGTAGTAGATGGGCTGAACCTGAGTTCCACCAGTAGTAGATGGGCTGAACCTGAGTTCCACCAGTAGTAGATGGGCTGAACCTGAGTTCCACCAGTAGTAGATGGGCTGAACCTGAGTTCCACCAGTAGTAGATGGGCTGAACCTGAGTTCCACCAGTAGTAGATGGGCTGAACCTGAGTTCCACCAGTAGTAGATGGGCTGAACCTGAGTTCCACCAGTAGTAGATGGGCTGAACCTGAGTTCCACCAGTAGTAGATGGGCTGTACCTGAGTTCCACCAGTAGTAGATGGGCTGAACCTGAGTTCCACCAGTAGTAGATGGGCGGAACCTGAGTTCCACCAGTAGTAGATGGGCTGAACCTGAGTTCCACCAGTAGTAGATGGGCTGAACCTGAGTTCCACCAGTAGTAGATGGGCTGAACCTGAGTTCCACCAGTAGTAGATGGGCTGAACCTGAGTTCCACCAGTAGTAGATGGGCTGAACCTGAGTTCCACCAGTAGTAGATGTGCTGTACCTGAGTTCCACCAGTAGATGGGTTGTACCTGAGTTCCACCAGTAGATGGGTTGTACCTGAGTTCCACCAGTAGATGAGCTGTACCTGAGTTCCACCAGTAGTAGATGGGCTGTACCTGAGTTCCACCAGTAGTAGATGGGCTGTACCTGAGTTCCACCAGTAGTAGATGGGCTGTACCTGAGTTCCACCAGTAGTAGATGGGCTGTACCTGAGTTCTACCAGTAGTAGATGGGCTGTACCTGAGTTCCACCAGTAGTAGATGGGCTGTACCTTAGTTCTACCAGTAGATGGACTGTACCAGAGTTCCACCAGTAGTAGATGGGCTATACCTGAGTTCCACCAGTAGTAGATGGGCTGTACCTGAGTTCCACCAGTAGTAGATGGGCTGTACCTGAGTTCCCCCAGTAGTAGATGGGCTGTACCTGAGTTCCCCCAGTAGTAGATGGGCTGTACCTGAGTTCCACCAGTAGTAGATGGGCTGAACCTGAGTTCCACCAGTAGTAGATGGGCTGTACCTGAGTTCCACCAGTAGTAGATGGGCTGTACCTGAGTTCCACCAGTAGTAGATGGGCTGTACCTGAGTTCCACCAGTAGTAGATGGGCTGTACCTCAGTTCCACCAGTAGATGAGCTGTACCTGAATTCCACCAGTAGATGGGCTGTACCTGAGTTGCACCAGTAGATGAGCTGTACCTGAGTTCTACCAGTAGATGGGCTGTACTTGAGTTCCACCAGTAGTAGATGGGCTGAACCTGTGTTCCACCAGTAGTAGATGGGCTGAACCTGAGTTCCACCAGTAGTAGATGGGCTGAACCTGAGTTCCACCAGTAGTAGATGGGCTGTACCTGAGTTCCACCAGTAGTAGATGGGCTGTACCTGAGTCCCACCAGTAGTAGATGGGCTATACCTGAGTCCCACCAGTAGTAGATGGGCTATACCTGAGTCCCACCAGTAGTAGATGGGTTGTACCTGAGTTCCACCAGTAGATGGCTTGTACCTGCGTTCCACCAGTAGTAGATGGGCTGTACCTGAGTTCCACCAGTAGCAGATGGGCTGTACCTGAGTTCCACCAGTAGTAGATGGGCTGTACCTGAGTCCCACCAGTAGTAGATGGGCTATACCTGAGTCCCACCAGTAGTAGATGGGCTATACCTGAGTCCCACCAGTAGTAGATGGGCTGTACCTGAGTTCCACCAGTAGGTGGGCTGTACCTGAGTTCCACCAGTAGCTGGGCTGTACCTGAGTTCCACCAGTAGATGGGCTGTACCTGAGTTCCACCAGTAGATGAGCTGTACCTGAGTTCCACCAGTAGTAGATGGGCTGAACCTGAGTTCTACCTGTAGTAGATGGGCTGAACCTGAGTTCCACCAGTAGTAGATGGGCTGAACCTGAGTTCCACCAGTAGTAGATGGGCTGAACCTGAGTTCCACCAGTAGTAGATGGGCTGAACCTGAGTTCCACCAGTAGTAGATGGGCTGAACCTGAGTTCCACCAGTAGTAGATGGGCTGAACCTGAGTTCCACCAGTAGTAGATGGGCTGAACCTGAGTTCCACCAGTAGTAGATGGGCTGAACCTGAGTTCCACCAGTAGTAGATGGGCTGAACCTGAGTTCCACCAGTAGTAGATGGGCTGAACCTGAGTTCCACCAGTAGTAGATGGGCTGTACCTGAGTTCCACCAGTAGTAGATGGGCTGAACCTGAGTTCCACCAGTAGTAGATGGGCGGAACCTGAGTTCCACCAGTAGTAGATGGGCTGAACCTGAGTTCCACCAGTAGTAGATGGGCTGAACCTGAGTTCCACCAGTAGTAGATGGGCTGAACCTGAGTTCCACCAGTAGTAGATGGGCTGAACCTGAGTTCCACCAGTAGTAGATGGGCTGAACCTGAGTTCCACCAGTAGTAGATGTGCTGTACCTGAGTTCCACCAGTAGATGGGTTGTACCTGAGTTCCACCAGTAGATGGGTTGTACCTGAGTTCCACCAGTAGATGAGCTGTACCTGAGTTCCACCAGTAGTAGATGGGCTGTACCTGAGTTCCACCAGTAGTAGATGGGCTGTACCTGAGTTCCACCAGTAGTAGATGGGCTGTACCTGAGTTCCACCAGTAGTAGATGGGCTGTACCTGAGTTCTACCAGTAGTAGATGGGCTGTACCTGAGTTCCACCAGTAGTAGATGGGCTGTACCTTAGTTCTACCAGTAGATGGACTGTACCAGAGTTCCACCAGTAGTAGATGGGCTATACCTGAGTTCCACCAGTAGTAGATGGGCTGTACCTGAGTTCCACCAGTAGTAGATGGGCTGTACCTGAGTTCCCCCAGTAGTAGATGGGCTGTACCTGAGTTCCCCCAGTAGTAGATGGGCTGTACCTGAGTTCCACCAGTAGTAGATGGGCTGTACCTGAGTTCCACCAGTAGTAGATGGGCTGTACCTGAGTTCCACCAGTAGTAGATGGGCTGTACCTCAGTTCCACCAGTAGTAGATGGGCTGAACCTGAGTTCCACCAGTAGTAGATGGGCTGAACCTGAGTTCTACCAGTAGTAGATGGGCTGAACCTGAGTTCCACCAGTAGTAGATGGGCTGAACCTGAGTTCCACGAGTAGTAGATGGGCTGAACCTGAGTTCCACCAGCAGTAGATGGGCTGTACCTGAGTTCCACCAGCAGTAGATGGGCTGTACCTGAGTTCCACCAGTAGTAGATGGGCTGTACCTGAGTTCCACCAGTAGTAGATGGGCTGTACCTCAGTTCCACCAGTAGATGGGCTGTACCTGAATTCCACCAGTAGATGGGCTGTACCTGAGTTGCACCAGTAGATGAGCTGTACCTGAGTTCTACCAGTAGATGGGCTGTACTTGAGTTCCACCAGTAGTAGATGGGCTGTACCTGGGTTGCACTAGTAGTAGATGGGCTGAACCTGAGTTCCACCAGTAGTAGATGGGCTGAACCTGAGTTCCACCAGTAGTAGTTGGGCTGAACCTGAGTTCCACCAGTAGTAGATGGGCTGAACCTGAGTTCCACCAGTAGTAGATGGGCTGAACCTGAGTTCCACCAGTAGTAGATGGGCTGAACCTGAGTTCCACCAGTAGTAGATGGGCTGAACCTGAGTTCCACCAGTAGTAGATGGGCTGTACCTGAGTTCCACCAGTAGTAGATGGGCTGTACCTGAGTTCCACCAGTAGTAGATGGGCTGTACCTGAGTTCCACCAGTAGTAGATGGGCTGTACCTCAGTTCCACCAGTAGATGAGCTGTACCTGAATTCCACCAGTAGATGGGCTGTACCTGAGTTGCACCAGTAGATGAGCTGTACCTGAGTTCTACCAGTAGATGGGCTGTACTTGAGTTCCACCAGTAGTAGATGGGCTGAACCTGTGTTCCACCAGTAGTAGATGGGCTGAACCTGAGTTCCACCAGTAGTAGATGGGCTGAACCTGAGTTCCACCAGTAGTAGATGGGCTGTACCTGAGTTCCACCAGTAGTAGATGGGCTGAACCTGAGTTCCACCAGTAGTAGATGGGCTGAACCTGAGTTCCACCAGTAGTAGATGGGCTGAACCTGAGTTCCACCAGTAGTAGATGGGCTGAACCTGAGTTCCACCAGTAGTAGATGGGCTGAACCTGAGTTCCACCAGTAGTAGATGGGCTGTACCTGAGTTCCACCAGTAGTAGATGGGCTGAACCTGAGTTCCACCAGTAGTAGATGGGCGGAACCTGAGTTCCACCAGTAGTAGATGGGCTGAACCTGAGTTCCACCAGTAGTAGATGGGCTGAACCTGAGTTCCACCAGTAGTAGATGGGCTGAACCTGAGTTCCACCAGTAGTAGATGGGCTGAACCTGAGTTCCACCAGTAGTAGATGGGCTGAACCTGAGTTCCACCAGTAGTAGATGTGCTGTACCTGAGTTCCACCAGTAGATGGGTTGTACCTGAGTTCCACCAGTAGATGGGTTGTACCTGAGTTCCACCAGTAGATGAGCTGTACCTGAGTTCCACCAGTAGTAGATGGGCTGTACCTGAGTTCCACCAGTAGTAGATGGGCTGTACCTGAGTTCCACCAGTAGTAGATGGGCTGTACCTGAGTTCCACCAGTAGTAGATGGGCTGTACCTGAGTTCCACCAGTAGTAGATGGGCTGTACCTGAGTTCTACCAGTAGTAGATGGGCTGTACCTGAGTTCCACCAGTAGTAGATGGGCTGTACCTTAGTTCTACCAGTAGATGGACTGTACCTGAGTTCCACCAGTAGTAGATGGGCTATACCTGAGTTCCACCAGTAGTAGATGGGCTGTACCTGAGTTCCACCAGTAGTAGATGGGCTGTACCTGAGTTCCCCCAGTAGTAGATGGGCTGTACCTGAGTTCCCCCAGTAGTAGATGGGCTGTACCTGAGTTCCACCAGTAGTAGATGGGCTGTACCTGAGTTCCACCAGTAGTAGATGGGCTGTACCTCAGTTCCACCAGTAGTAGATGGGCTGAACCTGAGTTCCACCAGTAGTAGATGGGCTGAACCTGAGTTCTACCAGTAGTAGATGGGCTGAACCTGAGTTCCACCAGTAGTAGATGGGCTGAACCTGAGTTCCACCAGTAGTAGATGGGCTGAACCTGAGTTCCGCCAGTAGTAGATGGGCTGAACCTGAGTTCCACCAGTAGTAGATGGGCTGAACCTGAGTTCCACCAGTAGTAGATGGGCTGAATCTGAGTTCCACCAGTAGTAGATGGGCTGAACCTGAGTTCCACCAGTAGTAGATGGGCTGAACCTGAGTTCCACCAGTAGTAGATGGGCTGAACCTGAGTTCCACCAGTAGTAGATGGGCTGAACCTGAGTTCCACCAGTAGTAGATGGGCTGAACCTGAGTTCCACCAGTAGTAGATGGCCTGAACCTGGGTTCCACCAGTAGTAGATGGGCTGAACCTGAGTTCCACCAGTAGTAGATGGGCTGAACCTGAGTTCCACCAGTAGTAGATGGGCTGAACCTGAGTTCCACCAGTAGTAGATGGGCTGAACCTGAGTTCCACCAGTAGTAGATGGGCTGTACCTGAGTTCCACCAGTAGTAGATGGGCTGAACCTGAGTTCCACCAGTAGTAGATGGGCTGAACCTGAGTTCCACCAGTAGTAGATGGGCTGAACCTGAGTTCCACCAGTAGTAGATGGGCTGAACCTGAGTTCCACCAGTAGTAGATGGGCTGAACCTGAGTTCCACCAGTAGTAGATGGGCTGAACCTGAGTTCCACCAGTAGTAGATGGGCTGAACCTGAGTTCCACGAGTAGTAGATGGGCTGAACCTGAGTTCCACCAGCAGTAGATGGGCTGTACCTGAGTTCCACCAGCAGTAGATGGGCTGTACCTGAGTTCCACCAGTAGTAGATGGGCTGTACCTGAGTTCCACCAGTAGTAGATGGGCTGTACCTCAGTTCCACCAGTAGATGAGCTGTACCTGAATTCCACCAGTAGATGGGCTGTACCTGAGTTGCACCAGTAGATGAGCTGTACCTGAGTTCTACCAGTAGATGGGCTGTACTTGAGTTCCACCAGTAGTAGATGGGCTGTACCTGGGTTGCACTAGTAGTAGATGGGCTGAACCTGAGTTCCACCAGTAGTAGATGGGCTGAACCTGAGTTCCACCAGTAGTAGTTGGGCTGAACCTGAGTTCCACCAGTAGTAGATGGGCTGAACCTGAGTTCTACCAGTAGTAGATGGGCTGAACCTGAGTTCCACCAGTAGTAGATGGGCTGAACCTGAGTTCCACCAGTAGTAGATGGGCTGAACCTGAGTTCCACCAGTAGTAGATGGGCTGAACCTGAGTTCCACCAGTAGTAGATGGGCTGAATCTGAGTTCCACCAGTAGTAGATGGGCTGAACCTGAGTTCCACCAGTAGTAGATGGGCTGAACCTGAGTTCCACCAGTAGTAGATGGGCTGAACCTGAGTTCCACCAGTAGTAGATGGGCTGAACCTGAGTTCCACCAGTAGTAGATGGGCTGAACCTGAGTTCCACCAGTAGTAGATGGGCGGAACCTGAGTTCCACCAGTAGTAGATGGGCTGAACCTGAGTTCCACCAGTAGTAGATGGGCTGAACCTGAGTTCCACCAGTAGTAGATGGGCTGAACCTGAGTTCCACCAGTAGTAGATGGGCTCAACCTGAGTTCCACCAGTAGTAGATGGGCTGAACCTGAGTTCCACCAGTAGTAGATGGGCTGTACCTGAGTTCCACCAGTAGATGGGTTGTACCTGAGTTCCACCAGTAGATGGGTTGTACCTGAGTTCCACCAGTAGTAGATGAGCTGTACCTGAGTTCCACCAGTAGTAGATGGGCTGTACCTGAGTTCCACCAGTAGTAGATGGGCTGTACCTGAGTTCCACCAGTAGTAGATGAGCTGTACCTGAGTTCCACCAGTAGTAGATGGGCTGTACCTGAGTTCCACCAGTAGTAGATGGGCTGTACCTGAGTTCCACCAGTAGTAGATGGGCTGTACCTTAGTTCTACCAGTAGATGGACTGTACCTGAGTTCCACCAGTAGTAGATGGGCTATACCTGAGTTCCACCAGTAGTAGATGGGCTGTACCTGAGTTCCACCAGTAGTAGATGGGCTGTACCTGAGTTCCACCAGTAGTAGATGGGCTGTACCTGAGTTCCCCCAGTAGTAGATGGGCTGTACCTGAGTTCCCCCAGTAGTAGATGGGCTGTACCTGAGTTCCACCAGTAGTAGATGGGCTGTACCTGAGTTCCACCAGTAGTAGATGGGCTGTACCTGAGTTCCACCAGTAGTAGATGGGCTGTACTTGAGTTCCACCAGTAGTAGATGGGCTGTACCTGGGTTGCACTAGTAGTAGATGGGCTGAACCTGAGTTCCACCAGTAGTAGATGGGCTGAACCTGAGTTCCACCAGTAGTAGATGGGCTGAACCTGAGTTCCACCAGTAGTAGATGGGCTGAACCTGAGTTCCACCAGTAGTAGATGGGCTGAACCTGAGTTCCACCAGTAGTAGATGGGCTGAACCTGAGTTCCACCAGTAGTAGATGGGCTGTACCTGAGTTCCACCAGTAGTAGATGGGCTGTACCTGAGTTCCACCAGTAGTAGATGGGCTGTACCTCAGTTCCACCAGTAGATGAGCTGTACCTGAATTCCACCAGTAGATGGGCTGTACCTGAGTTGCACCAGTAGATGAGCTGTACCTGAGTTCTACCAGTAGATGGGCTGTACTTGAGTTCCACCAGTAGTAGATGGGCTGTACCTGAGTTCCACCAGTAGTAGATGGGCTGTACCTCAGTTCCACCAGTAGATGAGCTGTACCTGAATTCCACCAGTAGATGGGCTGTACCTGAGTTGCACCAGTAGATGGGCTGAACCTGAGTTCCACCAGTAGTAGATGGGCTGAACCTGAGTTCCACCAGTAGTAGATGGGCTGAACCTGTGTTCCACCAGTAGTAGATGGGCTGAACCTGAGTTCCACCAGTAGTAGATGGGCTGAACCTGAGTTCCACCAGTAGTAGATGGGCTGTACCTGAGTTCCACCAGTAGTAGATGGGCTGTACCTGAGTCCCACCAGTAGTAGATGGGCTATACCTGAGTCCCACCAGTAGTAGATGGGCTATACCTGAGTCCCACCAGTAGTAGATGGGCTGTACCTGAGTTCCACCAGTAGATGGGTTGTACCTGAGTTCCACCAGTAGATGGGTTGTACCTGAGTTCCACCAGTAGATGGGTTGTACCTGAGTTCCACCAGTAGTAGATGGGCTGTACCTGAGTTCCACCAGTAGTAGATGGGCTGTACCTGAGTTCCACCAGTAGTAGATGGGCTGTACCTGAGTCCCACCAGTAGTAGATGGGCTATACCTGAGTCCCACCAGTAGTAGATGGGCTGTACCTGAGTTCCACCAGTAGATGGGCTGTACCTGAGTTCCACCAGTAGATGGGCTGTACCTGAGTTCCACCAGTAGATGGGCTGTACCTGAGTTCCACCAGTAGATGGGTTGTACCTGAGTTCCACCAGTAGATGAGCTGTACCTGAGTTCCACCAGTAGTAGATGGGCTGTACCTGAGTTCCACCAGTAGTAGATGGGCTGTACCTGAGTTCCACCAGTAGTAGATGGGCTGTACCTGAGTTCCACCAGTAGTAGATGGGCTGTACCTGAGTTCCACCAGTAGTAGATGGGCTGTACCTCAGTTCCACCAGTAGATGAGCTGTACCTGAATTCCACCAGTAGATGGGCTGTACCTGAGTTGCACCAGTAGATGAGCTGTACCTGAGTTCTACCAGTAGATGGGCTGTACTTGAGTTCCACCAGTAGTAGATGGGCTGTACCTGGGTTGCACCAGTAGTAGATGGGCTGAACCTGAGTTCCACCAGTAGTAGATGGGCTGAACCTGAGTTCCACCAGTAGTAGATGGGCTGAACCTGAGTTCCACCAGTAGTAGATGGGCTGAACCTGAGTTCTACCAGTAGTAGATGGGCTGAACCTGAGTTCCACCAGTAGTAGATGGGCTGAACCTGAGTTCCACCAGTAGTAGATGGGCTGAACCTGAGTTCCACCAGTAGTAGATGGGCTGAACCTGAGTTCCACCAGTAGTAGATGGGCTGAACCTGAGTTCCACCAGTAGTAGATGGGCTGAATCTGAGTTCCACCAGTAGTAGATGGGCTGAACCTGAGTTCCACCAGTAGTAGATGGGCTGAACCTGAGTTCCACCAGTAGTAGATGGGCTGAACCTGAGTTCCACCAGTAGTAGATGGGCTGAACCTGAGTTCCACCAGTAGTAGATGGGCTGAACCTGAGTTCCACCAGTAGTAGATGGGCGGAACCTGAGTTCCACCAGTAGTAGATGGGCTGAACCTGAGTTCCACCAGTAGTAGATGGGCTGAACCTGAGTTCCACCAGTAGTAGATGGGCTGAACCTGAGTTCCACCAGTAGTAGATGGGCTGAACCTGAGTTCCACCAGTAGTAGATGGGATGAACCTGAGTTCCACCAGTAGTAGATGGGCTGTACCTGAGTTCCACCAGTAGATGGGTTGTACCTGAGTTCCACCAGTAGATGGGTTGTACCTGAGTTCCACCAGTAGATGAGCTGTACCTGAGTTCCACCAGTAGTAGATGGGCTGTACCTGAGTTCCACCAGTAGTAGATGGGCTGTACCTGAGTTCCACCAGTAGTAGATGGGCTGTACCTGAGTTCCACCAGTAGTAGATGGGCTGTACCTGAGTTCCACCAGTAGTAGATGGGCTGTACCTGAGTTCCACCAGTAGTAGATGGGCTGTACCTGAGTTCCACCAGTAGTAGATGGGCTGTACCTGAGTTCCACCAGTAGTAGATGGGCTGTACCTGAGTTCCCCCAGTAGTAGATGGGCTGTACCTGAGTTCCCCCAGTAGTAGATGGGCTGTACCTGAGTTCCACCAGTAGTAGATGGGCTGTACCTGAGTTCCACCAGTAGTAGATGGGCTGTACCTGAGTTCCACCAGTAGTAGATGGGCTGTACTTGAGTTCCACCAGTAGTAGATGGGCTGTACCTGGGTTGCACTAGTAGTAGATGGGCTGAACCTGAGTTCCACCAGTAGTAGATGGGCTGAACCTGAGTTCCACCAGTAGTCGATGGGCTGAACCTGAGTTCCACCAGTAGTAGATGGGCTGAACCTGAGTTCCACCAGTAGTAGATGGGCTGAACCTGAGTTCCACCAGTAGTAGATGGGCTGTACCTGAGTTCCACCAGTAGTAGATGGGCTGTACCTGAGTTCCCCCAGTAGTAGATGGGCTGTACCTGAGTTCCCCCAGTAGTAGATGGGCTGTACCTGAGTTCCACCAGTAGTAGATGGGCTGTACCTGAGTTCCACCAGTAGTAGATGGGCTGTACCTGAGTTCCACCAGTAGTAGATGGGCTGTACTTGAGTTCCACCAGTAGTAGATGGGCTGTACCTGGGTTGCACTAGTAGTAGATGGGCTGAACCTGAGTTCCACCAGTAGTAGATGGGCTGAACCTGAGTTCCACCAGTAGTAGATGGGCTGAACCTGAGTTCCACCAGTAGTAGATGGGCTGAACCTGAGTTCCACCAGTAGTAGATGGGCTGAACCTGAGTTCCACCAGTAGTAGATGGGCTGAACCTGAGTTCCACCAGTAGTAGATGGGCTGTACCTGAGTTCCACCAGTAGTAGATGGGCTGTACCTGAGTTCCACCAGTAGTAGATGGGCTGTACCTCAGTTCCACCAGTAGATGAGCTGTACCTGAATTCCACCAGTAGATGGGCTGTACCTGAGTTGCACCAGTAGATGAGCTGTACCTGAGTTCTACCAGTAGATGGGCTGTACTTGAGTTCCACCAGTAGATGAGCTGTACCTGAATTCCACCAGTAGATGGGCTGTACCTGAGTTGCACCAGTAGATGAGCTGTACCTGAGTTCTACCAGTAGATGGGCTGTACTTGAGTTCCACCAGTAGTAGATGGGCTGTACCTCAGTTCCACCAGTAGATGAGCTGTACCTGAATTCCACCAGTAGATGGGCTGTACCTGAGTTGCACCAGTAGATGGGCTGAACCTGAGTTCCACCAGTAGTAGATGGGCTGAACCTGAGTTCCACCAGTAGTAGATGGGCTGAACCTGTGTTCCACCAGTAGTAGATGGGCTGAACCTGAGTTCCACCAGTAGTAGATGGGCTGAACCTGAGTTCCACCAGTAGTAGATGGGCTGTACCTGAGTTCCACCAGTAGTAGATGGGCTGTACCTGAGTCCCACCAGTAGTAGATGGGCTATACCTGAGTCCCACCAGTAGTAGATGGGCTATACCTGAGTCCCACCAGTAGTAGATGGGTTGTACCTGAGTTCCACCAGTAGATGGGTTGTACCTGAGTTCCACCAGTAGTAGATGGGCTGTACCTGAGTTCCACCAGTAGCAGATGGGCTGTACCTGAGTTCCACCAGTAGTAGATGGGCTGTACCTGAGTCCCACCAGTAGTAGATGGGCTATACCTGAGTCCCACCAGTAGTAGGTGGGCTGTACCTGAGTTCCACCAGTAGGTGGGCTGTACCTGAGTTCCACCAGTAGCTGGGCTGTACCTGAGTTCCACCAGTAGATGGGCTGTACCTGAGTTCCACCAGTAGATGAGCTGTACCTGAGTTCCACCAGTAGTAGATGGGCTGTACCTGAGTTCCACCAGTAGTAGATGGGCTGTACCTGAGTTCCACCAGTAGTAGATGGGCTGTACCTCAGTTCCACCAGTAGATGAGCTGTACCTGAATTCCACCAGTAGATGGGCTGTACCTGAGTTGCACCAGTAGATGGGCTGTACTTGAGTTCCACCAGTAGTAGATGGGCTGTACCTGGGTTGCACCAGTAGTAGATGGGCTGAACCTGAGTTCCACTAGTAGTAGATGGGCTGAACCTGAGTTCCACCAGTAGTAGATGGGCTGAACCTGAGTTCCACCAGTAGTAGATGGGCTGAACCTGAGTTCTACCTGTAGTAGATGGGCTGAACCTGAGTTCCACCAGTAGTAGATGGGCTGAACCTGAGTTCCACCAGTAGTAGATGGGCTGAACCTGAGTTCCACCAGTAGTAGATGGGCTGAACCTGAGTTCCACCAGTAGTAGATGGGCTGAACCTGAGTTCCACCAGTAGTAGATGGGCTGAACCTGAGTTCCACCAGTAGTAGATGGGCTGAACCTGAGTTCCACCAGTAGTAGATGGGCTGAACCTGAGTTCCACCAGTAGTAGATGGGCTGAACCTGAGTTCCACCAGTAGTAGATGGGCTGAACCTGAGTTCCACCAGTAGTAGATGGGCTGTACCTGAGTTCCACCAGTAGTAGATGGGCTGAACCTGAGTTCCACCAGTAGTAGATGGGCGGAACCTGAGTTCCACCAGTAGTAGATGGGCTGAACCTGAGTTCCACCAGTAGTAGATGGGCTGAACCTGAGTTCCACCAGTAGTAGATGGGCTGAACCTGAGTTCCACCAGTAGTAGATGGGCTGAACCTGAGTTCCACCAGTAGTAGATGGGCTGAACCTGAGTTCCACCAGTAGTAGATGTGCTGTACCTGAGTTCCACCAGTAGATGGGTTGTACCTGAGTTCCACCAGTAGATGGGTTGTACCTGAGTTCCACCAGTAGATGAGCTGTACCTGAGTTCCACCAGTAGTAGATGGGCTGTACCTGAGTTCCACCAGTAGTAGATGGGCTGTACCTGAGTTCCACCAGTAGTAGATGGGCTGTACCTGAGTTCCACCAGTAGTAGATGGGCTGTACCTGAGTTCCACCAGTAGTAGATGGGCTGTACCTGAGTTCCACCAGTAGTAGATGGGCTGTACCTTAGTTCTACCAGTAGATGGACTGTACCTGAGTTCCACCAGTAGTAGATGGGCTATACCTGAGTTCCACCAGTAGTAGATGGGCTGTACCTGAGTTCCACCAGTAGTAGATGGGCTGTACCTGAGTTCCCCCAGTAGTAGATGGGCTGTACCTGAGTTCCCCCAGTAGTAGATGGGCTGTACCTGAGTTCCCCCAGTAGTAGATGGGCTGTACCTGAGTTCCACCAGTAGTAGATGGGCTGTACCTGAGTTCCACCAGTAGTAGATGGGCTGTACCTCAGTTCCACCAGTAGTAGATGGGCTGTACTTGAGTTCCACCAGTAGTAGATGGGCTGTACCTGGGTTGCACTAGTAGTAGATGGGCTGAACCTGAGTTCCACCAGTAGTAGATGGGCTGAACCTGAGTTCCACCAGTAGTAGATGGGCTGAACCTGAGTTCCACCAGTAGTAGATGGGCTGAACCTGAGTTCCACCAGTAGTAGATGGGCTGAACCTGAGTTCCACCAGTAGTAGATGGGCTGAACCTGAGTTCCACCAGTAGTAGATGGGCTGTACCTGAGTTCCACCAGTAGTAGATGGGCTGTACCTGAGTTCCACCAGTAGTAGATGGGCTGTACCTCAGTTCCACCAGTAGATGAGCTGTACCTGAATTCCACCAGTAGATGGGCTGTACCTGAGTTGCACCAGTAGATGAGCTGTACCTGAGTTCTACCAGTAGATGGGCTGTACTTCAGTTCCACCAGTAGTACATGGGCTGTACCTGAGTTCCACCAGTAGTAGATGGGCTGTACCTCAGTTCCACCAGTAGATGAGCTGTACCTGAATTCCACCAGTAGATGGGCTGTACCTGAGTTGCACCAGTAGATGGGCTGTACCTGAGTTCCACCAGTAGTAGATGGGCTGAACCTGAGTTCCACCAGTAGTAGATGGGCTGAACCTGTGTTCCACCAGTAGTAGATGGGCTGAACCTGAGTTCCACCAGTAGTAGATGGGCTGAACCTGAGTTCCACCAGTAGTAGATGGGCTGTACCTGAGTTCCACCAGTAGTAGATGGGCTTTACCTGAGTCCCACCAGTAGTAGATGGGCTATACCTGAGTCCCACCAGTAGTAGATGGGCTATACCTGAGTCCCACCAGTAGTAGATGGGCTGTACCTGAGTTCCACCAGTAGATGGGTTGTACCTGAGTTCCACCAGTAGATGGGTTGTACCTGAGTTCCACCAGTAGTAGATGGGCTGTACCTGAGTTCCACCAGTAGTAGATGGGCTGTACCTGAGTTCCACCAGTAGTAGATGGGCTGTACCTGAGTCCCACCAGTAGTAGATGGGCTATACCTGAGTCCCACCAGTAGTAGATGGGCTGTACCTGAGTTCCACCAGTAGATGGGCTGTACCTGAGTTCCACCAGTAGATGGGCTGTACCTGAGTTCCACCAGTAGATGGGCTGTACCTGAGTTCCACCAGTAGATGGGTTGTACCTGAGTTCCACCAGTAGATGAGCTGTACCTGAGTTCCACCAGTAGTAGATGGGCTGTACCTGAGTTCCACCAGTAGTAGATGGGCTGTACCTGAGTTCCACCAGTAGTAGATGGGCTGTACCTGAGTTCCACCAGTAGTAGATGGGCTGTACCTGAGTTCCACCAGTAGTAGATGGGCTGTACCTGAGTTCCACCAGTAGTAGATGGGCTGTACCTCAGTTCCACCAGTAGATGAGCTGTACCTGAATTCCACCAGTAGATGGGCTGTACCTGAGTTGCACCAGTAGATGAGCTGTACCTGAGTTCTACCAGTAGATGGGCTGTACTTGAGTTCCACCAGTAGTAGATGGGCTGTACCTGGGTTGCACCAGTAGTAGATGGGCTGAACCTGAGTTCCACCAGTAGTAGATGGGCTGAACCTGAGTTCCACCAGTAGTAGATGGGCTGAACCTGAGTTCCACCAGTAGTAGATGGGCTGAACCTGAGTTCTACCAGTAGTAGATGGGCTGAACCTGAGTTCCACCAGTAGTAGATGGGCTGAACCTGAGTTCCACCAGTAGTAGATGGGCTGAACCTGAGTTCCACCAGTAGTAGATGGGCTGAACCTGAGTTCCACCAGTAGTAGATGGGCTGAACCTGAGTTCCACCAGTAGTAGATGGGCTGAATCTGAGTTCCACCAGTAGTAGATGGGCTGAACCTGAGTTCCACCAGTAGTAGATGGGCTGAAGCTGAGTTCCACCAGTAGTAGATGGGCTGAACCTGAGTTCCACCAGTAGTAGATGGGCTGAACCTGAGTTCCACCAGTAGTAGATGGGCTGAACCTGAGTTCCACCAGTAGTAGATGGGCGGAACCTGAGTTCCACCAGTAGTAGATGGGCTGAACCTGAGTTCCACCAGTAGTAGATGGGCTGAACCTGAGTTCCACCAGTAGTAGATGGGCTGAACCTGAGTTCCACCAGTAGTAGATGGGCTGAACCTGAGTTCCACCAGTAGTAGATGGGCTGAACCTGAGTTCCACCAGTAGTAGATGGGCTGTACCTGAGTTCCACCAGTAGATGGGTTGTACCTGAGTTCCACCAGTAGATGGGTTGTACCTGAGTTCCACCAGTAGATGAGCTGTACCTGAGTTCCACCAGTAGCAGATGGGCTGTACCTGAGTTCCACCAGTAGTAGATGGGCTGTACCTGAGTTCCACCAGTAGTAGATGGGCTGTACCTGAGTTCCACCAGTAGTAGATGGGCTGTACCTGAGTTCCACCAGTAGTAGATGGGCTGTACCTGAGTTCCACCAGTAGTAGATGGGCTGTACCTTAGTTCTACCAGTAGATGGACTGTACCTGAGTTCCACCAGTAGTAGATGGGCTATACCTGAGTTCCACCAGTAGTAGATGGGCTGTACCTGAGTTCCACCAGTAGTAGATGGGCTGTACCTGAGTTCCACCAGTAGTAGATGGGCTGTACCTGAGTTCCCCCAGTAGTAGATGGGCTGTACCTGAGTTCCCCCAGTAGTAGATGGGCTGTACCTGAGTTCCACCAGTAGTAGATGGGCTGTACCTGAGTTCCACCAGTAGTAGATGGGCTGTACCTGAGTTCCACCAGTAGTAGATGGGCTGTACTTGAGTTCCACCAGTAGTAGATGGGCTGTACCTGGGTTGCACTAGTAGTAGATGGGCTGAACCTGAGTTCCACCAGTAGTAGATGGGCTGAACCTGAGTTCCACCAGTAGTAGATGGGCTGAACCTGAGTTCCACCAGTAGTAGATGGGCTGAACCTGAGTTCCACCAGTAGTAGATGGGCTGAACCTGAGTTCCACCAGTAGTAGATGGGCTGTACCTGAGTTCCACCAGTAGTAGATGGGCTGTACCTGAGTTCCACCAGTAGTAGATGGGCTGTACCTGAGTTCCACCAGTAGTAGATGGGCTGTACCTCAGTTCCACCAGTAGATGAGCTGTACCTGAATTCCACCAGTAGATGGGCTGTACCTGAGTTGCACCAGTAGATGAGCTGTACCTGAGTTCTACCAGTAGATGGGCTGTACTTGAGTTCCACCAGTAGTAGATGGGCTGTACCTGAGTTCCACCAGTAGTAGATGGGCTGTACCTCAGTTCCACCAGTAGATGAGCTGTACCTGAATTCCACCAGTAGATGGGCTGTACCTGAGTTGCACCAGTAGATGGGCTGAACCTGAGTTCCACCAGTAGTAGATGGGCTGAACCTGAGTTCCACCAGTAGTAGATGGGCTGAACCTGTGTTCCACCAGTAGTAGATGGGCTGAACCTGAGTTCCACCAGTAGTAGATGGGCTGTACCTGAGTTCCACCAGTAGTAGATGGGCTGTACCTGAGTCCCACCAGTAGTAGATGGGCTATACCTGAGTCCCACCAGTAGTAGATGGGCTATACCTGAGTCCCACCAGTAGTAGATGGGCTGTACCTGAGTTCCACCAGTAGATGGGTTGTACCTGAGTTCCACCAGTAGATGGGTTGTACCTGAGTTCCACCAGTAGTAGATGGGCTGTACCTGAGTTCCACCAGTAGTAGATGGGCTGTACCTGAGTTCCACCAGTAGTAGATGGGCTGTACCTGAGTCCCACCAGTAGTAGATGGGCTATACCTGAGTCCCACCAGTAGTAGATGGGCTGTACCTGAGTTCCACCAGTAGTAGATGGGCTGTACCTGAGTTTCACCAGTAGATGGGCTGTACCTGAGTTCCACCAGTAGATGGGCTGTACCTGAGTTCCACCAGTAGATGGGTTGTACCTGAGTTCCACCAGTAGATGAGCTGTACCTGAGTTCCACCAGTAGTAGATGGGCTGTACCTGAGTTCCACCAGTAGTAGATGGGCTGTACCTGAGTTCCACCAGTAGTAGATGGGCTGTACCTGAGTTCCACCAGTAGTAGATGGGCTGTACCTGAGTTCCACCAGTAGTAGATGGGCTGTACCTGAGTTCCACCAGTAGATGAGCTGTACCTGAATTCCACCAGTAGATGGGCTGTACCTGAGTTGCACCAGTAGATGAGCTGTACCTGAGTTCTACCAGTAGATGGGCTGTACTTGAGTTCCACCAGTAGTAGATGGGCTGTACCTGGGTTGCACCAGTAGTAGATGGGCTGAACCTGAGTTCCACCAGTAGTAGATGGGCTGAACCTGAGTTCCACCAGTAGTAGATGGGCTGAACCTGAGTTCCACCAGTAGTAGATGGGCTGAACCTGAGTTCTACCAGTAGTAGATGGGCTGAACCTGAGTTCCACCAGTAGTAGATGGGCTGAACCTGAGTTCCACCAGTAGTAGATGGGCTGAACCTGAGTTCCACCCGTAGTAGATGGGCTGAACCTGAGTTCCACCAGTAGTAGATGGGCTGAACCTGAGTTCCACCAGTAGTAGATGGGCTGAATCTGAGTTCCACCAGTAGTAGATGGGCTGAACCTGAGTTCCACCAGTAGTAGATGGGCTGAACCTGAGTTCCACCAGTAGTAGATGGGCTGAACCTGAGTTCCACCAGTAGTAGATGGGCTGAACCTGAGTTCCACCAGTAGTAGATGGGCTGAACCTGAGTTCCACCAGTAGTAGATGGGCGGAACCTGAGTTCCACCAGTAGTAGATGGGCTGAACCTGAGTTCCACCAGTAGTAGATGGACTGAACCTGAGTTCCACCAGTAGTAGATGGGCTGAACCTGAGTTCCACCAGTAGTAGATGGGCTGAACCTGAGTTCCACCAGTAGTAGATGGGCTGAACCTGAGTTCCACCAGTAGTAGATGGGCTGAACCTGAGTTCCACCAGTAGTAGATGGGCTGTACCTGAGTTCCACCAGTAGATGGGTTGTACCTGAGTTCCACCAGTAGATGGGTTGTACCTGAGTTCCACCAGTAGATGAGCTGTACCTGAGTTCCACCTGTAGTAGATGGGCTGTACCTGAGTTCCACCAGTAGTAGATGGGCTGTACCTGAGTTCCACCAGTAGTAGATGGGCTGTACCTGAGTTCCACCAGTAGTAGATGGGCTGTACCTGAGTTCCACCAGTAGTAGATGGGCTGTACCTGAGTTCCACCAGTAGTAGATGGGCTGTACCTTAGTTCTACCAGTAGATGGACTGTACCTGATTTCCACCAGTAGTAGATGGGCTATACCTGAGTTCCACCAGTAGTAGATGGGCTGTACCTGAGTTCCACCAGTAGTAGATGGGCTGTACCTGAGTTCCACCAGTAGTAGATGGGCTGTACCTGAGTTCCCCCAGTAGTAGATGGGCTGTACCTGAGTTCCCCCAGTAGTAGATGGGCTGTACCTGAGTTCCCCCAGTAGTAGATGGGCTGTACCTGAGTTCCACCAGTAGTAGATGGGCTGTACCTGAGTTCCACCAGTAGTAGATGGGCTGTACCTGAGTTCCACCAGTAGTAGATGGGCTGTACTTGAGTTCCACCAGTAGTAGATGGGCTGTACCTGGGTTGCACTAGTAGTAGATGGGCTGAACCTGAGTTCCACCAGTAGTAGATGGGCTGAACCTGAGTTCCACCAGTAGTAGATGGGCTGAACCTGAGTTCCACCAGTAGTAGATGGGCTGAACCTGAGTTCCACCAGTAGTAGATGGGCTGAACCTGAGTTCCACCAGTAGTAGATGGGCTGAACCTGAGTTCCACCAGTAGTAGATGGGCTGTACCTGAGTTCCACCAGTAGTAGATGGGCTGTACCTGAGTTCCACCAGTAGTAGATGGGCTGTACCTCAGTTCCACCAGTAGATGAGCTGTACCTGAATTCCACCAGTAGATGGGCTGTACCTGAGTTGCACCAGTAGATGAGCTGTACCTGAGTTCTACCAGTAGATGGGCTGTACTTTGGTTCCACCAGTAGTAGATGGGCTGTACCTGAGTTCCACCAGTAGTAGATGGGCTGTACCTCAGTTCCACCAGTAGATGAGCTGTACCTGAATTCCACCAGTAGATGGGCTGTACCTGAGTTGCACCAGTAGATGGGCTGAACCTGAGTTCCACCAGTAGTAGATGGGCTGAACCTGAGTTCCACCAGTAGTAGATGGGCTGAACCTGTGTTCCACCAGTAGTAGATGGGCTGAACCTGAGTTCCACCAGTAGTAGATGGGCTGAACCTGAGTTCCACCAGTAGTAGATGGGCTGTACCTGAGTCCCACCAGTAGTAGATGGGCTATACCTGAGTCCCACCAGTAGTAGATGGGCTATACCTGAGTCCCACCAGTAGTAGATGGGCTGTACCTGAGTTCCACCAGTAGATGGGTTTTACCTGAGTTCCACCAGTAGTAGATGGGTTGTACCTGAGTTCCACCAGTAGATGGGTTGTACCTGAGTTCCACCAGTAGATGGGTTGTACCTGAGTCCCACCAGTAGATGGGTTGTACCTGAGTTCCACCAGTAGATGGGTTGTACCTGAGTTCCACCAGTAGATGGGTTGTACCTGAGTTCCACCAGTAGATGGGTTGTACCTGAGTTCCACCAGTAGATGAGCTGTACCTGAGTTCCACCAGTAGTAGACGGGCTGTACCTGAGTTCCACCAGTAGTAGACGGGCTGTACCTGAGTTCCACCAGTAGTAGATGGGCTGTACCTGAGTTCCACCAGTAGTAGATGGGCTGTACCTGAGTTGCACCAGTAGATGAGCTGTACCTGAGTTCTACCAGTAGATGGGCTGTACTTTGGTTCCACCAGTAGTAGATGGGCTGTACCTGAGTTCCACCAGTAGTAGATGGGCTGTACCTCAGTTCCACCAGTAGATGAGCTGTACCTGAATTCCACCAGTAGATGGGCTGTACCTGAGTTGCACCAGTAGATGGGCTGAACCTGAGTTCCACCAGTAGTAGATGGGCTGAACCTGAGTTCCACCAGTAGTAGATGGGCTGAACCTGTGTTCCACCAGTAGTAGATGGGCTGAACCTGAGTTCCACCAGTAGTAGATGGGCTGAACCTGAGTTCCACCAGTAGTAGATGGGCTGTACCTGAGTCCCACCAGTAGTAGATGGGCTATACCTGAGTCCCACCAGTAGTAGATGGGCTATACCTGAGTCCCACCAGTAGTAGATGGGCTGTACCTGAGTTCCACCAGTAGATGGGTTGTACCTGAGTTCCACCAGTAGATGGGTTGTACCTGAGTTCCACCAGTAGTAGATGGGCTGTACCTGAGTTCCACCAGTAGTAGATGGGCTGTACCTGAGTTCCACCAGTAGTAGATGGGCTGTACCTGAGTTCCACCAGTAGTAGATGGGCTGTACCTGAGTTCCACCAGTAGTAGATGGGCTGTACCTGAGTTCCACCAGTAGTAGATGGGCTGTACCTTAGTTCTACCAGTAGATGGACTGTACCTGAGTTCCACCAGTAGTAGATGGGCTATACCTGAGTTCCACCAGTAGTAGATGGGCTGTACCTGAGTTCCACCAGTAGTAGATGGGCTGTACCTGAGTTCCACCAGTAGTAGATGGGCTGTACCTGAGTTCCCCCAGTAGTAGATGGGCTGTACCTGAGTTCCCCCAGTAGTAGATGGGCTGTACCTGAGTTCCCCCAGTAGTAGATGGGCTGTACCTGAGTTCCACCAGTAGTAGATGGGCTGTACCTGAGTTCCACCAGTAGTAGATGGGCTGTACCTGAGTTCCACCAGTAGTAGATGGGCTGTACTTGAGTTCCACCAGTAGTAGATGGGCTGTACCTGGGTTGCACTAGTAGTAGATGGGCTGAACCTGAGTTCCACCAGTAGTAGATGGGCTGAACCTGAGTTCCACCAGTAGTAGATGGGCTGAACCTGAGTTCCACCAGTAGTAGATGGGCTGAACCTGAGTTCCACCAGTAGTAGATGGGCTGAACC
Source organism: Eleutherodactylus coqui (assembly GCF_035609145.1). Taxonomy (NCBI): domain Eukaryota; kingdom Metazoa; phylum Chordata; class Amphibia; order Anura; family Eleutherodactylidae; genus Eleutherodactylus; species Eleutherodactylus coqui. Next base: position 117,219,244 of record NC_089848.1, read on the forward strand.
TGAGTTCCACCAGTAGTAGATGGGCTGAACCTGAGTTCCACCAGTAGTAGATGGGCTGTACCTGAGTTCCACCAGTAGTAGATGGGCTGTACCTGAGTTCCACCAGTAGATGAGCTGTACCTGAATTCCACCAGTAGATGGGCTGTACCTGAGTTGCACCAGTAGATGAGCTGTACCTGAGTTCTACCAGTAGATGGGCTGTACTTTGGTTCCACCAGTAGTAGATGGGCTGTACCTGAGTTCCACCAGTAGTAGATGGGCTGTACCTCAGTTCCACCAGTAGATGAGCTGTACCTGAATTCCACCAGTAGATGGGCTGTACCTGAGTTGCACCAGTAGATGGGCTGAACCTGAGTTCCACCAGTAGTAGATGGGCTGAACCTGAGTTCCACCAGTAGTAGATGGGCTGAACCTGTGTTCCACCAGTAGTAGATGGGCTGAACCTGAGTTCCACCAGTAGTAGATGGGCTGAACCTGAGTTCCACCAGTAGTAGATGGGCTGTACCTGAGTCCCACCAGTAGTAGATGGGCTATACCTGAGTCCCACCAGTAGTAGATGGGCTATACCTGAGTCCCACCAGTAGTAGATGGGCTGTACCTGAGTTCCACCAGTAGATGGGTTTTACCTGAGTTCCACCAGTAGTAGATGGGTTGTACCTGATTTCCACCAGTAGATGGGTTGTACCTGAGTTCCACCAGTAGATGGGTTGTACCTGAGTCCCACCAGTAGATGGGTTGTACCTGAGTTCCACCAGTAGATGGGTTGTACCTGAGTTCCACCAGTAGATGGGTTGTACCTGAGTTCCACCAGTAGATGGGTTGTACCTGAGTTCCACCAGTAGATGGGTTGTACCTGAGTTCCACCAGTAGATGAGCTGTACCTGAGTTCCACCAGTAGTAGACGGGCTGTACCTGAGTTCCACCAGTAGTAGACGGGCTGTACCTGAGTTCCACCAGTAGTAGATGGGCTGTACCTGAGTTCCACCAGTAGTAGATGGGCTGTACCTGAGTTCCCCCAGTAGTAGATGGGCTGTACCTGAGTTCCCCCAGTAGTAGATGGGCTGTACCTGAGTTCCCCCAGTAGTAGATGGGCTGTACCTGAGTTTCACCAGTAGTAGATGGGCTGTACCTGAGTTCCACCAGTAGCAGATGGGCTGTACCTGAGTTCCACCAGTAGTAGATGGACTGTACCTGAGTTCCACCAGTAGTAGATGGGCTGTACCTGAGTTCCACCAGTAGTAGATGGGCTGTACCTCAGTTCCACCAGTAGATGAGCTGTACCTGAATTCCACCAGTAGATGGGCTGTACCTGAGTTGCACCAGTAGATGAGCTGTACCTGAGTTCTACCAGTAGATGGGCTGTACTTTGGTTCCACCAGTAGTAGATGGGCTGTACCTGAGTTCCACCAGTAGTAGATGGGCTGTACCTCAGTTCCACCAGTAGATGAGCTGTACCTGAATTCCACCAGTAGATGGGCTGTACCTGAGTTGCACCAGTAGATGGGCTGAACCTGAGTTCCACCAGTAGTAGATGGGCTGAACCTGAGTTCCACCAGTAGTAGATGGGCTGAACCTGTGTTCCACCAGTAGTAGATGGGCTGAACCTGAGTTCCACCAGTAGTAGATGGGCTGAACCTGAGTTCCACCAGTAGTAGATGGGCTGTACCTGAGTCCCACCAGTAGTAGATGGGCTATACCTGAGTCCCACCAGTAGTAGATGGGCTATACCTGAGTCCCACCAGTAGTAGATGGGCTGTACCTGAGTTCCACCAGTAGATGGGTTGTACCTGAGTTCCACCAGTAGATGGGTTGTACCTCAGTTCCACCAGTAGTAGATGGGCTGTACCTGAGTTCCACCAGTAGTAGATGGGCTGTACCTGAGTTCCACCAGTAGTAGATGGGCTGTACCTGAGTCCCACCAGTAGTAGATGGGCTATACCTGAGTCCCACCAGTAGTAGATGGGCTGTACCTGAGTCCCACCAGTAGTAGATGGGCTGTACCTGAGTTCCACCAGTAGATGGGCTGTACCTGAGTTCCACCAGTAGATGGGCTGTACCTGAGTTCCACCAGTAGATGGGCTGTACCTGAGTTCCACCAGTAGATGGGTTGTACCTGAGTTCCACCAGTAGATTAGCTGTACCTGAGTTCCACCAGTAGTAGATGGGCTGAACCTGAGTTCTACCAGTAGTAGATGGGCTGAACCTGAGTTCCACCAGTAGTAGATGGGCTGAACCTGAGTTCCACCAGTAGTAGATGGGCTGAACCTGAGTTCCACCCGTAGTAGATGGGCTGAACCTGAGTTCCACCAGTAGTAGATGGGCTGAACCTGAGTTCCACCAGTAGTAGATGGGCGGAACCTGAGTTCCACCAGTAGTAGATGGGCTGAACCTGAGTTCCACCAGTAGTAGATGGACTGAACCTGAGTTCCACCAGTAGTAGATGGGCTGAACCTGAGTTCCACCAGTAGTAGATGGGCTGAACCTGAGTTCCACCAGTAGTAGATGGGCTGAACCTGAGTTCCACCAGTAGTAGATGGGCTGAACCTGAGTTCCACCAGTAGATGGGTTGTACCTGAGTTCCACCAGTAGATGGGTTGTACCTGAGTTCCACCAGTAGATGAGCTGTACCTGAGTTCCACCTGTAGTAGATGGGCTGTACCTGAGTTCCACCAGTAGTAGATGGGCTGTACCTGAGTTCCACCAGTAGTAGATGGGCTGTACCTGAGTTCCACCAGTAGTAGATGGGCTGTACCTGAGTTCCACCAGTAGTAGATGGGCTGTACCTGAGTTCCACCAGTAGTAGATGGGCTGTACCTTAGTTCTACCAGTAGATGGACTGTACCTGAGTTCCACCAGTAGTAGATGGGCTATACCTGAGTTCCACCAGTAGTAGATGGGCTGTACCTGAGTTCCACCAGTAGTAGATGGGCTGTACCTGAGTTCCACCAGTAGTAGATGGGCTGTACCTGAGTTCCCCCAGTAGTAGATGGGCTGTACCTGAGTTCCCCCAGTAGTAGATGGGCTGTACCTGAGTTCCCCCAGTAGTAGATGGGCTGTACCTGAGTTCCACCAGTAGTAGATGGGCTGTACCTGAGTTCCACCAGTAGTAGATGGGCTGTACCTGAGTTCCACCAGTAGTAGATGGGCTGTACTTGAGTTCCACCAGTAGTAGATGGGCTGTACCTGGGTTGCACTAGTAGTAGATGGGCTGAACCTGAGTTCCACCAGTAGTAGATGGGCTGAACCTGAGTTCCACCAGTAGTAGATGGGCTGAACCTGAGTTCCACCAGTAGTAGATGGGCTGAACCTGAGTTCCACCAGTAGTAGATGGGCTGAACCTGAGTTCCACCAGTAGTAGATGGGCTGAACCTGAGTTCCACCAGTAGTAGATGGGCTGTACCTGAGTTCCACCAGTAGTAGATGGGCTGTACCTGAGTTCCACCAGTAGTAGATGGGCTGTACCTCAGTTCCACCAGTAGATGAGCTGTACCTGAATTCCACCAGTAGATGGGCTGTACCTGAGTTGCACCAGTAGATGAGCTGTACCTGAGTTCTACCAGTAGATGGGCTGTACTTTGGTTCCACCAGTAGTAGATGGGCTGTACCTGAGTTCCACCAGTAGTAGATGGGCTGTACCTCAGTTCCACCAGTAGATGAGCTGTACCTGAATTCCACCAGTAGATGGGCTGTACCTGAGTTGCACCAGTAGATGGGCTGAACCTGAGTTCCACCAGTAGTAGATGGGCTGAACCTGAGTTCCACCAGTAGTAGATGGGCTGAACCTGTGTTCCACCAGTAGTAGATGGGCTGAACCTGAGTTCCACCAGTAGTAGATGGGCTGAACCTGAGTTCCACCAGTACTAGATGGGCTGTACCTGAGTCCCACCAGTAGTAGATGGGCTATACCTGAGTCCCACCAGTAGTAGATGGGCTATACCTGAGTCCCACCAGTAGTAGATGGGCTGTACCTGAGTTCCACCAGTAGATGGGTTGTACCTGAGTTCCACCAGTAGATGGGTTGTACCTGAGTTCCACCAGTAGTAGATGGGCTGTACCTGAGTTCCACCAGTAGTAGATGGGCTGTACCTGAGTTCCACCAGTAGTAGATGGGCTGTACCTGAGTCCCACCAGTAGTAGATGGGCTATACCTGAGTCCCACCAGTAGTAGATGGGCTGTACCTGAGTCCCACCAGTAGTAGATGGGCTGAACCTGAGTTCCACCAGTAGTAGATGGGCTGAACCTGTGTTCCACCAGTAGTAGATGGGCTGAACCTGAGTTCCACCAGTAGTAGATGGGCTGAACCTGAGTTCCACCAGTACTAGATGGGCTGTACCTGAGTTCCACCAGTAGTAGATGGGCTGTACCTCAGTTCCACCAGTAGATGAGCTGTACCTGAATTCCACCAGTAGATGGGCTGTACCTGAGTTGCACCAGTAGATGAGCTGTACCTGAGTTCTACCAGTAGATGGGCTGTACTTGAGTTCCACCAGTAGTAGATGGGCTGTACCTGGGTTCCACCAGTAGTAGATGGGCTGAACCTGAGTTCCACCAGTAGTAGATGGGCTGAACCTGAGTTCCACCAGTAGTAGATGGGCTGAACCTGAGTTCCACCAGTAGTAGATGGGCTGAACCTGAGTTCCACCAGTAGTAGATGGGCTGAACCTGAGTTCCACCAGTAGATGGGTTGTACCTGAGTTCCACCAGTAGATGGGCTGTACCTGAGTTCCACCAGTAGATGGGCTGTACCTGAGTTCCACCAGTAGATGGGTTGTACCTGAGTTCCACCAGTAGATTAGCTGTACCTGAGTTCCACCAGTAGTAGATGGGCTGTACCTGAGTTCCACCAGTAGTAGATGGGCTGTACCTGAGTTCCACCAGTAGTAGATGGGCTGTACCTGAGTTCCACCAGTAGTAGATGGGCTGTACCTGAGTTCCACCAGTAGTAGATGGGCTGTACCTCAGTTCCACCAGTAGATGAGCTGTACCTGAATTCCACCAGTAGATGGGCTGTACCTGAGTTGCACCAGTAGATGAGCTGTACCTGAGTTCTACCAGTAGATGGGCTGTACTTGAGTTCCACCAGTAGTAGATGGGCTGTACCTGGGTTCCACCAGTAGTAGATGGGCTGAACCTGAGTTCCACCAGTAGTAGATGGGCTGAACCTGAGTTCCACCAGTAGTAGATGGGCTGAACCTGAGTTCCACCAGTAGTAGATGGGCTGAACCTGAGTTCCACCAGTAGTAGATGGGCTGAACCTGAGTTCCACCAGTAGATGGGTTGTACCTGAGTTCCACCAGTAGATGGGTTGTACCTGAGTTCCACCAGTAGATGAGCTGTTCCTGAGTTCCACCAGTAGATGAGCTGTACCTGAGTTCCACCAGTAGTAGATGGGCTGTACCTGAGTTCCACCAGTAGTAGATGGGCTGTACCTGAGTTCCACCAGTAGTAGATGGGCTGTACCTGAGTTCCACCAGTAGTAGATGGGCTGTACCTGAGTTCCACCAGTAGTAGATGGGCTGTACATGAGTTCCACCAGTAGTAGATGGGCTGTACCTGAGTTCTACCAGTAGATGGACTGTACCTGAGTTCCACCAGTAGTAGATGGGCTGTACCTGAGTTCCACCAGTAGTAGATGGGCTGTACCTGAGTTCCACCAGTAGTAGATGGGCTGTACCTGAGTTCCACCAGTAGTAGATGGGCTGTACCTGAGTTGCACCAGTAGATGAGCTGTACCTGAGTTCTACCAGTAGATGGGCTGTACTTTGGTTCCACCAGTAGTAGATGGGCTGTACCTGAGTTCCACCAGTAGTAGATGGGCTGTACCTCAGTTCCACCAGTAGATGAGCTGTACCTGAATTCCACCAGTAGATGGGCTGTACCTGAGTTGCACCAGTAGATGGGCTGAACCTGAGTTCCACCAGTAGTAGATGGGCTGAACCTGAGTTCCACCAGTAGTAGATGGGCTGAACCTGTGTTCCACCAGTAGTAGATGGGCTGAACCTGAGTTCCACCAGTAGTAGATGGGCTGAACCTGAGTTCCACCAGTAGTAGATGGGCTGTACCTGAGTCCCACCAGTAGTAGATGGGCTATACCTGAGTCCCACCAGTAGTAGATGGGCTATACCTGAGTCCCACCAGTAGTAGATGGGCTGTACCTGAGTTCCACCAGTAGATGGGTTGTACCTGAGTTCCACCAGTAGATGGGTTGTACCTGAGTTCCACCAGTAGTAGATGGGCTGTACCTGAGTTCCACCAGTAGTAGATGGGCTGTACCTGAGTTCCACCAGTAGTAGATGGGCTGTACCTGAGTTCCACCAGTAGTAGATGGGCTGTACCTGAGTTCCACCAGTAGTAGATGGGCTGTACCTGAGTTCCACCAGTAGTAGATGGGCTGTACCTTAGTTCTACCAGTAGATGGACTGTACCTGAGTTCCACCAGTAGTAGATGGGCTATACCTGAGTTCCACCAGTAGTAGATGGGCTGTACCTGAGTTCCACCAGTAGTAGATGGGCTGTACCTGAGTTCCACCAGTAGTAGATGGGCTGTACCTGAGTTCCCCCAGTAGTAGATGGGCTGTACCTGAGTTCCCCCAGTAGTAGATGGGCTGTACCTGAGTTCCCCCAGTAGTAGATGGGCTGTACCTGAGTTCCACCAGTAGTAGATGGGCTGTACCTGAGTTCCACCAGTAGTAGATGGGCTGTACCTGAGTTCCACCAGTAGTAGATGGGCTGTACTTGAGTTCCACCAGTAGTAGATGGGCTGTACCTGGGTTGCACTAGTAGTAGATGGGCTGAACCTGAGTTCCACCAGTAGTAGATGGGCTGAACCTGAGTTCCACCAGTAGTAGATGGGCTGAACCTGAGTTCCACCAGTAGTAGATGGGCTGAACCTGAGTTCCACCAGTAGTAGATGGGCTGAACCTGAGTTCCACCAGTAGTAGATGGGCTGAACCTGAGTTCCACCAGTAGTAGATGGGCTGTACCTGAGTTCCACCAGTAGTAGATGGGCTGTACCTGAGTTCCACCAGTAGATGAGCTGTACCTGAATTCCACCAGTAGATGGGCTGTACCTGAGTTGCACCAGTAGATGAGCTGTACCTGAGTTCTACCAGTAGATGGGCTGTACTTTGGTTCCACCAGTAGTAGATGGGCTGTACCTGAGTTCCACCAGTAGTAGATGGGCTGTACCTCAGTTCCACCAGTAGATGAGCTGTACCTGAATTCCACCAGTAGATGGGCTGTACCTGAGTTGCACCAGTAGATGGGCTGAACCTGAGTTCCACCAGTAGTAGATGGGCTGAACCTGAGTTCCACCAGTAGTAGATGGGCTGAACCTGTGTTCCACCAGTAGTAGATGGGCTGAACCTGAGTTCCACCAGTAGTAGATGGGCTGAACCTGAGTTCCACCAGTAGTAGATGGGCTGTACCTGAGTCCCACCAGTAGTAGATGGGCTATACCTGAGTCCCACCAGTAGTAGATGGGCTATACCTGAGTCCCACCAGTAGTAGATGGGCTGTACCTGAGTTCCACCAGTAGATGGGTTTTACCTGAGTTCCACCAGTAGTAGATGGGTTGTACCTGAGTTCCACCAGTAGATGGGTTGTACCTGAGTTCCACCAGTAGATGGGTTGTACCTGAGTCCCACCAGTAGATGGGTTGTACCTGAGTTCCACCAGTAGATGGGTTGTACCTGAGTTCCACCAGTAGATGGGTTGTACCTGAGTTCCACCAGTAGATGGGTTGTACCTGAGTTCCACCAGTAGATGGGTTGTACCTGAGTTCCACCAGTAGATGAGCTGTACCTGAGTTCCACCAGTAGTAGACGGGCTGTACCTGAGTTCCACCAGTAGTAGACGGGCTGTACCTGAGTTCCACCAGTAGTAGATGGGCTGTACCTGAGTTCCACCAGTAGTAGATGGGCTGTACCTGAGTTCCCCCAGTAGTAGATGGGCTGTACCTGAGTTCCCCCAGTAGTAGATGGGCTGTACCTGAGTTCCCCCAGTAGTAGATGGGCTGTACCTGAGTTTCACCAGTAGTAGATGGGCTGTACCTGAGTTCCACCAGTAGCAGATGGGCTGTACCTGAGTTCCACCAGTAGTAGATGGACTGTACCTGAGTTCCACCAGTAGTAGATGGGCTGTACCTGAGTTCCACCAGTAGTAGATGGGCTGTACCTCAGTTCCACCAGTAGATGAGCTGTACCTGAATTCCACCAGTAGATGGGCTGTACCTGAGTTGCACCAGTAGATGAGCTGTACCTGAGTTCTACCAGTAGATGGGCTGTACTTTGGTTCCACCAGTAGTAGATGGGCTGTACCTGAGTTCCACCAGTAGTAGATGGGCTGTACCTCAGTTCCACCAGTAGATGAGCTGTACCTGAATTCCACCAGTAGATGGGCTGTACCTGAGTTGCACCAGTAGATGGGCTGAACCTGAGTTCCACCAGTAGTAGATGGGCTGAACCTGAGTTCCACCAGTAGTAGATGGGCTGAACCTGTGTTCCACCAGTAGTAGATGGGCTGAACCTGAGTTCCACCAGTAGTAGATGGGCTGAACCTGAGTTCCACCAGTAGTAGATGGGCTGTACCTGAGTCCCACCAGTAGTAGATGGGCTATACCTGAGTCCCACCAGTAGTAGATGGGCTATACCTGAGTCCCACCAGTAGTAGATGGGCTGTACCTGAGTTCCACCAGTAGATGGGTTGTACCTGAGTTCCACCAGTAGATGGGTTGTACCTGAGTTCCACCAGTAGTAGATGGGCTGTACCTGAGTTCCACCAGTAGTAGATGGGCTGTACCTGAGTTCCACCAGTAGTAGATGGGCTGTACCTGAGTCCCACCAGTAGTAGATGGGCTATACCTGAGTCCCACCAGTAGTAGATGGGCTGTACCTGAGTCCCACCAGTAGTAGATGGGCTGTACCTGAGTTCCACCAGTAGATGGGCTGTACCTGAGTTCCACCAGTAGATGGGCTGTACCTGAGTTCCACCAGTAGATGGGCTGTACCTGAGTTCCACCAGTAGATGGGTTGTACCTGAGTTCCACCAGTAGATTAGCTGTACCTGAGTTCCACCAGTAGTAGATGGGCTGAACCTGAGTTCTACCAGTAGTAGATGGGCTGAACCTGAGTTCCACCAGTAGTAGATGGGCTGAACCTGAGTTCCACCAGTAGTAGATGGGCTGAACCTGAGTTCCACCCGTAGTAGATGGGCTGAACCTGAGTTCCACCAGTAGTAGATGGGCTGAACCTGAGTTCCACCAGTAGTAGATGGGCGGAACCTGAGTTCCACCAGTAGTAGATGGGCTGAACCTGAGTTCCACCAGTAGTAGATGGACTGAACCTGAGTTCCACCAGTAGTAGATGGGCTGAACCTGAGTTCCACCAGTAGTAGATGGGCTGAACCTGAGTTCCACCAGTAGTAGATGGGCTGAACCTGAGTTCCACCAGTAGTAGATGGGCTGAACCTGAGTTCCACCAGTAGATGGGTTGTACCTGAGTTCCACCAGTAGATGGGTTGTACCTGAGTTCCACCAGTAGATGAGCTGTACCTGAGTTCCACCTGTAGTAGATGGGCTGTACCTGAGTTCCACCAGTAGTAGATGGGCTGTACCTGAGTTCCACCAGTAGTAGATGGGCTGTACCTGAGTTCCACCAGTAGTAGATGGGCTGTACCTGAGTTCCACCAGTAGTAGATGGGCTGTACCTGAGTTCCACCAGTAGTAGATGGGCTGTACCTTAGTTCTACCAGTAGATGGACTGTACCTGAGTTCCACCAGTAGTAGATGGGCTATACCTGAGTTCCACCAGTAGTAGATGGGCTGTACCTGAGTTCCACCAGTAGTAGATGGGCTGTACCTGAGTTCCACCAGTAGTAGATGGGCTGTACCTGAGTTCCCCCAGTAGTAGATGGGCTGTACCTGAGTTCCCCCAGTAGTAGATGGGCTGTACCTGAGTTCCCCCAGTAGTAGATGGGCTGTACCTGAGTTCCACCAGTAGTAGATGGGCTGTACCTGAGTTCCACCAGTAGTAGATGGGCTGTACCTGAGTTCCACCAGTAGTAGATGGGCTGTACTTGAGTTCCACCAGTAGTAGATGGGCTGTACCTGGGTTGCACTAGTAGTAGATGGGCTGAACCTGAGTTCCACCAGTAGTAGATGGGCTGAACCTGAGTTCCACCAGTAGTAGATGGGCTGAACCTGAGTTCCACCAGTAGTAGATGGGCTGAACCTGAGTTCCACCAGTAGTAGATGGGCTGAACCTGAGTTCCACCAGTAGTAGATGGGCTGAACCTGAGTTCCACCAGTAGTAGATGGGCTGTACCTGAGTTCCACCAGTAGTAGATGGGCTGTACCTGAGTTCCACCAGTAGTAGATGGGCTGTACCTCAGTTCCACCAGTAGATGAGCTGTACCTGAATTCCACCAGTAGATGGGCTGTACCTGAGTTGCACCAGTAGATGAGCTGTACCTGAGTTCTACCAGTAGATGGGCTGTACTTTGGTTCCACCAGTAGTAGATGGGCTGTACCTGAGTTCCACCAGTAGTAGATGGGCTGTACCTCAGTTCCACCAGTAGATGAGCTGTACCTGAATTCCACCAGTAGATGGGCTGTACCTGAGTTGCACCAGTAGATGGGCTGAACCTGAGTTCCACCAGTAGTAGATGGGCTGAACCTGAGTTCCACCAGTAGTAGATGGGCTGAACCTGTGTTCCACCAGTAGTAGATGGGCTGAACCTGAGTTCCACCAGTAGTAGATGGGCTGAACCTGAGTTCCACCAGTACTAGATGGGCTGTACCTGAGTCCCACCAGTAGTAGATGGGCTATACCTGAGTCCCACCAGTAGTAGATGGGCTATACCTGAGTCCCACCAGTAGTAGATGGGCTGTACCTGAGTTCCACCAGTAGATGGGTTGTACCTGAGTTCCACCAGTAGATGGGTTGTACCTGAGTTCCACCAGTAGTAGATGGGCTGTACCTGAGTTCCACCAGTAGTAGATGGGCTGTACCTGAGTTCCACCAGTAGTAGATGGGCTGTACCTGAGTCCCACCAGTAGTAGATGGGCTATACCTGAGTCCCACCAGTAGTAGATGGGCTGTACCTGAGTCCCACCAGTAGTAGATGGGCTGAACCTGAGTTCCACCAGTAGTAGATGGGCTGAACCTGTGTTCCACCAGTAGTAGATGGGCTGAACCTGAGTTCCACCAGTAGTAGATGGGCTGAACCTGAGTTCCACCAGTACTAGATGGGCTGTACCTGAGTTCCACCAGTAGTAGATGGGCTGTACCTCAGTTCCACCAGTAGATGAGCTGTACCTGAATTCCACCAGTAGATGGGCTGTACCTGAGTTGCACCAGTAGATGAGCTGTACCTGAGTTCTACCAGTAGATGGGCTGTACTTGAGTTCCACCAGTAGTAGATGGGCTGTACCTGGGTTCCACCAGTAGTAGATGGGCTGAACCTGAGTTCCACCAGTAGTAGATGGGCTGAACCTGAGTTCCACCAGTAGTAGATGGGCTGAACCTGAGTTCCACCAGTAGTAGATGGGCTGAACCTGAGTTCCACCAGTAGTAGATGGGCTGAACCTGAGTTCCACCAGTAGATGGGTTGTACCTGAGTTCCACCAGTAGATGGGCTGTACCTGAGTTCCACCAGTAGATGGGCTGTACCTGAGTTCCACCAGTAGATGGGTTGTACCTGAGTTCCACCAGTAGATTAGCTGTACCTGAGTTCCACCAGTAGTAGATGGGCTGTACCTGAGTTCCACCAGTAGTAGATGGGCTGTACCTGAGTTCCACCAGTAGTAGATGGGCTGTACCTGAGTTCCACCAGTAGTAGATGGGCTGTACCTGAGTTCCACCAGTAGTAGATGGGCTGTACCTCAGTTCCACCAGTAGATGAGCTGTACCTGAATTCCACCAGTAGATGGGCTGTACCTGAGTTGCACCAGTAGATGAGCTGTACCTGAGTTCTACCAGTAGATGGGCTGTACTTGAGTTCCACCAGTAGTAGATGGGCTGTACCTGGGTTCCACCAGTAGTAGATGGGCTGAACCTGAGTTCCACCAGTAGTAGATGGGCTGAACCTGAGTTCCACCAGTAGTAGATGGGCTGAACCTGAGTTCCACCAGTAGTAGATGGGCTGAACCTGAGTTCCACCAGTAGTAGATGGGCTGAACCTGAGTTCCACCAGTAGATGGGTTGTACCTGAGTTCCACCAGTAGATGGGTTGTACCTGAGTTCCACCAGTAGATGAGCTGTTCCTGAGTTCCACCAGTAGATGAGCTGTACCTGAGTTCCACCAGTAGTAGATGGGCTGTACCTGAGTTCCACCAGTAGTAGATGGGCTGTACCTGAGTTCCACCAGTAGTAGATGGGCTGTACCTGAGTTCCACCAGTAGTAGATGGGCTGTACCTGAGTTCCACCAGTAGTAGATGGGCTGTACATGAGTTCCACCAGTAGTAGATGGGCTGTACCTGAGTTCTACCAGTAGATGGACTGTACCTGAGTTCCACCAGTAGTAGATGGGCTGTACCTGAGTTCCACCAGTAGTAGATGGGCTGTACCTGAGTTCCACCAGTAGTAGATGGGCTGTACCTGAGTTCCACCAGTAGTAGATGGGCTGTACCTGAGTTGCACCAGTAGATGAGCTGTACCTGAGTTCTACCAGTAGATGGGCTGTACTTTGGTTCCACCAGTAGTAGATGGGCTGTACCTGAGTTCCACCAGTAGTAGATGGGCTGTACCTCAGTTCCACCAGTAGATGAGCTGTACCTGAATTCCACCAGTAGATGGGCTGTACCTGAGTTGCACCAGTAGATGGGCTGAACCTGAGTTCCACCAGTAGTAGATGGGCTGAACCTGAGTTCCACCAGTAGTAGATGGGCTGAACCTGTGTTCCACCAGTAGTAGATGGGCTGAACCTGAGTTCCACCAGTAGTAGATGGGCTGAACCTGAGTTCCACCAGTAGTAGATGGGCTGTACCTGAGTCCCACCAGTAGTAGATGGGCTATACCTGAGTCCCACCAGTAGTAGATGGGCTATACCTGAGTCCCACCAGTAGTAGATGGGCTGTACCTGAGTTCCACCAGTAGATGGGTTGTACCTGAGTTCCACCAGTAGATGGGTTGTACCTGAGTTCCACCAGTAGTAGATGGGCTGTACCTGAGTTCCACCAGTAGTAGATGGGCTGTACCTGAGTTCCACCAGTAGTAGATGGGCTGTACCTGAGTTCCACCAGTAGTAGATGGGCTGTACCTGAGTTCCACCAGTAGTAGATGGGCTGTACCTGAGTTCCACCAGTAGTAGATGGGCTGTACCTTAGTTCTACCAGTAGATGGACTGTACCTGAGTTCCACCAGTAGTAGATGGGCTATACCTGAGTTCCACCAGTAGTAGATGGGCTGTACCTGAGTTCCACCAGTAGTAGATGGGCTGTACCTGAGTTCCACCAGTAGTAGATGGGCTGTACCTGAGTTCCCCCAGTAGTAGATGGGCTGTACCTGAGTTCCCCCAGTAGTAGATGGGCTGTACCTGAGTTCCCCCAGTAGTAGATGGGCTGTACCTGAGTTCCACCAGTAGTAGATGGGCTGTACCTGAGTTCCACCAGTAGTAGATGGGCTGTACCTGAGTTCCACCAGTAGTAGATGGGCTGTACTTGAGTTCCACCAGTAGTAGATGGGCTGTACCTGGGTTGCACTAGTAGTAGATGGGCTGAACCTGAGTTCCACCAGTAGTAGATGGGCTGAACCTGAGTTCCACCAGTAGTAGATGGGCTGAACCTGAGTTCCACCAGTAGTAGATGGGCTGAACCTGAGTTCCACCAGTAGTAGATGGGCTGAACCTGAGTTCCACCAGTAGTAGATGGGCTGAACCTGAGTTCCACCAGTAGTAGATGGGCTGTACCTGAGTTCCACCAGTAGTAGATGGGCTGTACCTGAGTTCCACCAGTAGATGAGCTGTACCTGAATTCCACCAGTAGATGGGCTGTACCTGAGTTGCACCAGTAGATGAGCTGTACCTGAGTTCTACCAGTAGATGGGCTGTACTTTGGTTCCACCAGTAGTAGATGGGCTGTACCTGAGTTCCACCAGTAGTAGATGGGCTGTACCTCAGTTCCACCAGTAGATGAGCTGTACCTGAATTCCACCAGTAGATGGGCTGTACCTGAGTTGCACCAGTAGATGGGCTGAACCTGAGTTCCACCAGTAGTAGATGGGCTGAACCTGAGTTCCACCAGTAGTAGATGGGCTGAACCTGTGTTCCACCAGTAGTAGATGGGCTGAACCTGAGTTCCACCAGTAGTAGATGGGCTGAACCTGAGTTCCACCAGTAGTAGATGGGCTGTACCTGAGTCCCACCAGTAGTAGATGGGCTATACCTGAGTCCCACCAGTAGTAGATGGGCTATACCTGAGTCCCACCAGTAGTAGATGGGCTGTACCTGAGTTCCACCAGTAGATGGGTTTTACCTGAGTTCCACCAGTAGTAGATGGGTTGTACCTGAGTTCCACCAGTAGATGGGTTGTACCTGAGTTCCACCAGTAGATGGGTTGTACCTGAGTCCCACCAGTAGATGGGTTGTACCTGAGTTCCACCAGTAGATGGGTTGTACCTGAGTTCCACCAGTAGATGGGTTGTACCTGAGTTCCACCAGTAGATGGGTTGTACCTGAGTTCCACCAGTAGATGGGTTGTACCTGAGTTCCACCAGTAGATGAGCTGTACCTGAGTTCCACCAGTAGTAGACGGGCTGTACCTGAGTTCCACCAGTAGTAGACGGGCTGTACCTGAGTTCCACCAGTAGTAGATGGGCTGTACCTGAGTTCCACCAGTAGTAGATGGGCTGTACCTGAGTTCCCCCAGTAGTAGATGGGCTGTACCTGAGTTCCCCCAGTAGTAGATGGGCTGTACCTGAGTTCCCCCAGTAGTAGATGGGCTGTACCTGAGTTTCACCAGTAGTAGATGGGCTGTACCTGAGTTCCACCAGTAGCAGATGGGCTGTACCTGAGTTCCACCAGTAGTAGATGGACTGTACCTGAGTTCCACCAGTAGTAGATGGGCTGTACCTGAGTTCCACCAGTAGTAGATGGGCTGTACCTCAGTTCCACCAGTAGATGAGCTGTACCTGAATTCCACCAGTAGATGGGCTGTACCTGAGTTGCACCAGTAGATGAGCTGTACCTGAGTTCTACCAGTAGATGGGCTGTACTTTGGTTCCACCAGTAGTAGATGGGCTGTACCTGAGTTCCACCAGTAGTAGATGGGCTGTACCTCAGTTCCACCAGTAGATGAGCTGTACCTGAATTCCACCAGTAGATGGGCTGTACCTGAGTTGCACCAGTAGATGGGCTGAACCTGAGTTCCACCAGTAGTAGATGGGCTGAACCTGAGTTCCACCAGTAGTAGATGGGCTGAACCTGTGTTCCACCAGTAGTAGATGGGCTGAACCTGAGTTCCACCAGTAGTAGATGGGCTGAACCTGAGTTCCACCAGTAGTAGATGGGCTGTACCTGAGTCCCACCAGTAGTAGATGGGCTATACCTGAGTCCCACCAGTAGTAGATGGGCTATACCTGAGTCCCACCAGTAGTAGATGGGCTGTACCTGAGTTCCACCAGTAGATGGGTTGTACCTGAGTTCCACCAGTAGATGGGTTGTACCTGAGTTCCACCAGTAGTAGATGGGCTGTACCTGAGTTCCACCAGTAGTAGATGGGCTGTACCTGAGTTCCACCAGTAGTAGATGGGCTGTACCTGAGTCCCACCAGTAGTAGATGGGCTATACCTGAGTCCCACCAGTAGTAGATGGGCTGTACCTGAGTCCCACCAGTAGTAGATGGGCTGTACCTGAGTTCCACCAGTAGATGGGCTGTACCTGAGTTCCACCAGTAGATGGGCTGTACCTGAGTTCCACCAGTAGATGGGCTGTACCTGAGTTCCACCAGTAGATGGGTTGTACCTGAGTTCCACCAGTAGATTAGCTGTACCTGAGTTCCACCAGTAGTAGATGGGCTGAACCTGAGTTCTACCAGTAGTAGATGGGCTGAACCTGAGTTCCACCAGTAGTAGATGGGCTGAACCTGAGTTCCACCAGTAGTAGATGGGCTGAACCTGAGTTCCACCCGTAGTAGATGGGCTGAACCTGAGTTCCACCAGTAGTAGATGGGCTGAACCTGAGTTCCACCAGTAGTAGATGGGCGGAACCTGAGTTCCACCAGTAGTAGATGGGCTGAACCTGAGTTCCACCAGTAGTAGATGGACTGAACCTGAGTTCCACCAGTAGTAGATGGGCTGAACCTGAGTTCCACCAGTAGTAGATGGGCTGAACCTGAGTTCCACCAGTAGTAGATGGGCTGAACCTGAGTTCCACCAGTAGTAGATGGGCTGAACCTGAGTTCCACCAGTAGATGGGTTGTACCTGAGTTCCACCAGTAGATGGGTTGTACCTGAGTTCCACCAGTAGATGAGCTGTACCTGAGTTCCACCTGTAGTAGATGGGCTGTACCTGAGTTCCACCAGTAGTAGATGGGCTGTACCTGAGTTCCACCAGTAGTAGATGGGCTGTACCTGAGTTCCACCAGTAGTAGATGGGCTGTACCTGAGTTCCACCAGTAGTAGATGGGCTGTACCTGAGTTCCACCAGTAGTAGATGGGCTGTACCTTAGTTCTACCAGTAGATGGACTGTACCTGAGTTCCACCAGTAGTAGATGGGCTATACCTGAGTTCCACCAGTAGTAGATGGGCTGTACCTGAGTTCCACCAGTAGTAGATGGGCTGTACCTGAGTTCCACCAGTAGTAGATGGGCTGTACCTGAGTTCCCCCAGTAGTAGATGGGCTGTACCTGAGTTCCCCCAGTAGTAGATGGGCTGTACCTGAGTTCCCCCAGTAGTAGATGGGCTGTACCTGAGTTCCACCAGTAGTAGATGGGCTGTACCTGAGTTCCACCAGTAGTAGATGGGCTGTACCTGAGTTCCACCAGTAGTAGATGGGCTGTACTTGAGTTCCACCAGTAGTAGATGGGCTGTACCTGGGTTGCACTAGTAGTAGATGGGCTGAACCTGAGTTCCACCAGTAGTAGATGGGCTGAACCTGAGTTCCACCAGTAGTAGATGGGCTGAACCTGAGTTCCACCAGTAGTAGATGGGCTGAACCTGAGTTCCACCAGTAGTAGATGGGCTGAACCTGAGTTCCACCAGTAGTAGATGGGCTGAACCTGAGTTCCACCAGTAGTAGATGGGCTGTACCTGAGTTCCACCAGTAGTAGATGGGCTGTACCTGAGTTCCACCAGTAGTAGATGGGCTGTACCTCAGTTCCACCAGTAGATGAGCTGTACCTGAATTCCACCAGTAGATGGGCTGTACCTGAGTTGCACCAGTAGATGAGCTGTACCTGAGTTCTACCAGTAGATGGGCTGTACTTTGGTTCCACCAGTAGTAGATGGGCTGTACCTGAGTTCCACCAGTAGTAGATGGGCTGTACCTCAGTTCCACCAGTAGATGAGCTGTACCTGAATTCCACCAGTAGATGGGCTGTACCTGAGTTGCACCAGTAGATGGGCTGAACCTGAGTTCCACCAGTAGTAGATGGGCTGAACCTGAGTTCCACCAGTAGTAGATGGGCTGAACCTGTGTTCCACCAGTAGTAGATGGGCTGAACCTGAGTTCCACCAGTAGTAGATGGGCTGAACCTGAGTTCCACCAGTACTAGATGGGCTGTACCTGAGTCCCACCAGTAGTAGATGGGCTATACCTGAGTCCCACCAGTAGTAGATGGGCTATACCTGAGTCCCACCAGTAGTAGATGGGCTGTACCTGAGTTCCACCAGTAGATGGGTTGTACCTGAGTTCCACCAGTAGATGGGTTGTACCTGAGTTCCACCAGTAGTAGATGGGCTGTACCTGAGTTCCACCAGTAGTAGATGGGCTGTACCTGAGTTCCACCAGTAGTAGATGGGCTGTACCTGAGTCCCACCAGTAGTAGATGGGCTATACCTGAGTCCCACCAGTAGTAGATGGGCTGTACCTGAGTCCCACCAGTAGTAGATGGGCTGAACCTGAGTTCCACCAGTAGTAGATGGGCTGAACCTGTGTTCCACCAGTAGTAGATGGGCTGAACCTGAGTTCCACCAGTAGTAGATGGGCTGAACCTGAGTTCCACCAGTACTAGATGGGCTGTACCTGAGTTCCACCAGTAGTAGATGGGCTGTACCTCAGTTCCACCAGTAGATGAGCTGTACCTGAATTCCACCAGTAGATGGGCTGTACCTGAGTTGCACCAGTAGATGAGCTGTACCTGAGTTCTACCAGTAGATGGGCTGTACTTGAGTTCCACCAGTAGTAGATGGGCTGTACCTGGGTTCCACCAGTAGTAGATGGGCTGAACCTGAGTTCCACCAGTAGTAGATGGGCTGAACCTGAGTTCCACCAGTAGTAGATGGGCTGAACCTGAGTTCCACCAGTAGTAGATGGGCTGAACCTGAGTTCCACCAGTAGTAGATGGGCTGAACCTGAGTTCCACCAGTAGATGGGTTGTACCTGAGTTCCACCAGTAGATGGGCTGTACCTGAGTTCCACCAGTAGATGGGCTGTACCTGAGTTCCACCAGTAGATGGGTTGTACCTGAGTTCCACCAGTAGATTAGCTGTACCTGAGTTCCACCAGTAGTAGATGGGCTGTACCTGAGTTCCACCAGTAGTAGATGGGCTGTACCTGAGTTCCACCAGTAGTAGATGGGCTGTACCTGAGTTCCACCAGTAGTAGATGGGCTGTACCTGAGTTCCACCAGTAGTAGATGGGCTGTACCTCAGTTCCACCAGTAGATGAGCTGTACCTGAATTCCACCAGTAGATGGGCTGTACCTGAGTTGCACCAGTAGATGAGCTGTACCTGAGTTCTACCAGTAGATGGGCTGTACTTGAGTTCCACCAGTAGTAGATGGGCTGTACCTGGGTTCCACCAGTAGTAGATGGGCTGAACCTGAGTTCCACCAGTAGTAGATGGGCTGAACCTGAGTTCCACCAGTAGTAGATGGGCTGAACCTGAGTTCCACCAGTAGTAGATGGGCTGAACCTGAGTTCCACCAGTAGTAGATGGGCTGAACCTGAGTTCCACCAGTAGATGGGTTGTACCTGAGTTCCACCAGTAGATGGGTTGTACCTGAGTTCCACCAGTAGATGAGCTGTTCCTGAGTTCCACCAGTAGATGAGCTGTACCTGAGTTCCACCAGTAGTAGATGGGCTGTACCTGAGTTCCACCAGTAGTAGATGGGCTGTACCTGAGTTCCACCAGTAGTAGATGGGCTGTACCTGAGTTCCACCAGTAGTAGATGGGCTGTACCTGAGTTCCACCAGTAGTAGATGGGCTGTACATGAGTTCCACCAGTAGTAGATGGGCTGTACCTGAGTTCTACCAGTAGATGGACTGTACCTGAGTTCCACCAGTAGTAGATGGGCTGTACCTGAGTTCCACCAGTAGTAGATGGGCTGTACCTGAGTTCCACCAGTAGTAGATGGGCTGTACCTGAGTTCCACCATTAGTAGATGGGCTGTACCTGAGTTCCCCCAGTAGTAGATGGGCTGTACCTGAGTTCCCCCAGTAGTAGATGGGCTGTACCTGAGTTCCCCCAGTAGTAGATGGGCTGTACCTAAGTTCCACCAGTAGTAGATGGGCTATACCTGAGTTCCACCAGTAGTAGATGGGCTGTACCTGAGTTCCACCAGTAGTAGATGGGCTGTACCTGAGTTCCACCAGTAGTAGATGGGCTGTACCTGAGTTCCACCAGTAGATGGGTTTTACCTGAGTTCCACCAGTAGTAGATGGGTTGTACCTGAGTTCCACCAGTAGATGGGTTGTACCTGAGTTCCACCAGTAGATGGGTTGTACCTGAGTCCCACCAGTAGATGGGTTGTACCTGAGTTCCACCAGTAGATGGGTTGTACCTGAGTTCCACCAGTAGATGGGTTGTACCTGAGTTCCACCAGTAGATGGGTTGTACCTGAGTTCCACCAGTAGATGAGCTGTACCTGAGTTCCACCAGTAGTAGACGGGCTGTACCTGAGTTCCACCAGTAGTAGACGGGCTGTACCTGAGTTCCACCAGTAGTAGACGGGCTGTACCTGAGTTCCACCAGTAGTAGATGGGCTGTACCTGAGTTCCACCAGTAGTAGATGGGCTGTACCTGAGTTCCCCCAGTAGTAGATGGGCTGTACCTGAGTTCCCCCAGTAGTAGATGGGCTGTACCTGAGTTTCACCAGTAGTAGATGGGCTGTACCTGAGTTCCACCAGTAGCAGATGGGCTGTACCTGAGTTCCACCAGTAGTAGATGGACTGTACCTGAGTTCCACCAGTAGTAGATGGGCTGTACCTCTGTTCCACCAGTAGATGAGCTGTACCTGAATTCCACCAGTAGATGGGCTGTACCTGAGTGCACCAGTAGATGAGCTGTACCTGAGTTCTACCAGTAGATGGGCTGTACTTGAGTTCCACCAGTAGTAGATGGGCTGTACCTGAGTTCCACCAGTAGTAGATGGGCTGTACCTCAGTTCCACCAGTAGATGAGCTGTACCTGAATTCCACCAGTAGATGGGCTGTACCTGAGTTGCACCAGTAGATGGGCTGAACCTGAGTTCCACCAGTAGTAGATGGGCTGAACCTGAGTTCCACCAGTAGTAGATGGGCTGAACCTGTGTTCCACCAGTAGTAGATGGGCTGAACCTGAGTTCCACCAGTAGTAGATGGGCTGAACCTGAGTTCCACCAGTAGTAGATGGGCTGTACCTGAGTCCCACCAGTAGTAGATGGGCTATACCTGAGTCCCACCAGTAGTAGATGGGCTATACCTGAGTCCCACCAGTAGTAGATGGGCTGTACCTGAGTTCCACCAGTAGATGGGTTGTACCTGAGTTCTACCAGTAGATGGGTTGTACCTGAGTTCCACCAGTAGTAGATGGGCTGTACCTGAGTTCCACCAGTAGTAGATGGGCTGTACCTGAGTTCCACCAGTAGTAGATGGGCTGTACCTGAGTTCCACCAGTAGTAGATGGGCTGTACCTGAGTCCCACCAGTAGTAGATGGGCTGTACCTGAGTCCCACCAGTAGTAGATGGGCTATACCTGAGTCCCACCAGTAGTAGATGGGCTGTACCTGAGTTCCACCAGTAGATGGGCTGTACCTGAGTTCCACCAGTAGATGGGCTGTACCTGAGTTCCACCAGTAGATGGGCTGTACCTGAGTTCCACCAGTAGATGGGTTGTACCTGAGTTCCACCAGTAGATTAGCTGTACCTGAGTTCCACCAGTAGTAGATGGGCTGTACCTGAGTTCCACCAGTAGTAGATGGGCTGTACCTGAGTTCCACCAGTAGTAGATGGGCTGTACCTGAGTTCCACCAGTAGTAGATGGGCTGTACCTGAGTTCCACCAGTAGTAGATGGGCTGTACCTCAGTTCCACCAGTAGTAGATGGGCTGTACCTCAGTTCCACCAGTAGATGAGCTGTACCTGAATTCCACCAGTAGATGGGCTGTACCTGAGTTGCACCAGTAGATGAGCTGTACCTGAGTTCCACCAGTAGTAGATGGGTTGTACCTGAGTTCCACCAGTAGTAGATGGGCCGTACCTGAGTTCCACCAGTAGTAGATGGGCCGTACCTGAGTTCCACCAGTAGTAGATGGGCCGTACCTGAGTTCCACCAGTAGTAGATGGGCCGTACCTGAGTTCCACCAGTAGTAGATGGGCCGTACCTGAGTTCCACCAGTAGTAGATGGGCCGTACCTGAGTTCCACCAGTAGTAGATGGGCCGTACCTGAGTTCCACCAGTAGTAGATGGGCCGTACCTGAGTTCCACCAGTAGTAGATGGGCCGTACCTGAGTTGCACCAGTAGTAGATGGGCCGTACCTGAGTTGCACCAGTAGTAGATGGGCCGTACCTGAGTTGCACCAGTAGTAGATGGGCCGTACCTGAGTTCCACCAGTAGTAGATGGGCCGTACCTGAGTTCCACCAGTAGTAGATGGGCCGTACCTGAGTTCCACCAGTAGTAGATGGGCCGTACCTGAGTTCCACCAGTAGTAGATGGGCCGTACCTGAGTTCCACCAGTAGTAGATGGGCCGTACCTGAGTTCCACCAGTAGTAGATGGGCTGTACCTGAGTTCCACCAGTAGTAGATGGGCTGTACCTGAGTTCCACCAGTAGATGGGCTGTACCTGAGACATACCTGGATCCCACTGGTTTCTGCCAGTTTTGAGCTGATGGCACTGCTGAACATCTTCTAATTTTGAAGGGAAGTTAGCATGATCTGTCTTTCATTAACAGCACTACGTTTTATTGGCCGATCACTACATGTACAGACCTTAATGTTCTCCATTTTGTTGTTTTTCTTCAAAAGAGCCTAAACATCACATCTTCAAACCAGTCCGCTTTTTACATTTTTGACATGGAGAAGCCTCGCTGATGCAGCATAACTACCTTGTGTCTTGTTGCTGTGCTCAGTCTAGCCATGGTGTATGAGCTGTGATATGAAACGGTCTTCCACAATCTCACTTTTGTAGCAGGATTTGGCTGTTCCTCACCCCGTTTTAAGCCTCCTACACAGCCGTTTCTGTTTTATTTAATGACTGTGTTTCACACTCTATATAAAAATGATGAATTATTAGTGGCGAGCGATTATCCCAATAATCAGGTCAGGAGTGATCATCCTATTTTTTAAAAATAATTGTCATTCAAGACTCCTAATTCCGACTTTTATAATATTAGGAGTAAAATCAACGGAGGTAGTGTGGTGGGAGCCAAGCGGTTAGCGCTGGTGGGGTCCCAGGTTCAAATCCCTATTTAGGTCAGATTCAAACCTAGAACTCCAGCATTGCAAGGCAGCAGCACTAAGACAACATGCTTAGTCTTTCTGCTCAAAGGCAGAGGGCCAGTATTTTGGCGATTTTAGCTAAAAAGTGGATCAGGATGATTCAATATAATTTAGCAAAAATCTGTTTGATTTTGTCGTCTGGCCGATCAGGACGAGCAGCACTACTCATTATTACCTGTTTGGTGTGATTGGTTAATCATACACCTGACTACAATCCTACAAATCTCTGACTGTGTGCAAGTAAGTGTACTTGAAAGCATTCCTTGCAATATTTTTCCACACGCCTAAAACTTTTGCAGAGTTCCGTACATAAATTTGGTATCACCATAATTGTACTGAGCCACAGAATAAAGTTACCATGTCACTTCGGGCTTATTCAGACGACCGTATATCGGCCGTGTATTCATGCCGACCGATATACGGCGTCTCTCTCTGCACGGGGAGGAGGCTGGAAGAGCCGGGAGCTGTGCTCTGAGTTCCCGCCCTCTCTCCACCCCCTCTCTGCCCCATCTCCGCTCCTCTGCACTATTTGCAATGAAGGGAGGTGGGAACGGGGGCGGAGCTAATCCTCGTAACTTAGCCCCGCCCTGTCCCACCTCCCCTCATTGCAAATGGTGTAGATGGGCGAAGGGGGATGGAGAGGAGGCAGAGAGGGGGTGGGAGCTCACAGCACTGCTCCTGGCTCTTCCAGCCTCCTCCCCCTGCAGAGAGAGACGCCGTATATTGGCTGGCGTGAATACCCAGCCGATATACGGTCGTCTGAATAAGCCCTTCTACTGCACTGTGGCTTAGAATAATTGCCTGCGGCTAAATTTGCTTGCAGATACGCATGCAAATCTGCGACAGAACTCTAAAGCTCAGTCTTCGATTTCTTCCACGGGTTAAGTGCCAGATCAGTATCACAAACGAAGCCTAATGCAATGTTGGTCAGACGGATTCCACGTCAAGAAGCATAATGTAAACAAAGGTCCGGTCCATGTCGCCAGTAGAGCACAATGTGATTGTTCTCAGCAAGTGAAACCGCGTCATCTGGTAGATATGAGACCTTTAATGGCTACAAGAATACATGATGGTACAGCAGCTTGTGAACCTCTCGGGGTCTTCATCAGGCTAAGAAAACTCTCATATCCACAGGAGTACCTGCTTTCACCTGCTGGGAACAATCAAGAAGGGGCATGTCACTTCCTTTTAATTAAAATCCGTGTACATAGAAATACTCCATGTTGTGTAGACTCCAGCGTGGATTCCCATCAGAAGCAATGAGACACTTCGATGTGGATTTGATGAAGAATTGACTCCGATTCTGTAGCAAGTTTGTGTAGAAAAACGCTGTGCGACCATACAGAGAGATGACAGGACTACAGGCATTGGAAACAAGAGTGTGCTCCTGGGGCGTGCGTATAATGCGCACACTGCTCATCACACAGTCATCCTGCCATCCGTCGGTTTAGCAACATCAACATGTTACGACACTTCTAACCGTTTATATCCCCTTTCTAGCCTGCAAGCCCCGGTCAGTCTGCTTCACCCATCCTGGAAAAGACTGCTGCTATCCTGGCACCAGTGATTACAGTGGCACCCTGTCTGCCAGAACCTCTGTACTTCATGTCTCAGGTTATCTATTTATCAGGTAAGGGTCAGTTTAGACCTCATAGAATGATAGAATGGTAGAGTTGGAAGGGACCTCCGGGGGTCATCGGGTTTCGTTAGCAAACTTGATCAGTTTCCCCTCAATTCCCTCCTCCAGATCATTTATAACAATGTTGACCAACACTGGGCCCAGGACAGAGCCTTGTGGTTCCCACTTGATACATTCTTCCACTTGGATGTACAGCCATTTATGACCACTGACCAATATGATCACTCAGCCAGTTGTGAATCCACCTTACAGTTGCCTTGTCAATCCCAGATTTGGTCATTTCATCAAGAAGTATGGTATGAGATACTTTGTCAAATGCTTTACTGAAGTCAAGATATACTATATCCATCGCATTCCCTGATCAACCCAGTCAGTGATACAATCATAGAAGGAAATTAGATTAGTCCAGCCTCACTTGTTTGTTACAAACCCATGCTGGCTCTGATTAATTACTCCATTTTCATCCAAGTACTTGCATACATAATTTGTTCAAAGATCTTTCCCGGTATAGAAGTCAGGCTCACAGGCCTGTAGTTTCCTGGATCCACCTTCTTCCCTTTTTTGAAGATAGGGACAACATTTGCCCTTTTCCAATCTTCTGGGACTTCTCATGTTCTCCAGGAATTTTCCCAGATTCCATTGAGTGTTTCAGCAATTGCCTCCGCTGCTTCCTTTAATATCCTAGGATGTAATTCATCTGGACCTTGAGACTTGAATTCATGTAAGTTAGCTAAGTGTTCCCTCACCATCTCTCTGCTTATAGATAGCCTGCATTCTTCTATTACTGAGAGAAAACAGATACAAAATAGGAATTTAAAAGTTCGACCTTCTCAACATCATTCTTAACCAATTCACCATTTTCATCTCTTAAGCATCCAATAGCATCTTTGACTTTTCTTTTGCTTTTGACCCCCCAAATCCTTTTTATGGCTTATGGCCTCTGTTACAAGCCTCAATTCATCATTAGCTTTAGCTTTTCTGACCCTTGCCCTACAGTTTCTGCAGACCGCATTATATTCTTCTTTAGATATTCCCCCTCTTTCCATTTGATAAACATATTTTTCTTCCTTTTTTAGGATGTGTACAAGTTCTGTTTTTCTTTGCTTCCCGTTCTTTCTGCTGCTTTCTCGTTTGAACTAGTGAGCGATGTCAGTTAGTTGGCTTGGGCTCCTGTCTATACAGCAGATACATCGTTGGCTCGCTCAAACTAGAACTCGTTCAGTCATTCACATTCGCTGTATAAGTGAATTAGAGCTGCTGAACGATTAGTGGACGAGCCAACAACGATTTTTATGGCTGCATAGAATTAACGATGAACAAACATTGAACCATTATTGTTTATTTTCGCTTCTTTAAATGATTTCTTTTAAAGATCATCGTTCCGTGTAAAAGGGCCTTAAGTCATTAGAAGTGACCTCCGCATTGAAAGATTCTGAAGGTGACGATACACATTAGATGAATGTCAGCCAAACCTTCCAAACTTGGTGGGACTGGCCGATCTAATAAGTATATTGGTCTCCTGGCACTCCCTCAATAAGAATTCAACATGCCCAATCCTTTTCATAGATTTTAGATTTACGTCTCATGTAAATATATTTGGGAAAGAACTCAGTGGCTTTAAGTCCATATAAACTCCTTAGTGACATAACTAGTTTCAGCCTTCAGAACCAGTAAATCATTTCCCCATTTTTCGTCAGTGTAGCTAACCCTTTTCCCCGTGATTTGGCCCCTAGTGGTGATAATCTGCTACTCCAGTGGCCACTCTGCCACAGTATGCTCTTACTGACCCTTCAGCAGACTTCAGTAAGGTAACATCTTCCGGTACCTTTGGAGAATTATCTTATGGCTCCTGTTGGCATTTTGCAGGAAACTTTGATGGTGCACAGGGGACTTTGAAGCGTTGTATAGAGCTGAACCCGGAGTGGTCGGACGCCCACCTCCTAATGGCACAGATCCATTTGTCACAAGGACAATTTACTAAGGGCTCGCAGTCTCTGGAGACCGGAGTCAGCTACAATTTTAAGGTAAAGGCTTATTAGTAATCTTGTATGTGATACAAATGCCTTTCTGAAGGCACCTACACAACTCGTCAGAAGGAAAGGGAAGCGGCTCCTTCACTGCAGTACCCAGCACAGAGACCTCTATACCACTGTGGTTGGGCCTTGTACAGCATGTCAGCCCGTTTAAGTGAAGGCGGTTGAATGTGGTGGAGCTGCCTACTAGGCGCATCTACACTCAGACAGCTCTGTGCCAGCTAATGCAGATAAGGGGCTGCAAACTTGCAACCTTTTTGTTCTAGTGATCTGTGGTGGTCTCGGGGTAAAGGCCATCAGGGTAATATCTCAGGAAATCCCCTCTAGCCCTTTCACATAATCCAAGTTTTTTTGTGTAACTTTTAATATTTTTTTTAATAATGAAAACTTTAATTAACTAATTTGCACTTTTGAACTTGCAATAATTTAACAATATACTGCAATACATTTGTAGTGTAGAGTATTGAATATTTGCTGCAGCCTATTAAGTCTTGCCACAGGCAGGGCTTAATAGGCTGCAGTCCATGACAGTTTTAGGAGACTTTACAAAGCCCCAGGCTGCTATGGCAGCTAAACTGCACCCTGCAATCTTGTTTGAGGGACAGAGGGAGCCATCCCCTCTGTCAAGCCATTTAAATGGCGCTGGCCGTGCTGACTAGTTTAAAGGGTTAGTAGATGGACTGGAGTTATGCCCAATCCAAGTCTTTGCTGCCTGGTGTCGGCTGTGTTTGATAGTTGACACCCACTGCATATCGAGTGGGCTCAGCTCCCAAGCATTCTCCATACTAATCCTATGGACATCTGGGGTTTATTAACGCGAATAGACACATGGATTGTGATAAGCGGGGTCATAGCTCCTGCAGGGATGTTATAAAGCAGCCCTCTGGTCATGTGATAAAAGTCTA
This sequence comes from Eleutherodactylus coqui, assembly GCF_035609145.1. Lineage (NCBI taxonomy): Eukaryota > Metazoa > Chordata > Amphibia > Anura > Eleutherodactylidae > Eleutherodactylus > Eleutherodactylus coqui. The sequence continues at coordinate 117,246,678 of NC_089848.1, forward strand.
TGCCACGACCAGAGGGGTATATCACCACTGTTGTCTATTCGATTCGCGGATACCATGTCCCGTTTTTGGTCGTTCAAGATGGCCACCGGAATTTTCTAACCAACTAATGCACACACCTCGTTACCCTGAGCGCCGTGAGCTTACCTCTCTCTCTGCAGGTATATGGATGCATATTGTTTTTTCTGTGTTTTTTAGATGAGAGAACATCCATTATATCATCTTATTAAAGCGAGAGTCTTAAAACAAACAGGAAGACTATCAGAGGCGGCTCAGATGTTGAGGATGTGTATGAGCCTCCCCGAAATGAAGAGAGGAGCCGCAACAAGAGGAAAAGCCGACCCCCTCAGCCTTGGTGATCGCGTCTCTGTTTATCTGGAACTTGCAGATATCCTTCGTCTAAATGGAGAACAGGTAAAAGCACAACTAGGGTGTGGAATTAGGATCTCCGCATCTTCTTTGTCCTTCGCTAAGTATGAATCATTTGCAATATGTGTGATCACATGATCATAGGCTTAAAGTGACCCTTTGGTTTTGGAGTCTGGAGCGGGAGGGGGTATATTACTTGACGATGATCTTTGTTGTCCCTCCATTCTCCTTGTTTTACATCCCATTTTCAGCCATCCAAGTTGGCCAATGCAATCTTCAGACTACCTAATCCCCACATTGCATGGACAGTGTTAGACTAACAGTTCACCTTCTAGAGAAGACTCTGGCTTTGGCTTATATTCCCAGTCATTGTTACAAGGCTTGTTAAAAGGTCTGACATTGACTTGCATGAATGCTGCCTTCCAATAGGTGGCGTTGTAGAGGCATTGTACCATCTTCCTATTTGCATAAATTTCCCAGAGGTGCATGGCCTTAGAAGTCCCCGTGAGCCTTGTAGGTGCTCTCCTTAAGGATAAGCTTCACCCCTCCTGATCCACATCTACAGGCCCCCCAGCCAGCCAGCAACTTACTGTACATTGAGGAGGGTCCAAACCCCCGAAACAGTCTATTTGTACATGGTTAATTTTTTCTTATGGAGAAGACTTTGGCTTTGGTTTATATTCCCAGTCATTGTTACAAGGCTTGTTGAAAGGTCTGACATGGACTTGCATGAATGTTGACTTCCTGTAGAGGCATTGTTCCCATTTGGACTTTTTCGGCCTCCATACACATGAGTAAATGATCAACAAAATGGCTGATTTGAACTTTTTTGGATAACCAAATAACACAAACAGCCATTTGGGACGGCCAATGGTAGTCTATGGTCTACCAAGGATGTGATCAGGCCTGTTGGAAAATTTTGGTTGATTGTGGCTGAAATTGCAAGAGTTTGGCATGATCAGCATAAGTCACCACAAAAACAGAAACCCAGTGCTCCGCTTCTCGTGAATGTAATTGTGTGTTTCACTGTATGAAACGCGGATCTTCTGTTTTAGCATGAAGCCACAAAGATCATACAAGATGCCATCCATGCATTCCGCGGGACCCCAGAAGAAATCCGAATTGTTGTGGCCAATGCAGATATGTGTCTTAGTAAAGGCGATGTGGCAATGGCATTAAGCTTGCTGGGAGATGTCAAGCCAAACCAGCCCTATTACACTGAGGTCAAGAAAAAGATGGCCGACATCTACCTCAAAGTTCGAATGGATAAGAAGTTGTACATAACTTGCTACAGGTAAACAACCAGTAAGACCGGTCTTTATAACATCTAAAGGAATTGTCTAGAAGTAGAAAGAAAAGGGTCTTCTTGTCCACAAGCCCCGTCTGACCCTGCAGCTTACGGTACATTACATGGGATGAATATCGGTGGAATAATCGCTCGAAAGAGCAAATTCAAATGATAGCTGTTCAGTGTAAACATGGTGGGTGATCAGCGAGAAGTCGTTAGTTGTTTCATTTCAGCTTACCAAAAAAATAGTCACTGGCTGATCAAAAGGTGTCTGGTCTCCCTCTCCCTCGCTTTCTCTCTCTGTCTCCTTTCCCTTCTCTTTTTCTGTCTTAACTCTCTCCCTCTCTTTCAATTTCTACCCCTCCCTTTTTCTCTCTCACCTCCTCTACTCCCCTTAACACCTCTCTATCTCCCCTTTATCTCTCTCTTTCTCTCTCTCCCCTCTCTCTATCTCTCTTTCCCCTCTGTCTTTCTCTCTGTCCCCTCTTTTTATCCTCTTTCTCTCACCCTCCTCTCTCTTCCTCTCTCCCCCTCTCTTTCTCCTCTGTCTTTCTCTCTCCTCCCTCTCTCTTCCTCTCTCCCCTCTTTTTCTCCCCTTTCTCTCTCTTTTTCTTTCTCTCCCCCTCTCTCTATTTCTCTTTCCCCTCTGTCTTTCTCTCTCCCCTCTCTCATCCTCTCTTCACTCTTTTTATCCTCTCTCTTTCCCCTCTGTCTTTCTCTCTCCACCTCTCTTTCTCTCTTTCCCCTCTGTCTTTCTCTCTCCTCCCTCTCTCTTCCTCTCTCCACTCTTTTTAGCCTCTCTCTTTCCCCTGTCTTTCTCTCTCCCCCTCTCTCTTCCTCTCTCCACTCTTTTTATCCTCTTTATGTCTATTTCCCCTGTCTTTCTCCCCTCTCTCTTTCCCCTTCTCTCTTCTCTCTCTTTCTCTCCCTCCCTCTCTCTAGCTCTTTTTCCCCTGTGTCTTTCTCTCTCCCCATCTCTCTTTCTCTGTCCCCTCTTTTTATCCTCCTTTTCTCTTTCTCCCTTTCCACTCTGTTTCTCTTTCTCCCATATCTCATTCCCCTTCTCTCTTTCCCCTCTGTCTTTCTCTCTCCCCTTTTTCTCTCTCTCTCTCTCCCCTTTTTCTCTCTCTCTCCCCCCTCTCTTCTCTCTCTTTCTCTCCCCCCTCTCTTCTCTCTCTTTCTGTCCCCCCTCTCTATCTCTCTTTCCCCTCTATCTTTCTCTCTCCCCTCTTTTTATCCTCTTTCTTTCCCCCGTTTCTCTCTCTCCCCCTCTCCTTTTCCACTCCTCTCTTTTTCTCTTTCCCCTCTGTCTTTCTCTCTTTCCCCTCTCTTTCTCTCTCCCCTTTTTCTCTCTCTCTTTCACTCTCTTTCCCCCTCTCTCTTTCTCTCTCCCCCTCATCGATACCCTCTCTTTCTCTCCCCCCCCTCTTTTTTTCTCCCCTCTTTTTATCCTATTTCTCTCTTTCCCCTGTGTTTCTCTCTCCCTTCTCTCTTTCTCCCCTCTCTCTTTCTATCTCTCCCCCCTCTCTCTTTCCCCTTCTCTTTTTCTCTTTCCCCCTCTCTTTCTCTCTCCCCTTTTTCTCTCTCTCTTTCCCCTTGTCTCTTTCTTTCTCCCCCCTCTCTTCTCTCTCTCCCCCCTCTCTCTTCCCTCTCTCTATCTCTTTCCCCTCTGTCTTTCTCTCTCCCCCTCTGTCTTTCTCTGTCCCCTCTTTTTATCTTCTTTCTCTCTTTCCCCCGTTTCTCTCTCTCCCCCTCTCTCTTTCCTCTCTCTATCCCCTCTGTTTCTCTCTCTCCCCTCTTTTTATCCTCTCTTTCCCCTCTGTTTCTCTCTCCCCCCTCTCTTCTTTCTCTCTATCTCCTCTGTTTCTCTCCCCCCCTCTGTTTCTCCCCTCTCTCTTTCCCCTTCTCTCTTTCCCCGTCTCTTTCTCTTTCTCTCTCTTTCCCCTTCTCTCTTTCTCTCTCCCCCCTCTCTTCTCTGTCTTTCTCCCCCCTCTATCTCTCTCCCCCCTGTGTCTTTCTCTCTTCCCTCATTTTATCCTCTTTCTCTCTCTATCCTCTTTCCCCCCTGTTTCTCTCTATCCCCCCTCTCTATCCCCTCTCTCTCTCTCCCCCCTCTTTTTATTCTCTCTTCCTCTCTCTCCCCTCTTTTTATCCTCTCTTTCTCTGTCCCCCCTCTTTTTATCCTCTCTTTCTCTCTCTCCCCTCTTTTTATCCTCTCTTTCTCTCTCTCCCCCCTCTTTTTATCCTCTTTCTCTCTCTTTCCCCTCTGTTTCTCTCTCTCTCCCCTTTTTTTATCTTCTTTTTCTCTCTTTCCCCTCGTTTTCTCTTTCTCCCCTCTCTCCCCTCTGTCTTTCTCTCTCCCCCCCTCTCTCTTCCCCCTCTCTTCTTTCTCTTCCCTCTCTCTGTCCCCTCTGTTTCTCTCTCTCCCCTCTTTTTATCCTCTTTTTCTCTCTTTCCCCTCTGTTTCTCTCTCTCCCCTCTTTTTATCCTCTTTTTCTCTCTTTCCCCTCTGTTTCTCTCTCTCCCCCCTCTCTATCTCTCTTTCCCCTCTGTCTCTCTCTCCCCTCTTTTTATCCTCTTTCTCTCTCTGTCCCCTCTGTTTCTCTCCCCCCCCCCCTCTCTTTCTCCCCTCTCTCCTTCCCCTTCAACCTGTAACAAGTTGTGAACAATGGTTTTTCTGTGTGAAGGCACTACAGTTGTGCAATGTAAATGTGCACCAAAATCTGCATCAAAACCGCAACAAAAAAACACATCAAAGTTCACACCATTAAAAGGGTGAAATCTGCTACGGATCTGCCTCCAAAACTTATTAAATCTGCCCCAACCGCATGGATTCTGCCTCATTCTGTCGCACTTTAGTTGTGGATTTGGGCAGATTTTCTGTTTTTATAAATCTGTACAATTTTTTCCACTGTCTTTGAATGTTCCGCAGGCGCTTTTTATACTATGCATGATAATGTATTGTTAGACTATTCCATCACCTCATGATCGGTGGGAGTCCAACCTCTGAGACCCCCACGGACCCTGAGAATAAAGAGGCCGCAGGGCTGATTCACTGCTGCGTCCCCTTCACCCTCCTCCCTGCACACCGGTCACCCAGTTGTGCCAGAAACTACTGAGGGCTCCATTCATTAAAGGGACTCTAAAGGTATGCGCTCCTAGGAGATAGGCCACAGAGTCCAGGGATGTGGCTGTCATACTCACCTGCCTCCCGGTTACCTCGCTGTCCACCCACAAAGCTGGCACTTGGTGCATTGAGTGGACTCCTTCCCTTCATTTCGTGTTTATGCATTAATTGAAGAACAAAAGTCTGCAGCAGCTTTGGTGACGGACAGCATGGGACAGGTAAGTAGGTGTCTATAAAGATTACACCTCCAGACTCTGCAGCCCCTCTTCTGTAAGCCCATAGCTTCATTTTATAGCGCTCATAGGATATGACGTGACAAGTTCCCTTTAAATGAAGCTGTGTAGCAGTTCCCTTCCTGCACAGCCGGGTGGCTCCACACACCACTGTGCAGGGAAAGCCTGTGGGGGGCCACAGAGCTGAATCATTGTGCTGCACCATCTACTATTAAACTATCATGGGGATTCCCTAGTTTCATCCTGATGAGATCAGGCTCACTTCCATGATCTAGGCTCTGTGCCTTCGTTGTGCTGGAGTGAGGAGACTTTCGTGCTTTCTACTGTAAGTTTTAGAGGGATATATGGGCTTGGAAACCTTTGCAGTGACCAGTGGAGACCATTGATTTATCCATTTTCCTGACAGAGAGCTGAGTGAGCAGCTGCCGGGGGCGCACACAAGCCTTCTCCTGGGAGATGCCTTCATGAACATTCAGGAGGTACTTTCTCATCTTGTATTATACGCCAGGGGAACATCCATAGAGAGATCAGAGGCGACAACCAGACCCCGATAGTGAAGGACACTTTGCCTAGTGCCATGTATACTTAATGTCTTTAAAGCCCCCTTTACTTGGGGCAAATGTTGGGCGCTGAAGCACCCTACTGCCGGCCCGGCAATGAACGCTCCTGTGCTTTTACACCGAGGATCATCACTCAGTGAATGGAGCGGCTGGAGATCTCTTCCCGCTGCCTGCCTCCATTGATGGATGCAGCGGTAGGCCAGCGATGATTTTATGGTCTGCATGAAAGATCCGATCAATGATTTATTGCAGTGTCACTGCACTATGCGTTCACACTGCACAATTATCCTGCGAACTGCTCAATCTAACGAGTGTTGTGCACGATAATCGTCCCGTATACAAGGGGCCTAACTGTATGATGGCCTAGTCCTACTATAGAGGGTGGACTCATTATATAGATGCAGGGGCTTCGATAAAGACTAATGGGGCCTGGTGCAGAAGCTGAGCCCATAAGGTACAGTTTACATCGCCAGAGCAATAAGAATGAAATGCGTCATTGGAAAGTGACCTTTCGTATAAATCAAGTTTGTATATGAAACATTTCTTTCCCACAACCCCCTCCCCTAGCAGTCTATTGGGGATGGTCACAGCTCACCTTTTCCCTTTCCCTTCATACATAACATACCTAGAACACTCTCCCATGGAAGTCAATGAGTCCCACCTGTCCATTGTGTCTACGGCCCACGAGTTCTGCTGTAAAGCATCTCTCTAAATGCTGCTAACTGCAGCTCAGGCAAGATGACCGAGCCCCCCACCCCACCCCCATCTAGGCACATAGGTAATACAATCCCTTTAAGAAACTGCAACTTTACTAATGCATTTAACCTTGTGAGGTCAGTAATGATTATATCCGGTAGAGATAAGCATAATTTAACGATTTTATATATTTTGTCAGCCAGAGAAAGCTTTGGAGGTGTACGATCAGGCGCAGCAGAAGAAGCCCAACGATGCAACTCTGATCAAAAGAGTTGGTCTGTCCCTCGTAAAAACTCATCAGTATAAAAAGGTTTCTGTGGACTTCATCTATTATTTTATCCACTTATCATTTATAGAAATTTGAGGTCTGAAAGGGGTTTTCCGGGACTTTACTAATGACGACCTCTGCTTAGGATAGGTTATCAGTAGTTGATCAATGGGAGTCCACCAATCAAGAGCCCTGCCGATGAGCTGGTATCTGGCCTGCTTTCATTGTGGACAGAGTCAGAAGCTGACAGCTCTGTCCATAGTGCAGTGGCCAAGAAGGGTATTGCATTCAATAGGAGCTGCGACTGCAATCCCAACCCAGGCTGCTGCTCAGTGGACAGAGCTGTCAGCTGCTGTCTCGGTCCGCAGTGAACAGATGATCAGGGTAAATCCCAAGCGGCGGATCCTCGCTGATTCTACAGAGATTCTGCATCAAATAAGCATCCCATTCATTTGAATGAGAATCTGTGTTGCAGAAAGAAAATTAGTGACATATCACTTCTTTATGCAAATTCTGTGTGGAATCTGCATTTCCTTTGTATAAGGCTAATCCGCGTGTGTATCCATTACAGTTGTGATGCAAATCTACAGTAGAAATCTTCACTTAAGGCCTCCTTCACACAGGCGACACGGCATCGCGGCGATATTGCAACGCTGTACCGTACGATATCGTTGCATCTTCTCGCAGCAATACTGCGATTTTGTACCGCTACAAAGTCGCATGTGGTGCTACATAGTCGTGCGACTTTGTTGGACCACATACAAGGATTTTCGGGGGTCGGAGGGCTTAAAATATAAGCCCTACCCCGAAAATACACCCTAACTGCAGTTTTTTTTTATTTTTTTAAAGTATACTTCAGCTAGACGTGCTGTCCGTGGCTCTGCTGCAGCTTCTCCCCGGTCCACTTGTTGTCTTCATTTCTTCTGGCCGGGGATTAAAAATCGTTGCCTCCTGGAAGCGCTAGCTGTGATTGGCTGATGCTTAGCCAATCACAGCCAGCACTCAATGAATGGCTGTGATTGGTTCATCGAGCGCTGGCTATGATTGGTTAAGCATCAGTCAATCACAGCCAGCGCTTCCAGGAGGCGGGGATTTTCAATCCCCAGCCAGAAGATGATGAAGGAGAATAGTGCCAGGGACCCGGGGAGAAGCTGCGGCCGGGCTGACAGCGCCAGATAGGTGATATATGTAGGGGGGGTTGTTTGTTTTTTTTCTTGCAGCTAGGGCTTTGTTTAGGGCTTTGACGGTAGGATTTCCTACTGTCAAAGTTGCATCGCACGTGAATCACGTTTTCGTGCGATGCAACAGAACGGCAGGCTCCATAGGGAAACATGGGCTACAAAACCTCGCGTGTCCTGTACATATTGCCAGACCCATGAGCTTTTTGTGTCAGGTTATCGCATGCTACAAAACATCGCATGTGTGAGGTAACTCATAGGAAACCATGGGCTTCACACACCTGCGATTTGTAGAATTGTAGCAACGTGACAAAATTGCGTGACTTTGAGCCCGTGTGTAGGAGCCCTAAATGTGTGGCCTTCTACTGCAGATTTCCATTTAAATCCTTGTCGGACGTATTCCTGTGTGATCAGACCCTAAATCTGGCCATACACATTGGATAGAAGGAGTTTGGTAACTGAGTAGTCATTGACTGTTGGTGAACCTTCATTCCACACATGCAGCCATACATATTTTAGGCTATATTGGCCCTCCTAGTTGTGCAGGCTGGATGTACATTACGTGGTCAATGACACCGAGCGGATGAAAGCTTTCTGAGGATGACTTTTCGATGAATGACCGTTTCATGTACAAAAGATTTTACCTTGGATGAAGGATATTTTAGCCCAACTATCGGGCAAAGATTTCTCACACGGTCAGCTTGTTTCCAGACAATGATAATCTGCCATTGGTCAGCTAAAAACATCATTCATTGTTACTTTTTACCCAATAAACAATCGTTGGAAATTGTCCATTCTCATCAACTTTAATCTACTGTGTGGGAGGGCAAATGATGGCCTGGACTGTGGATGGTTTGGCGTGTGGACGGACTGGTCTGCGGTTGTTCTGGTCTTTGGATGCGTTGGTCTGTATACAATCTGGTCTATGGATGGGTTGGTCTATGTATGGTCTTATCTGTGTAGGAGCCGGTCTGTTAGTCTGTGGATGGTGGTGGATGTGGATGGTTTGTTCTGTGTATTGGGTGATGATGATTGTGGGTGGTTTGGCCTGTGTGGTGTGTGGATGGTATGGTCTGCATATAGTCTAGTCTGCGGACATTGGCTCTGAGTCGAGTCTTGCCTGTTAGTAGGTGTATGATTATGGATGTGGATGATCTCATCTGTGTAGGGTCTGGTCTCTTAGTCTGTGTTTGGTGGTGGATATGAATGGTTTGGTCTGTGTATGCAGTTAATGGAGTCAGACCAAGGTACTTGTGATAGATTTTAATTAAGTCAGATAACAAGAATGCCTGAATTGTTGATATAGAACCCCCCAGTCTGTATTTCCATCATATCATCCTTCAGTGTTGCTGCTTACAAGACCTTTATCCTGCTACAGGCAATAAACTATTATGAAGTGGCGCTGAAGATGAATCCCGAAGATTTCTTATATTGCGATCTTGCAGAACTTTTCCTTAAACTCAAAAATTACAGCAAGGCGGAAAGTCTTCTCCAGCACGCCCTGGAGCACGAGCCTGGTAGGTCTTCACATACTCTTCCCAAACTATTCTAATAGGAACTAACCAAGGAGCAAGAATATGGAATTAATCATTGGGGGGGACATCACCATGACTGAGCTAAACAGTATGTCTACTACAACCCCAAGTCCATAAATGGTGGGACGCTGTGTAAAGTGTAAAGAAAAAAAAGGATGCAATGATTTGGAAATCTCATCTAACCATATTTCATTGATGATAGAGCATATCAGAAGGGGGACGGGAGACCATTTTCTATTTCATTTAAAAAAATGAACTCATTTAGAAACTGATGGCAGCAACACATCTCATAAAAGTTGGGTGGGGCCATTTATGTAGCATCCCCTCGTTCTACAACAGTCTGTAAACCTCTGGGAAGTGAGGAGACCAATTGCTGGAGTTTTGTGAGAGCAATGTTGTACCGTTCTTGTCTGATGGAGGATTTTAGCTGCTCGGCACATCTGGGTCGTCTTTGCTGGATTTTCTTTTCATAATGCGCCAAATGTTTTCTGCCGGTGAAGCGTCTGAACTGCAGGCAGACAGTTCATCATCTGGACTCTTCTGTGAAGCCATGCTGTTGTGATGGATGCAGTATCTGGTTTAGCATCATCTTACTGAAATATGCAAGGCCTTCCCTGAAAGACACGTTGTCTGAATGATGATTTCCAAAAGGAATTTCAACTTTGGATTCATCTGACCACAGAACAGTTTTTCATTTTATCTTAGTCCATTATAAATGCGTTTTGGCCCAGAGAAGATGCCGGCGTTCCTGGATTGTGTTGATATGGCTTCTTCTTAGTGCGATACAGCTTTAACTTGTATTTGTGGATGGCAAGGGAAACTGTGTTCACAGACAACGACTTATGGAAGTATTCCTGAGTCCATTAAGTGATTCACATTACAGAATCATACCTGTTTTTAATGCAGTGACGCCTGAAGGCCTGTAGATCTCCAGCATCCAATATTGACCGTCCGCCTTGTTCCTTGATCACATGAATTTCTGCAGATCCTCTGAATCTTTGGATGATGTTATGTACTGTAGATGGTGGGATAGTCAAAGTCTTCGCAATTGTAAGTTGAGGAACAGTTTTCTGAAATTATTCCACAATTTTTATACAGTTTTTCACAGATTGGTGACCTCTGACCATCTTCGCTTCTGAGAGACTCTGCCTCTCTAACATGCTCTTTTTATTTACAGTTGTGTGACTTGGTAGAAAATTGACCCTCCAGCTGTTCTGCATTTGTACCCCTTTCCCAGCCTTTTCTTACCACTGCCCAACTTTTTTGAGATGTGCTGCCATCAATTTTTAAATGAGTAATTTTTTTTTAATGCAATAGAAAACTGTCTCCGCCTCCCTGCTGATATCTGATCTATTGTGAATAAAATATGGTTCTACGAGATTTCCAAATCAGTTCTTTTTCTTAACATTTATTTACAACTAGCGTACCCGTCGCGCGTTGCTGCGAAGACAGACATACATACATTCGTTTTTATATATCTAGATAACAACCAATCACAGCGCAGCTTTCAAGTTTCCTCAGCGGTATAATATATAACAACCAATCACAGCACAGCAGCTTTCATGTTACCTCAGCAGTATAATATATAGCAACCAATCACAGCACAGCTTTCATGTTACCTCAGCAGTATAATATATAACAACCAATCACAGTACAGCTTTCATGTTACCTCAGTATAATATATAACAACCAATCACAGCGCAGCTTTCAAGTTTCCTCAGCGGTATAATATATAACAACCAATCACAGCACAGCAGCTTTCATGTTACCTCAGCAGTATAATATATAGCAACCAATCACAGCACAGCTTTCATGTTACCTCAGCAGTATAATATATAGCAACCAATCACAGCACAGCTTTCATGTTACCTCAGCAGTATAATATATAACAACCAATCACAGCGCAGCTTTCATGTTACCTCAGTATAATATATAACAACCAATCACAGCGCAGCTTTCATTTTACCTCAGCAGTATAATATATAACAACCAATCACAGTGCAGCTTTCATGTTACCTCAGCGGTATAATATATAACAACCAATCACAGCGCAGCTTTCATGTGACCTCAGCAGTATAATATATAACAACCAATCACAGCGCAGCTTTCATGTTACCTCAGTATAATATATAACAACCAATCACAGCGCAGCTTTCATGTTACCTCAGCAGTATAATATATAACAACCAATCACAGCGCAGCTTTCATGTTACCTCAGCAGTATAATATATAGCAACCAATCACAGCACAGCTTTCATGTTACCTTAGCGGTATAATATATAACAACCAATCGCAGCGCAGCTTTCATGTTACCTCAGTATAATATATAACAACCAATCACAGCACAGCATTCATGTTACCTCAGCAGTATAATATATAACAACCAATCACAGCGCAGCTTTCATGTTGCCTCAGCGGGATAATATATAACAACCAATCACAGCGCAGCTTTCATGTTACCTCAGCAGTATAATATATAACAACCAATCACAGGACAGCTTTCATGTTACCTCAGCAGTATAAGAAATAGCAACCAATCAGAGCACAGCTTTCATTTTACCTCAGCAGTATAAGAAATTGCAACCAATCACAGCACAGCTTTTATTTTACCTCAGCAGTATAATAAATAACAACCAATCACAGCGCAGCTTTCATGTTACCTCAGCATTCTCAATATGCAGCAATTGTCTTGTGAAACGTTCGGCGGATGCATCATTTTGTAGTTGAACACGCCTCCCGTTGCTCGTAATGCCTGTTTTTGTGCTTGAGATGGAAATCAAACGATCTTTGTCTGGGGGGCATAACTGTCGACGACGCTCGAAGGATAGTTGTACTATGCCAGTAATCTTCCCAGGAGTGTACTCAACAACTTCCCAAAGTTTCATGGCAATTAGATGAATAGTGTAGTAGCGCATAAGGGACAAACAGACAGACATACATACATTCCTTTTTATATAAATAGATGACATCAGGAAGTGAGAAAATTAGATTCCGTACGTAAAATTTGGACGCTAATTATTTTGCGCTTAGAATTGAATAATCGAGTTGGGACCCATTAACTTTTCCTATTTATGACATAATCAATGCTCGTGCCAAATTTCCCGTTTCTATGACATTAGGAAGTGAGAAAATTAGATTCCATACGTAAAATTTGGACGCTAATTCTTTTGCGCTTAGAATCGAATAATCGAGTTGGGACCCATTATCTTTTCCTAATTATGACATAATCAATGCTTGTTCTAAATGTCAAGTTTCTATGACATTGGGAAGTGAAAGAATTAGATTCCATACATAAAATTTGGACGCTAATTGGCGCTTAGAATTGAATAATCAGGTTTGGGCTCATTACATTTTCCTATTTATGACATAATCAATGCTCGTGCCAAATTTCAAGTTTCTATGACATTAGGAAGTGAGAAAATTAGATTCCGTACGTAAAATTTGGACGCTAATTCTTTGGCGCTTAGAATTGAATTATCGAGTTGGGACCCATTAACTTTTCCTATTTATGACATAATCAATGCCCGTGCCAAATTTCATGTTTCTACAACATCGGGAAGTGAGAGAATTAGTGGCAGTGATGGAAATTAAACGCTCTCTGTGGGGGGGGGGGGGGGGCGTAACTGTCGACGACGCTCACACGCGCGCCATTTATCATAGCATAATTGTACTATGCCTATAATCTTCCCAGGAGTGTAGTCAACAACTTCCCAAAGTTTCATGGCGATCGGATGAATGGTGTAGTAGCGCATAAAGGACAGACAGACAGACAGACAGACATTCAATTTTTTATATATAGATTTACAGTGTCCCACCTTTTTTGGAATTGTGGCTGTACGTTACAGTTCTGGTTTTGGCACTTATGAGGGATACTAAGTCCTAATGAAAATGAATAAAACGTAGAGCATAAAATCCACATAAATGACATAGTAGCTTCAAATGCTGCATCTACACTCCTAAAAAAGGAAGGTTACATTTAAATCACAAATTGGATCTCGATGAGCTTCATCATCTCCAAACTCTTTCCCATCTGTCACATGTCCTCTATGTCAACATGCTCTCATCTGTGAAGAGAACGGGGCACCAATGGCGGACCTGCCGATTCTAGTGTTCTCTGGTGAATGCCAGTCCAGTTGCACAGTGCTGGGTTGTAAGCACAGGTCTCCCTACAGGATGTCGAAGTCTCATGCCCCCCTCCTGTATGGCAGTTTGGTCAGTAGCCTGCTGGAGGTCATTTCGTAGTCCTGATGTCAGGTTGATACCCTTCTACGCCCCATCCAGCTCTCCTCATGTACCGGCCCATATCCAGGTATCTGCTCCATGCTTTGGAGACTGTGCTGGGAGATACAGGAAACCTTCTTGCTCCGACACATATGGATGTGTCATCTTGGAGGAGCAGGACTACCTGTGCAACCTGATTGGACTACAGGTAGCCCCCCATGACCATTGGTGACAAGGACACCAGCAGAACTAGAGTAGAATCAGGTAGGAGAAGTAAAGAGGAATTGTCTCCCTTTTTGGGGGTGTCTTGCTGTTCCTCTCCGGGGCACCTGTTGTCTCTTTCATTTGGACCAAAGCAGATGAGATTGATTCACAATCGCTTCTACTTCTATTACACATGCCCTGTCAATGCTGGGGTAATTGGCGGGTTGCACCTGTGCTTGCAGAGTCAGCCTGGCAATTGTTGGGAAAACATGAGCACTAGCCGCTAGCCTGTATAATAGCACCCTAACTGGACAGATTGATAACCCCGGGTCATACTGGGATGCTTAAGGGTTCCTCAGATTTGTTTGAGCAGTGAAGCTTATCATCAAATTGCAGGTAGTGTATTTGACCAATAGCGAGCTATAGCATTCTAGTCTGGACGATCACTCCTTTTTTTTTTTTTAAAGGAACGTTTATTTAGCCAAAATAGACAAATATACAGAAGCAGCAGACATGATAAATGATGCACACCTGATACATCACAGTACATGAGAACTGGGGAAAAAGGACAACAGTGAAAGCACTGAGCGTCTCGCAGATTCGGGTGCATTCCTCATAAATCATGATACTTGGCTGTTCATTTTCACATTTATTTATCAGCTACCATAATGGAACAAACCCAAACCAGGGAGGGCCCCCAGCCCCGGAGCCCCAAAACACCAGGAGAAGAAGAAAAAACAAGACAAAAAAAATAGAACCCCCCCCTCCCCAAAAGTTTAACCCTCCCCCTTAAACAACAACCCTGCGCGACTCTTAAAGAAAAAAAGAGATTAGCCTAAACAGTAGATCGGTTCCAGCGGGTATCCCTCACCATATCCATTCCCAGTATCTAGACAGGCACCTCCGCTGCCGTTACAGGACAGTTCACCCAGCCCCCCCAAACCTTGTCAAACTTCTCAGGACATCCCCTGGCCATATAAGTCAATTATACATTGGAAGCACAGAGTTCACCACCCGGATCCATGCATTCCTGGTCGACCTACCAGGGGGCTTCAATTCTACAAAATCACCTTCTTAGCATAGAAAAACAGTAGCTTACATAAGGTGCGGGGTGCGGCTGCCACCGGTAGGTCTCCAACAAGCCCAAAGAGGCACACCCCAGGGTGCATGATCCTTAGCCCATTTCAGGAGGGGAGCTTAATTAAGGTCAAAGAAAGTAGAAGCCCTCACCGACACTCTTATACCCAAATAGGTTGTCTGAGCTGTCCAGCTTAGCGGAGCGGGCAAAGGGAGCTCAGCCGCCGCAGAGTCTATCGCAATTAAATGGGTTTTGTCCCAATTGACCCGAATACCAGAATATAGGCCAAATGTGTCAAAAATGGCGAGTGCAGAATCAAGAGAGGCCTCTGGATCCTGGAGGAAGAGGAGGGTGTCATCAGCGTATAGTGCTATACGCGCTTCATAGTTGTGAAGTTTAAATCCCTTTATTACCGGTGAGGTCCGAACCCGAATTGCAAGGGGCTCTATAGCAAGGGCAGGGGACAGGGGGCAACCCTGTTGTGTGCCTCTACTGAGGGGAAACTGGGCAGAAACATGGACATTGGTTTTAATACTGGCTACTGGGGAGTCATATAGGATCTTTACCCACCTAATAAATGCTGGCTCAAATCCAAGCCGTTCCATCACTGCCCACAAGTACCTCCACTCTACGAAGTCGAAGGCCTTTGCCTGGTCTATACCTGCCAGGGTGCGCTTCCCACAGTTAGTCTTCATATGTCAGATGGTCAAAAAGCCGCCTCAGATTCATGTCTGTACGTTTGCCAGGCATGAAGCCAGACTGGTCAGGGTGTATAATCTCATTAAGGACAGAGTTTATGCGCGTTGTCGCCAAAATTTTAACGTCGTTATTAAGAAGCGAGATGGGCCGATGGAACCACAATCTGTGGGGTCTTGTCCAGCTTTAGGAATCATGACAATTATGGCCTTGCGCATGGTGTCCCACAGGATAGAGTTAGGACGATCACTCCTTGATACAGACTTCTTCATAATTCATTCTGTCAGCGGATTTATATATGTAACATATGGGGACATGAACCTATCCGGTCCCTAGTGATTGCTGGACTGCATGCGCCAAATTTGCACCTTTTGTACACCAGCAGATTGGACTATAGGACGCAGTGTGTTGACTTTTGCTATATACATTTAACATTACATGCACCTTTTCTGATTCCAGCTTCTGATTTGCCCGCTATGATTAATGATGTCAAGTTTCTTCTACTACTTGGACAAACTTATAAAACCTCCAGAAAGGATCTGCTGGTTGAAACTTTAAGCAAGGTACTGTTCTTTGCACTTCTTTCAGGGTGATGGGGGATAAATCCGTCAGTCCCTGAGCTCTGCTGTGGGGAATCCCATTATGTAGCTCATTCCCTCTTTCCAGGTCACATGACCAGCAGTCTGAAAGCGTTCCGTGACCGGCAATTAATGGGACTGATTTATGACAACCGACTAAAAGACAAATGTCTTCCCTGCCCGAAGCAACCAATCACAGCACAGATTTAATTTCGTGTTTTGTTCTTGAAAAATGAAAGCTGCTCTGTGATAGGCTGCTGCGGGCAGGAAAGACGGTCTTCTTTTACTCCGTTTCAGACTTTTCTTGTTCACGTGTCTCTTGCAGTAATGTGCGCCGGATGTGAGGTCTGTGCATCCTGATGCTGCTGCCCTCACTGGCTCTCATGTACCAGCACATTCCTGTACTGCCCTTCTACAGCCCATGAGTGATCTCTTCTCCTTTGTATTGATGAGAATGTCTGCAGGGTCTTCTGTGGGTTCTCTTCTCTCTCTGTTCCTCATGCGGCTATAAGCACGGTGCACCCCTCTTTGCACCGTCAAGGTCGACCCTGTATCTTGTTTTTGAATGCAAGTACAAGAATCTTCACTACAGGCCGCGTTTCCTATCTATACAGCGTCATTATCCAAATTCTCCAGCCCCGTAGCCCACGGGCCAGGTCTTTTAATTCAGATTCTGCGCTGTTTCTCTTTCTGTGAATCAGTATCAAAATTTTCCTCTTTCTACATTAACAATGTTTTGGCAACAGATCTGGAAGACCAAATCATGGCCCAAAGACTGCGCATGATTAGTCTCTGTCCCACTTCTAAAAAAAGGCAATATGCAAGAATGCTGCAACTATCCGATCATCGCGCTCTTATCGCATGCAAGCAAAATCCTGCTCAAGATTATTCAAAAACGCAGGAACCGATTTGTTGAGAGGGAGCTCCTTGACGTCCAAGACGGATTGTGCACGGGATGTGGAACCAGAGATCAAAGCTGAGGTGGATCATGGAGAAGATGCACGAATATCAGGACGTCTACATGGGCTTCATAGACTACAGCTGCATTGAACACAGCAAGCTGTGGAAATGTATGAAGCAAGTTGGCATCCCAGAGCATCTGGAAGAATTGGTACGAGGACTTATGAGAACGAAGAACCTCAGTACGGACAGCATTCGGTAACACTGACTGGTTTGACATTGAGAAAGGCGTCCGACAAGGCTGCATTCTATCACCGGTTCAATCTGTACACCAAAACAATCATGAGTCGATGCAACCTGGACGAATCAACAATTGGAGCGAAAATCGGTGGGAGAACAATCTTCAATATGCCGATGATACAATGTTACTTATTGAAAATGTAAAGGATCTGGAATATCTGACCCAAAGAGTTAAAGAAGAAAGTGAGTACATGGGGCTGTACCTCAGCATAAAGAAAAGCAGGGTAACGATGACCGGTAATGGGACAGTCAACAATGAGGACATTGAAGCAGTTAAAGATTCCCTCTTCCTCGGATCCACAATTGACAGCAGTTTAGAACCAGAAATCAAATGAAGAATTGCCCTTGGCCATAGTGCAATGCAAGGAATGGCAAGGATATGGAAGAGCAACTATATCTGCATTGCTGCAAAGATCCAAATAGTAAATGCAATCGTCTTCCCAACCTCCATATACGCATGCGAAAGTTGGACACTCTGGAAGGCTGATAGAAGAAAAATTGATGCTTTTGAACTATGGTGTGTATACCATGGATGGCAATGGTCACCAACAAGATGGTCCTTGAGAGCATCAAGCCAACAATATCACTAGAGGGCAAAAACACCAAACAGCGGCTCTCAAACGTTGGACATGTCACGCGAGCCAATTCTCTGGAAACAACATTGACGCTCGGTACAGTTAGTGGGTCACGAAGAAGACGACGCCAAAGAACACGCTGGCTGGACGCAATCAGGGCGGATACAAGCATGCACATGGAAGAACAGAAAGAAGCGATCAAGGATAGGAAAGCATGGAGAAGATGATCCTTAAAGTGACCGAAAGTCGACCTCAGCTGAACGGATAATCCTCATCACGGGACAGATTGACACGCGGTATAACAGCGGTTATGTTGCGTTCAATAAACGTGCAACCACAATAACATAAATCAAAGGCACAACAGTGCAAAAAGGAAAACAAAAACTAAAGGGGAATGCTCTCCCTATCGTCCCCTAACCCAGGAGGGGACCCTGCCTACTTGGCAGACTAACCGCTCTGAAAAGTGCGAGCCCACACTCGAACCTGGGCCACTGACCAGTCCCTAACTGGGAGCCCTAGCGCAAAACAAACGGGGAACAAAACCAAACCAAAAACAGCAAAGGACTTAGCTTGTCCAGCAGAGCTTCCAGCACACTATGTTGCTCCATCGCTGTCCAACATGGAACTGCAGAGAATCATTGACCAGCACTGGAGTAACAGTTAGCGCTGCTTAAGTAGCAGCAGAACTACTGAACACCAGGTGCTGACTGACATTAATCTTGCCACCACCACACCTCTCAGCTCCAGGAGAGGCAGGAATGCTACTAAAGCCTGGTTTGGCCTGAGAGCAAGGCGGGAGCCTCAGGACGGCTGCAACAGGTTAGACATTTCTGATGGTAAGATATAGGGTCCGTAATCCGTAATCACCGTTACTTTATGGCCTGATAATGAGATGCTTTTAAGACCGTTATTACGTTATTGAACCCGACTGACTACATCATTCTAAGTAACGCATGCTTCTAGTTGTCCCCGGTTTTAGTTTGACCTCTGACAATATTCTTATAGGCTCTGGATATCCAGACGAGGATACTTAGGCGAGTCGCTCTTGAGCAGCCAGATAGGAACACAAGACAGCAGCAAGTAGCGTCTAAGATTTGTCTACAACTTGCTGACTATTACTTAGAGGAGAAGGATTTCCCCAACACCATGAAATACTACAAGGAAGCAATATCCTACTCGGACCCGGATAAGAAGGTGAGCATCAGGTAGCGTTCATATATCCTACTCGGACCCAGATAAGAAGGTGAGCGTCAGGTAGCGCTAATATATCCTACTCGGACCCAGATAAGAAGGTGAGCATCAGGTAGCGTTCATATATCCTACTCGGACCCAGATAAGAAGGTGAGCGTCAGGTAGTGCTCATATATCCTACTCGGACCCAGATAAGAAGGTGAGCATCAGGTAGCGTTCATATATCCTACTCGGACCCAGATAAGAAGGTGAGCATCAGGTAGCGTTCATATATCCTACTCGGACCCAGATAAGAAGGTGAGCATCAGGTAGCGTTCATATATCCTACTCGGACCCGGATAAGAAGGTGAGCATCAGGTAGCGTTCATATATCCTACTCGGACCCAGATAAGAAGGTGAGCGTCAGGTAGCGCTCATATATCCTACTCGGACCCAGATAAGAAGGTGAGCGTCAGGTAGTGCTCATATATCCTACTCGGACTCAGATAAGAAGGTGAGCGTCAGGTAGCGCTAATATATCCTACTCGGACTCAGATAAGAAGGTGAGCGTCAGGTAGCGCTCATATATCCTACTCGGACTCAGATAAGAAGGTGAGCGTCAGGTAGCGCTCATATATCTTACTCGGACTCAGATAAGAAGGTGAGCGTCAGGTAGCGCTAATATATCCTACTCGGACCCAGATAAGAAGGTGAGCGTCAGGTAGCGTTCATATATCCTACTCGGACTCAGATGAGAAGGTGAGCGCCAGGTAGCGCTCATATATCCTACTCGGACCCAGATAAGAAGGTGAGTGTCAGGTAGCGCTCATATATCCTACTCGGACCCAGATAAGAAGGTGAGCGTCAGGTAGCGCTCATATATCCTACTCGGACCCAGATAAGAAGGTGAGCGTCAGGTAGCGCTCATATATCCTACTCGGACTCAAATGAGAAGGTGAGCGTCAGGTAGTGCTCATATATCCTACTCGGACCCGGATAAGAAGGTGAGCATCAGGTAGCGTTCATATATCCTACTCGGACCCAGATAAGAAGGTGAGCGTCAGGTAGCGCTCATATATCCTACTCGGACCCAGATAAGAAGGTGAGCGTCAGGTAGTGCTCATATATCCTACTCGGACTCAGATAAGAAGGTGAGCGTCAGGTAGCGCTAATATATCCTACTCGGACTCAGATAAGAAGGTGAGCGTCAGGTAGCGCTCATATATCCTACTCGGACTCAGATAAGAAGGTGAGCGTCAGGTAGCGCTCATATATCTTACTCGGACTCAGATAAGAAGGTGAGCGTCAGGTAGCTTCATATATCCTACTCGGACCCAGATAAGAAGGTGAGTGTCAGGTAGTGCTCATATATCCTACTCGGACCCAGATAAGAAGGTGAGCGTCAGGTAGCGTTCATATATCCTACTCGGACTCAGATGAGAAGGTGAGCATCAGGTAGCGCTCATATATCCTACTCGGACCCAGATAAGAAGGTGAGCGTCAGGTAGCGCTCATATATCCTACTCGGACTCAGATGAGAAGGTGAGCGTCAGGTAGCGCTCATATATCCTACTCGGACCCGTATAAGAAGGTGAGTGTCAGGTAGCGCTCATATATCCTACTCGGACCCAGATAAGAAGGTGAGCATCAGGTAGCGCTCATATATCCTACTCGGACCCGGATAAGAAGGTGAGTGTCAGGTAGCGCTCATATATCCTACTCGGACCCAGATAAGAAGGTGAGCATCAGGTAGCGTTCATATATCCTACTCGGACCCAGATAAGAAGGTGAGCGTCAGGTAGCGTTCATATATCCTACTCGGACCCAGATAAGAAGGTGAGCGTCAGGTAGCGCTCATATATCCTACTCGGACCCAGATAAGAAGGTGAGCGCCAGGTAGCGCTTATATATCCTACTCGGACCCAGATAAGAAGGTGAGCGTCAGGTAGCGCTTATATATCCTACTCGGACCCAGATAAGAAGGTGAGCGTCAGGTAGCGCTTATATATCCTACTCGGAACCAGATAAGAAGGTGAGCGTCAGGTAGCGTTGATATATCCTACTCGGACCCAGATAAGAAGGTGAGTGTCAGGTAGCGCTTATATATCCTACTCGGACCCAGATAAGAAGGTGAGCGTCAGGTAGCGTTCATATATCCTACTCGGACCCAGATAAGTAGGTGAGCGTCAGGTAGCACTCATATATCCTACTCAGACCCAGATAAGAAGGTGAGTGTCAGGTAGTGCTCATATATCCTACTTGGACCCAGATAAGAAGGTGAGCGTCAGGTAGCGTTCATATATCCTACTCGGACCCAGATAAGAAGGTGAGCGTCAGGTAGTGTTCATATATCCTACTTGGACCCAGATAAGAAGGTGAGTGTCAGGTAGCGCTTATATATCCTACTCGGACCCAGATAAGAAGGTGAGCGTCAGGTAGCGCTCATATATCCTACTCAGACCCAGATAAGAAGGTGAGCGTCAGGTAGCGTTCATATATCCTACTCGGACCCAGATAAGAAGGTGAGCATCAGGTAGTGCTCATATATCCTACTCGGACCCAGATAAGAAGGTGAGCGCCAGGTAGTGCTCATATATCCTACTCGGACCCAGATAAGAAGGTGAGCGTCAGGTAGTGCTCATATATCCTACTCGGACCCGGATAAGAAGGTGAGCGTCAGGTAGCGCTCATATATCCTACTTGGACCCAGATAAGAATGTGAGCATCAGGTAGCGTTCATATATCCTACTCGGACCCAGATAAGAAGGTGAGTGTCAGGTAGTGCTCATATATCCTACTCGGACCCAGATAAGAAGGTGAGTGTCAGGTAGCGCTCATATATCCTACTCGGATCCAGATAAGAAGGTGAGCGTCAGGTAGTGTTCGTAAATCCTACTCGGACCCAGATACAAAGGTAAGCGTCAGGTAGCGCCCATATATCCTACTCAGACCCAGATAAGAAGGTGAGCATCAGGTAGCGTTCATATATCCTACTCGGACCCAGATAAGAAGGTGAGTGTTAGGTAGCTTCATATATCCTACTCGGACCCAGATAAGAAGGTGAGTGTCAGGTAGCGTTCATATATCCTACTCGGACCCAGATAAGAAGGTGAGCATCAGGTAGCGCTCATATATCCTACTCGGATCAAGATAAGAAGGTGAGTGTCAGGTAGCTTCATATATCCTACTCGGACCCAGATAAGAAGGTGAGCATCAGGTAGTGCTCATATATCCTACTCGGACCCAGATAAGAAGATGAGCGCCAGGTAGCGCTTATATATCCTACTCGGACCCAGATAAGAAGGTGAGTGTCAGGTAGCGTTCATATATCCTACTCTGACCCAGATAAGAAGGTGAGCATCAGGTAGCGCTCATATATCCTACTCGGATCAAGATAAGAAGGTGAGTGTCAGGTAGCTTCATATATCCTACTCGGACCCAGATAAGAAGGTGAGCGTCAGGTAGTGTCCATATATCCTACTCGGACCCAGATAAGAAGGTGAGTGTCAGGTAGCGCTCATATATCCTACTCGGACCCAGATAAGAAGGTGAGTGTCAGGTAGCGCTCATATATCCTACTCGGACCCAGATAAGAAGGTGAGCGTCAGGTAGTGTTCATATATCCTACTCAGACCCAGATAAGAAGGTGAGCATCAGGTAGCGTTCATATATCCTACTCGGACCCAGATATGAAGGTGAGTGTCAGGTAGCGCTGATATATCCTACTCGGACCCAGATAAGAAGGTGAGCGTCAGGTAGCGTTCATATATCCTACTCGGACCCAGATAAGAAGGTGAGCGCCAGGTAGCGCTTATATATCCTACTCGGACCCAGATAAGAAGGTGAGTGTCAGGTAGCTTCATATATCCTACTCGGACCCAGATAAGAAGGTGAGCGTCAGGTAGCGTTCATATATCCTACTCGGACCCAGATAAGAAGGTGAGCGTCAGGTAGCGTTCATATATCCTACTCGGACCCAGATAAGAAGGTGAGTGTCAGGTAGCGCTCATATATCCTACTCGGACCCAGATAAGAAGGTGAGCGTCAGGTAGCGTTCATATATCCTACTCGGACCCAGATAAGAAGGTGAGTGTCAGGTAGTGCTCATATATCCTACTCGGACCCAGATAAGAAGGTGAGTGTCAGGTAGCGCTCATATATCCTACTCGGACCCAGATAAGAAGGTGAGCGTCAGGTAGCGTTCATATATCCTACTCGGACCCAGATATGAAGGTGAGTGTCAGGTAGCGCTTATATATCCTACTCAGACCCAGATAAGAAGGTGAGCGTCAGGTAGCGTTCATATATCCTACTCGGACCCAGATATGAATGTGAGTGTCAGGTAGCGCTCATATATCCTACTCGGACCCAGATAAGAAGGTGAGCGTCAGGTAGCGTTCATATATCCTACTCGGACCCAGATAAGAAGGTGAGCGCCAGGTAGCGCTTATATATCCTACTCGGACCCAGATAAGAAGGTGAGTGTCAGGTAGCTTCATATATCCTACTCGGACCCAGATAAGAAGGTGAGCGTCAGGTAGCGTTCATATATCCTACTCGGACCCAGATAAGAAGGTGAGTGTCAGGTAGCGCTCATATATCCTACTCGGACCCAGATAAGAAGGTGAGCGTCAGGTAGCGTTCATATATCCTACTCGGACCCAGATATGAAGGTGAGTGTCAGGTAGCGCTTATATATCCTACTCGGACCCAGATAAGAAGGTGAGTGTCAGGTAGTGTTCATATATCCTACTCGGACCCAGATAAGAAGGTGAGCGTCAGGTAGCGTTCATATATCCTACTCGGACCCAGATAAGAAGGTGAGCGCCAGGTAGCGCTTATATATCCTACTCGGACCCAGATAAGAAGGTGAGTGTCAGGTAGCTTCATATATCCTACTCGGACCCAGATAAGAAGGTGAGCGTCAGGTAGCGCTCATATATCCTTCTCGGATCCAGATAAGAAGGTGAGCGTCAGGTAGTGTTCGTATATCCTACTCGGACCCAGATAAGAAGGTGAGTGTCAGGTAGCGCCCATATATCCTACTCGGACCCAGATAAGAAGGTGAGCGCCAGGTTGCGCTTATATATCCTACTCGGACCCAGATAAGAAGGTGAGTGTCAGGTAGCGCCCATATCTACTACTCGGACCCAGATAAGAAGGTGAGCGTCAGGTAGCGTTCATATATCCTACTCGGACCCAGATAAGAAGGTGAGTGTCAGGTAGCTCCCATATATCCTACTCGGACCCAGATAAGAAGGTGAGCATCAGGTAGTGCTCATATATCCTACTCGGACCCAGATAAGAAGGTGAGCGTCAGGTAGCGTTCATATATCCTATTCGGACCCAGATAAGAAGGTGAGCGTCAGGTAGCGTTCATATATCCTACTCGGACCCAGATAAGAAGGTGAGTGTCAGGTAGTGCTCATATATCCTACTCGGACCCAGATAAGAAGGTGAGCGTCAGGTAGTGCTCATATATCCTACTCGGACCCAGATAAGAAGGTGAGCGTCAGGTAGCTCCCATATATCCTACTCGGACCCAGATAAGAAGGTGAGCGTCAGGTAGTGCTCATATATCCTACTCGGACCCAGATAAGAAGGTGAGCGTCAGGTAGTGCTCATATATCCTACTCGGACCCAGATAAGAAGGTGAGCGTCAGGTAGCGCTTATATATCCTACTCGGACCCAGATAAGAAGGTGAGTGTCAGGTAGCGCCCATATATACTACTCAGACCCAGATAAGAAGGTGAGCGTCAGGTAGCGTTCATATATCCTATTCGGACCCAGATAAGAAGGTGAGCGTCAGGTAGCGCCCATATATCCTACTCGGAACCAGATAAGAAGGTGAGCGTCAGGTAGCGTTCATATATCCTACTCGGATCCAGATAAGAAGGTGAGCGTCAGGTAGCGCTCATATATCCTACTCGGACCCAGATAAGAAGGTGAGTGTCAGGTAGTGCTCATATATCCTACTCGGACCCAGATGAGAAGGTGAGCGTCAGGTAGTGTTCATATATCCTACTCGGACCCAGATAAGAAGGTGAGTGTCAGGTAGCGCTTATATATCCTACTTGGACCCAGATAAGAAGGTGAGTGTCAGGTAGCGCCCATATATCCTACTCGGAACCAGATAAGAAGGTGAGCGTCAGGTAGCGTTCATATATCCTACTCGGATCCAGATAAGAAGGTGAGCGTCAGGTAGTGCTCATATATCCTATTCGGACCCAGATAAGAAGGTGAGCGTCAGGTAGTGCTCATATATCCTACTCGGACCCAGATAAGAAGGTGAGTGTCAGGTAGTGCTCATATATCCTACTCGGACCCAGATAAGAAGGTGAGTGTTAAGGTCCATTTACACGCAAAGATGATTACTCAACATTTGTCAGAAACTGGCAGTTTTCAGCAATCATTTTGCATTAGCTACTAATGGGATAATCATCCCATTGGTAGCTAACTAGCTTCATTTGCATGTATTTAGTGAACAGCGAGTGGTCTGTTCTCTAAACACATCCCTTTTGTTCTGCCGCGGGCAGCAGGATTCATACAATGCTATCAGCGCTGCCCGCGGAGAACACAGCATGCCGTGCCTGTTATCAGGGCCACCAGATTTCATGCTGACCTGAAGTCAGCGATGAGCGAAGAGTGCACGGTAAGTGCACGATGGGCACACATTTACATGCAACAGCTATCGCTCAAAAGCCGTTGCTTGGACGGATTTGTAATGATAGTCATTGCGTGTAAATCAGCCTTTAGGCAGCGTCCATATATCATCCTCAGACCCAGATAAGAAGGTGAGTGTTCAGGCAGCGTTTTTTATGTAATTCCAATCGGAGTTTCTGTCACAGCTGCAGAAAACAGGGCTGGAAACTAAGTGAACCTCTTAACTGTTTTGTGAAACGCAGACAGCGGCCACCACTTTGGAGTTTGTTTCCATTATATTTGGAATATCGGATAACATAGTGACTGCGCTGTTCTATATGCCAAATAAAATGGAATCAGACGGAAGCCGGGTGTCCATTTCACAATGTAGGTGAACGGTTCCATTCATTTCCGCACGGTGCTCTTGTCTGTTGCTGTGATGGAAACCGCAAATGGAATTACACAGCAGGGTGAAAGGGTTCAAGTGTGCAAAATGTCACATATGACCTACGTGTACTCTGCCTCCCTTCCAAGTTACACCCCGAGACTACTACTATGAAACGACTACTATGCCGCTCTTGTGCATTGTGGTGTCCATGCCCAACTCTACTGTCATGCAGGTGCGCATGCGCTGTTCTCTGCCGTTGGGGTGTAAGCAGAGTTACTGGTATTTCTAGCTGCACAGGCTGCTGTATTGGCATCTGGGTACATCCTAACCCTGGAAGGATGGCGCCTGCGCGGCTGCTTGTACAACTCGGCAACATTACAATGTGTTTGTGGATTAAGGCTAGGGCTACACGGTGATGTGAAGATTGTATTATGGCACTGCAATGTCAGTGGGGTCGGGGGGTGCTGTGACCTGAAACCTCATGCAGCTGCAACACACCAGTCACGGAAAGTCGTGAGTCACTTGCATCTGTGACCGGTCTGCGATGTGGGCGTTGTTTAAGGGCCATTCACAGGGTGTATACTCAGTTCCATATTTGTTACGGACCCACTAAAGTAAATGAGTGTATTCAGATGTGCGTTTTTCATGCGGACCAATGTAGCGCATAAAATATCACAGCATGTCCTGTTTGGTTCGGTAGTCACGGACCACAATCGCCCATTAAGGTCTATGGGTGCCCAGACGCATTAGCATTTATGTCCGCTGCGTCCTTCTGTGCACCCGGTTTCTGTGCGTTTTAACAAAACTGACATTTCTTGGACTTTCTTGCGGGTTGTTCTGCCCATGAAAATTGGATGACACATCGATGCAACATTGACATAAAACCTGCTGGTATGCAGCAAAACCTCATGTAACATCACATATAGCTGCAGTGAGGACAGCGCTTCTTTACGGACCGAAAGAGCATAGATCCGTGTGAACGAGCCTTCACAGCCAGAGCGCAGCTCTGAGACATTGCACGACCGCAAGCTGCACAAGTCTTTGGGTTGCGTGACGTGTCTGAGACTTTATGTTGCCATATAGCCCTAAAGTTTAACTGCACTTTCTAATAACTTTGCACATGTCATAGGGATATGTCAAAAGTTTTGATCGCTGGTGGTCCGAGACCCCCCATGATCAGTAGAACGAGTCAGCTTGTCCAAGTTGCTGCCACTGCTTGCTATCTGAAGACTGGGTCAGTAGGAAGTCTATGGGTCGGTCTTCAGCTAGCGAGCAGTGAGGGCACTCAGATAAGTGCTCCAGCAGGCTCATTCTAGCGCTCAGTGGGGGTCCCAGCAGCCGGATCGCAGCCATCCAAACTATTGATATACCCATATGACATGTCAAAAGTTTTTAGAAAGCGCCGTTACTCTTTGAGTGCGCCCTAAGACATTCTGAAGGTGCTGTCAGGACGGAGCCTCATGGTGTCCTCGCTACAAGTTACATCTCGTCATCACATTTCTGCAGACCTCTTGGCAGTAACAATCCTGTGAATGTCTCCGGCGCTGGCACAGTCACAAAGCTGGGAATGTTCTAATAATATCCGCGACCAAGAGCGTGACGAGGCCTTCTAGTTCAGTAGCAGTTGTGTAAGGTCACGCTCCTTAGTCACAATGTATGGGGTTCACGTTTCTGAGGAGGAGTCACAACTTTCCTGGCCTCCAACTTGGGTCACTCTAATATTAGTCCCCTGTAGGAGTCAATGGAAAGAGGTCTGAAATGTGAGCATGACGCCGAGTGCCATCACAAAGCATTGCTTCCTACAGCTATAGGAAGGTTTTCATTAAAGGGACGGCGCCTCCAGCAGGTTCTGTCTATTGGCTACAAGTCAGGACTGGATTTGATGAGGAAGTTACAGAACTTCAGTCTTATCTTTTATTAGTTCTATCCGTGGGGAGGGAGGAGTTTAGTTGCGCCACCGACAACACCTCCCGTCTGACGCTTTGTCCCTTCCGTTGTCCAGGCATTGATGAAGATGACGCATCTCTTCTTACTAATGAATGAACTGGATTCCTGTGAAGCCCAATGTAGAGACCTCCTTGAGGAGCCGAGATACAAGGACCAAGCTACCATGGTACATAAATGGTGCTGTTTGTGGTTACGGTATAGTAGATGTTCTATCACCAGTCGAGTCCTAGAATTCTGGTGTTTTTAACGTTAACGTACACATTGAATCTAAAGCTTCCTAAAAACAACAGCCCCTGTGCTGTGCCTCCAACCCTTTCACGACCAAGGGGCGCTGATGCTTCTGCGGAGGGGTACAAGAACACTGGCGGCTCGACGCTCCAAACACAACCGAATAGTTAGAACAGTTGGTGGACGCGTCTCCCTTATTTGGTTAAATATACGACCAGCATTGGAGAACACGTTTCGGGCCAAAACCCCTTCATCGGTTCAGCTGGATTAAACAGTTGGAGACCTGAGTGGCGCGAGAGAACACCAGGAATCCGGCGGAGGATGTAGTGATCGGGCTGGCCCCTCCATATCCTTCCTGGGGTCGCTTTTTATTCCGTTTTTTTTCTTGAAAGACCTTGTGAACAAAAACATTGTGTATTTTTTTCTAACAGTGTTCACATTACTGGATTAATTATGAGAGATTTTACTAGACTGGACCTTTATGGGCGCAGAAATATCATTTTTTACGCAGAGACTGGGAACGGGGTTTTAACTTTTTAATTTTAATTTTCTATAAGAATGAAAAAATCTTTTTGACTTTTTTTTACTTTTCCTCTGTTCCCATAGGGGACTTGAACTTGCAATCGTTTGATCGCTTACAAAGTATAATGCAATACTCAGGTATTTCATTCTACTTTATTCTAACAAGCATTTTATGAAGATGTGCCACAGGCAACAATCATGGCAGCTCTGAGGGCCCTCAGAAATAGAGACACCCGCACTACATAGCGCTGGCGTGGCTGCCATGCTCACTCCATACACTGCTGAAAATAGACGCATTTCGATAGGGAACAAGCAGCTCTTTGGGATTTGTAGCGGTCACTGTGCAGAGAGGAGGAGGAGGGAGAAGAATATGGCTGTCCATCATGGCGTATTATCAGTGGCGTTATCCGGTGGTTTCTGCCCCCAACTTAATACTACAATGTGGGCTTCTGAGTCGATCCTGCAATCGTGCTTGGTGCAAATGCCAGAAACTATTGGAAACCCTCTCACACAGGGACCTTATTAGTTTCTAAGTAATGGAAGCCTATCGTTCCCTCCAGGGCTCCGTCTGGGTGCCATATTTGACGATCCAGACGGAACCTTGGGGCGGAAACCGGGGATGGAGGCCAAAACGAGATGTGAACAAGCCCTTATTATATGATGTGATGTCATGAACAAGAATTCCAGGTGGCAGTCCTCATTTTCTGATAGAATTCCAATCTGAAGGGTTGTAAATTATAACTAACCTCTTCTTATAAATGACGGCACATGTTACACGGCGGTGAGCTGCCTGTACTGCTTCATAACTTCTCAGCCACTTCATAAACTTTTATCCTTGTCACTCAGAGTGATGATGTCACTCACTCCCTGTCTTCATAGTGTCTATTCTCTGGCAGGTGATGGCCGACGT
Source organism: Eleutherodactylus coqui (assembly GCF_035609145.1). Classification (NCBI taxonomy): domain Eukaryota; kingdom Metazoa; phylum Chordata; class Amphibia; order Anura; family Eleutherodactylidae; genus Eleutherodactylus; species Eleutherodactylus coqui. The sequence goes on from NC_089848.1 coordinate 117,276,289, forward strand.
CATGTTTCACAAGCAGGAATATGAGAAAGCGCTAGAATATTTTCGCCAGGTTTTGGAGAGGACACCCGGTGGGTTTAATCCTAAAGTGTTCTTTAAATGGATTGTACATTATTATTGATGTTGAATTTCACAAATGCATAGTCAAAGGGGTCATTTAGCTGTAGACTATTGATGGCCTTTGCTCAGGATAGGCCGTAAATAGTAGGTCGGCAGAGGTCCACCGTCCAGGACCTCCCATTGATCACTTGTTTTCCAGGACAATGCACTTGTGTACAGAGTTGGTTTCTGCAGGAAACAGACAGCTCTGTTTCCACTGCAGTGGCCAGGCTTGGTATTACAGGCAAAGCTCCCATTCACTTCAGTGTAATAGTTGGGCCACTGCAGTAAGTCGGAGCTCTCTGCTTGCTGCAGAAATCAACTCAATGCACAAAAACACTAGCTCGGTGAACAGCTGATTGGATGCTGATTATGTGCTGCCAGCAAGGATTCAGCTCTGTGGGGACAAACCATGCCTTGCACAACCATGTGTCCGCCATACATTCTGAATTGGCTTGTGTGAAGGCCAGGTAGACGAGTGCCAATCTCATTGATGAGCGCTCGTTATTGAGATGTGAGAAGGCCCTTCCTATGTGATATACACACACGTGTGTCATGGATTTACATGTATAACGCTGGCCTTATACGTAAAGAATCGCCCCTTTCTAGGGAACGTTTGGACACGTTTTGGAATACTTGTTTTATGCATCATTAATGATCCTCCGATTGTAATGACTGATATATGGTAGGTGCAACAACATTTATATCGGCGATCGACAAGAGGTGATCGATGATCAAGTAAAAAAACATTTTACCAACGCAGTTTAGCCTGTGATCAGTATTTAAATCTTGGATCAATTTGATTCCCGGATGTTGGTGGATCAAACTGATTGATCGAAGTTTAACCGGTGACTTGGCCAATATGGCGGACTTGAATGATAGCCTTTCTCTGGGTGGTGAAATTCCATCCATGTTTGCTGCTGGTAGCAGCCATCTTTTTACTATCGCTATGAATGCTGGGAAGATCATGTGACTTCAGTCACCAATCATAGTGCACGATACATTTTGTTTAGGTTGAACCTTTGATTGCAGATCACGTAGTTTAAACAATCTTAGGTCAGAAAGTGTTGGGGCTGCGACCTGGCGCCACAGCTGATCGCAGTTTAACTGAACTGGGATGAACAGCATGGTTGGTGCAGCCGCCCGTTAAACTATACCATATGGACGATGAGTGATTAGAACCAAGGAGGCAGAATCCCCGGGTTGGATCCCATCACTTTAGTGGTCTGGTCCTACATGTTCAGCTGTATGTGTGATGTTTTTGAATACCGTATAACAGATCAACGTCTACAAACACTTGTCTATTCTAGATAATTTTACAGCTCTGAGTAAATTCATCGATCTTCTAAGAAGAAGCGGGAAACTTGCAGGAGCTCAGCGCTTCCTTACCGTGGCATTAGAGCAATCCTCAAGAGCGACCCTTGAACCGGGATATAATTTCTGTAAGGGTCTCCACTGTTGGTAAGTAAGCAGCTCCTTTACCTCCTTCTGCACGTGCGCTCTATATATGTACGTTGCACGCTGGGTTTTGTGTATGGAGCCGGTTCAGAAACGCTGGTAGCTGACGCCCGCCGGCAACAACCGTGATCAGCGTTCACATTGATTGCGGCTGTTAACAGTTTAAATGCTGCATTGTAAATATCATAAAAGTAAAGGCTGCCCAAGAATTGCGCAGTTGCTTTTTAAAAATTTTTAATATCTCCCCACTTAGAAAATGTTAAAGCTCTCCAGTCCATTATAAGGGGCCGTGGAAAAATGGAACTCATTCCGCAAAAAACAGGTCCTCATATAGCATGTAGCCAGACAGTTACAAGAAATGTAAGACATGAAAACATTCTGGGCTTTTACTATTGACTAGGTCATCAATAACCGATCGCCTGGCCGGCCGTCAGCGGGGCCCACATGTTGTCAGAACAGGTCATCAATAGAGATGGGCGAGCACCCAAATGCTCGGGTCCTCGTTATTTGAGTCGAGCTTTTTGTAACATTTGAGAGCTCTACTCGAGTAACGAACCCCATTGACTACAATGGGAGACTCAAACATTTTTGTATGGGGGCCGCCAGGTGCCGAGCTTTTTTTTGGTTCGTGTGTGTTCTCTCCCTCTCCCTCTCCCTTTCTCTCTCTCTCTCTCTCTCTCTCTCTCTTCTGCCTACCTGCCAGCCAAAAAATTTGCTGTTGACACCTGCGCTGCGTCATGGCGGGGAGGGGCCAAAACAGGCACATCACAGCGGGGAGGAGCCAAAAACTGGGGCGGGTCGAACACGGCGTGATGTTCGTTCGAGTAACGAGCACCATCGAGTACGCTAATACTTGAACGAGCATCAAGCTCGGCAGAGTACGTTCGCTCAACTGTAGTCATCAATAGTAAAAGCCCAGAACACGCCTTCATCTCCTTCCAGACCAAAGAGTTCTCATTTTGTCGTCCCCACCTCCCGAGAGCTGTAACGTCTAACATTTCCGTCCATGTAGTGTGCGAGCGATTGTTGTTCGTGCGAGAAAATTGTATTTTTAATGGTACCAGTTAATGTATCAGAATATACTGAAGAACATTTAAGTGGGGGGAAATAAAACGTTGCATTTGTGCCAATGTTTGGGGGCTTTAGCACGTTGTTCTGGTGGTCAGCAGCATTACGGCCAGATCAGGGGTTTGCTTCCCGTTGGTGTATGCTCAGACCCAGAGCTTGTCTTGTCAGTTGGACGGTTGTGGGGGCTCGCTTCTCTAAGGCGAATGGCAGGTTTTTATAAGTAACATTTTGGGGTCTTTTTTGATACTTTTTATTCCATTTATTTTGGATCTTGAGGTAAAAAAGCTGCAGCTTTAGCATTCTGTGTTTTTATGTTGTTCACCATGCCGGAGAAATAGTGCAGTGTTTTAATATTTCAGACTTCCACAAACACGGCCAGACTGGGAAAAAAGATTTAGAATGCTCATTTATTTGTTTATGTTTTTAAAAATTGTATTAAACCTTTTATACATTTTTTAGTCCCTCCATTAGATTGGTGATAAAAGTCTGATTGGTGAGACCCCCTACTGATCCCAGAAAAGTGGCAACCCCTCTTTTCCTTTCTACGCGCTCACTGTACACACCCGCAGTGGTGAGGAGGAGATTGAATGGAGCGCTGATCACACTTGCACATGACCGACATAGCAGAGTACAAGCTCTCGGATATCTGTGACAGCCCCATTGGAGATGAATGGAGCAGTGATCACGATGCCACTGGGTGCAGCAGGCCTGCAGTGAGGAGTAGAGGGGAAACTGGATCCCTGTCCTCGGGATCACCACTGAGTCCCCCACCTATCAGACTTTTATCACCTATCCTGTAGCTTGGTGATAAAAGTCAATCTTGGTACAACCCCTTAAAGTGTTTTTGCAGCCCTTGGGAGTTGTTCAATATGATAATGCGGCCCTGAGTCCAGAAGACGTTGTGCACCCCTGTTTTAAAGTGCTACCATATATCTAGGATCTGCCATCACTTCATTATGATGAGGGTGCTGCCTGTGGGACCCCAACCGATTCTGTGAGCGGGTCCGGCCGCAGTTCCTTGTCTAGAGTGGATGGGAGCGTCGCTCCACAAGGAAAACTCAGAAGAGAATGCAGCAGGGAATGTTCGCTTACCTCCTCCTAATGTAAACTGAGCGATCTAGAACCCTCCACTAATATTCTCCGCATGTTCTACCCCAGGCACATCGGACAGCCTAACGAGGCACTCAAATTTTTTAATAAGGCTCGGAAAGACAACGAGTGGGGCGAAAGAGCCGTCACCAACATGATCCAGATCTGCCTTAATCCAGACAATGAGCTTGTCGGCGGGGAGGTGTTGGACAGCCTGGAAGAAGATGACAGGTAACATTGTACTTCAGTGAATACGATATGGGGTAATGGAATTATGGCCGCCATGACTCTAGAACGTCCTACTGATATGGATACACAGAGACCGTTCACATTGTAGATAGCTGTGCCGTTATCAGTGAGGACGCACATTGGGACCAATCAATCCAGCAATAGGATTAACACTGACAAACATTGGCACAGCCTAGAAATGGTGGCCCTTGAGAGTCAGACGTCCCACTGTAATGTCACATTATGGCACCATGATGGTGAGGTCTCATGAGGTCAATGTCTGATTCAGTCTTGTTCGGGAAAAGCGGAATTCAGAGAAGTTGGGAGTCCGGACTGCAGAGAAGTTACTGAAGGAGTTCCACCCTCGCACTGAACACGGACAGAAGCGACTAATTATGCTGCAGTGTTATTGCCTTATGGCTACCAGAGACAAAGGCAACGTTGAGACGGCCCTCGGCGCACTCACAGACATGGCCACCACCGAGGTAACGCCGCAGTTTTACACTATTTCTGTATTTTGGTTAATGCTGCTCTAAATTCTATCATTTGCCGTGGAGTTGTATATCAGCTCACCAAAAGAATTACGATTAACTTTGGTTCCTTGTGCAGAATTAGGGTTGGTGTTCAGTGGCGGAAATTCACAACTCTGTTTTGTTGGGTCAGCCATGCTTGCAAAAGTGACAACAGGAAGTGCAGCCATATTGTTTTAATTTTCATGTAGTTTCTCAGAAAACCGACAGCCTGTCTTTCTGTCCACATACTTATATATAAAAGGCAAGGCATATTGGTGGCAGCTCATGTTTAAAAAGTATGTAGGCACTCGAAAATTATGGAGAGGCTTGAAATATAAGCCCTACCCTGAAAATAAGCCCTAGCTGCATTACATTAAAAAAAAGCAACACATTACCTAGCAAGCTTGGTTCACATGTCTCACACTGCTCTCCGGAGCTATGAAAGGCTTCCTGCAGTCCTCGGCCGCCCACAAAAGATCGCTTCCCGGTTACAGAATTCATAAATTCCGCCTCCATGGCGATGGTTCTGATTGGCTGAGCAGCGCTCAAGAACCAATCAGTGCAGCACCCGATGAACCAATTTTATGGCTGTGATTGGTTCATCCAATGCTGCATTGATTGGCTGAGCGGCGCTCAAGAACCAATCACAGCCATCGCGTTGTGGAGGCGGGATTTATGAATTGGCCAATCAATGCAGTGCTGGATGAACCAATCACGGCCATCACATTGGTTCATTGAGCGCTGTACTGATTGGCTCAGCAGCACTGGAGAACTAATCAGAGCCATCGCTTCCTGGAGGTGGGACCTATGAATCCTGTAACCAAGAGGCGATGTTCTGTGGACTGCAGGAAACCTGCCGGAGCTCCGGAGGGCAGCGGGAGGACCGTGGACCGAGCCTGCTAGGTAAGTATAATAAGACATTCCCCCAAAATAAGACCCTAGTGCCTCTTTTGGGGCAAAAGTTAATGTAAGACAGGGTCTTATGTTCGGGGAAACACGGTATATGTCGTCCCTAAAACGCATGTGCGACCCCCCACCCCCACCCCTCTCTCCGGCAGGAGCTCTTATTTTCTTAGTTGAGAAGAAAGATCCTACTCTTCAATCGTGCATCGATTACTAGGAACTAAACAAGATTACTATTAAGAATCGCTGGCAGCTGGTGGCACCTTCTGCATTGCAACAGCCTAGGTTGGTACTGCAGATACAACTCCCACTGCATTCAATACCACCCCAGGCCACAGCAATGTTGGCGGCGCTATCTGTTCCTGTGCTGTCCTCTATAACAGCGCCCCGGGCATCAGCTGGGCAGTGGGGATCCAGAGCGGTGGATCCCAGCAGATCAACTATTAATGATAATGACCTATGCTGAGAATAGGTCATCCATAGTGAAAGTCCCAGACAACCTTTCTCATGTTTCATGATAATCAAAAGAAATGATCACCGTTTTCTGGAGTCCGGGGGAGTTTTTCACACTTTGTTGCTAGCGTTCAATATATGACAAAGAGGTAGTTTTATCACCTGCTCCTAAGAACCTCATTCTAAAGGGACCAGTAATGTGGTTGCACTTCCTATTTTCACAAGGCCAGCACACCTGTCTGCCCACTGATGGAACAAGGTATGATTCCCTAAAATGGTTGTGTCATCCCCTGTGGTTGTAGAAGGAGAACGTGGCAGTGCTGCTGGCCATGGCTCAAGCATACATGATTCTGAAGCAAACTCCGCGAGCGAGAAACCAGCTGAAGAGGTTGTCCAAGGCGCAGTGGACTCTGGAAGACGCCGAAGATCTTCAAAAGAGTTGGTTGCTGCTTGCTGACCTTTACATCAACTCAGGAAAATATGACATCGCGACGGACTTACTGACGCGTTGTCTGAAGTACAATAAGGTAAGAGGGGAAACAGTCAGGGCCCTTGTTAGATACACGTCTAGAGAACAGTATGAATGCGATGAGAGCCGGATCTGATGGCATCTGAGATGTCCAACGCAGCAGAGTCCCAAAGATCAGGCCTGAACATCCGCAGCAGAAAAGTCGGCCACATGAGAATGAGATCCGCAGGCCCCATTTTTACATCATGTATTGTAAGACGTTGGTGGATTCTCATCCTGGGATCTGAACTAAAATTGTGCAAACAGATCGGCCATATTTGAACTTATCAACAAGAGGTGTACGTTGGTATGGAATTTAAAGGGATTGTCCAGTTCTGAACTATTGACGACCTATGCTCCGGATATATCCTTAATAGTTCAGTAGCAGGGGGTCCATCACCCAGGTACCCCACCGTTGTGCTGTTGGCCAAGCTACTATCACAGTTGCTGATAAGTGTTCAGAGCCGTCTTCTTCTGGCTCTGAATGTTGTGCCAACAGCCCAGCAGACTGCAGAAGGCCCTTATGATCAACTATTGATGTACCCGAGGGTAGGTCATCGCAAATAGTTTAAAGTTGTACAGCCCTTTTAAAGTGACCCTCTGGTTTTGAGACAGAATTCTATAAGGGAGGGAGTATATTGCCTGCATTTGATTGTCTCCTCCATAACTCCATTATGCCAGTCCTGGTCCTGCTTTTAGGCTGCGAAAATGGCCGAATCCAAGTTTAAACTATCTAATATCCAATAATAGTGCATTGGTAGTGTTAGACTATTAATGCTCTATACCTGCTTTGTGATTGGCTAATGATCAGCACTGGCCAATCACAGAGCACATAGACTAGTTTGAAAATGGTAGCAGCCATCTTGACCACCAGAAAATGAAAGTGGAACCAGCACAACAGAAGGACAGAGGCAAAGATCAAGTGTAGGTCTTATACCCCCTCCCGGCTCTGGTCCTAGGACAGAATTTGGTCCCGAAACCGGAGGGTCACTTTAAACAAACGTTGCCTAGATAAATAGTGCAAGTGAAGATACATCTTATAATTTATCATATTACAGAAAAATGCCTGTTTCCACTTCTCAGCCACTTCTCCAGCCCACAGCCTCCTTTACTGATTATTCACTCTCAATTTACTGGTAAAATCCGTTATGAGAGGCAGGATAGATTATCAGTTCACTGAGGGATCAGCTTACATGCTGCCCATAAAGGTCTATGGAGAGGGAAGCTACGTGAGAGGGAGATAGAGGCCGAGATTCACACAGGTGCTGCGACTTCAGTGCTGGAATCACAGCTACACTGCCAAGTACTGCTGTAGAATGTCATTCATGCTGCTTACGAGGGTAAGCTACAGAGCATGGAAGCAGGGTCTCCTCTTCCATTCTTGGTGTTCATCCTGACCTGGTAGTGCCCTGGGCCTCGGCATGATAAGAACACTCGTTCCAGGTTTCCCTTTTTCTGGACGTTCTTCATGCTTCCTGGAATCTTACAATGCAACTTGTGGAAGCTCCTGTGTGTAACATGCAGATCTGTGTACTTGGGGTGCTTTTACATGGGATGACCTGCTGGGCACAGATGCCTGATAAGACGCCCCAACGATGATCATACCTTTACTTTTATACAGGAACAATCATCGCTAGTGAATGAAGGCGGAGTGGACCAGGGATAATTCTGGCCAACCCGCCGCCATTCACAATGACCAGGCAGTGGTTCATACGTGAACGACTGCCTGTTTACACGGCTGATCCATTGTCCAGTTTTAGGGATGCAAAAACTAAATGACGAATGAGAAGCAAATGAACTCTCATTCATTGTTCGGTCAAGGAATGCATGTACACTTACGGTTTATCGGCCCATGTAAAAGGGTCATTACACGCATATAAAGAGGCAGTTCTGTTCTCCAGCCCTGATTTACAAACTGTTTCTTATGTGATTCCCCGCAGTCCTGCTGTAAAGCGTATGAATATCTCGGCTTCATTATGGAGAAGGAGCAGTCGTATAAAGATGCTGCAGACAACTACAAGCTCGCCTGGGAATACAGCAGTCAGTCCAGCCCGGCTGTCGGTGTGTAGTATGGATGGGGTTACATTGTAGAGACAGACCGCTGTGCTCACATATACCACTCAGCATTGAAATTCACAGCAATCGGCATGTTGAGGATTTAAAGGGGTTGTCCCACGCCGAAACGGGTTTTTTTTTTTTTCAATAGCCCCCCCGTTCGGCGCAAGACAAACCCGATGCAGGGGTTAAAAAAAAACAAAACGGACAGTGCTTACCTAAATCCCCGCGCTCCGGTGACTTCTTACTTACCTTGTGAAGATGGCCGCCGGGATCTTCTCCCTCGGTGGACCGCAGGTCTTCTGTGCGGTCCATTGCCGATTCCAGCCTCCTGATTGGCTGGAATCGGCACGTGACGGGGCGGAGCTACGAGGAGCCGCTCTCCGGCACGAGCGGCCCCATTCAGAAAAGAAGAAGACCGGACTGCGCAAGCGCGTCTAATCGGGAGATTAGACGCTGAAAATTAGACGGCACCATGGAGACGAGGACACCAGCAACGGAACAGGTAAGTGAATAACTTCTGTATGTCTCATATTTAATGCACAATGTACATTACAAAGTGCATTAATATGGCCATACAGAAGTGTATAACCCCACTTGCTTTCGCGGGACAACCCCTTTAACATCTCAGCGTATGTCAATGCTGCGCAGAATTGATGAGATTTACTAAAATCTGATCCTCATGGCTTGTACTGGACATGTTGCATGACGCCGGTGTAACAGAGTCGCTCCCTGCTGTAGCGTTATCCATTACCAGCCACACTATCACACCCGATAGAAGACAACACACTTCTGGTTTTCGACAATTTGGCCACAGCAGCCATTTTATCACAAAACAATTACAGAACTTATCATAATGAACCCAATTAAACCAACCAACACAGGGGGAGGTCCTTGGAGGCCCATATATCTGTTACCTCACCATTAAATGAAGTGTATATATACCAACTGCCTCCAGTCGCTCCCGACTGCCTCGGAGACCCACTAGCTTTTACAAGGCTAGACACACCACCGACTCTGCAGGGATTACCCCTCTGTCATAGCCAAGATTACCAACTCCAAGGACCTCCCACCTGCCACAGCAAGCATGGTCTGACCACCTCAGATCTGTGCCGCACCCCACAAAAACAGCTCCCTCTCGATCCCTTCCTGGGTGGCCAATGACCAAAGGTCAATACCAACCGTGTTCAAGTGAACTCCATCATTCCTCCAAAAATTACCCTTTCCAGATCCACATGGTGAACTGCCACACCACCATTCCTTACCATGAAACTCAAAATTTCCCTATTCTACCTTATCCGCGCCTTGTTCAGTCTCTCCACCGATGTTGCATTACGCCCAGACTCATGCCGCACAATTTCCAACCATACCACCACCAACCCTGGGAATGACTTCAATAAACACAAAATGTCGTGCCTGATATCCCGTGAAAGCTCCCGCAACAGCCTCCTCCCCAAATCATATCCACCAACATGCATCACCACAATATACGGTATCCTATCCAACCCCATGAAATGCTGAAACTCTGGTATCACTCTGCACCACGACATGCCTCATCACCTTCCACATCCTCTGCAAATCCCAACTGCCTTCCATTCTGGTGTATGCTTGCTCTGTCCGCCCCCCAGTAGACATATGAATGCCCCAAAATCCACACTACAGCCGTGCCACGATCTTTAAGAGAAGAAAGACAAGAAGAGAGAGTGGGAGGGAAAAAAATTGGGAGGTGGAGGGAGGGGGACCAACCCCAATTTTTTTCATAAACTGATATAAAAACAATTTAACATTCCTCCTCCCACCTTAAGCCCCCCCCCCCCCCAACTCTTCACAACCTTCCAATCCATGCATCTATATATATAAAAATGAATGTCTGTCTGTCTGTCTGTTTGTCCTTTATGCATTACTACACCATTCATCCGATCGCCATGAAACTTTGGGGAGTTGCTGAGTACACTCCTGGGAAGATTATAGGCATAGTACAACTATCCTACGATAGGTGGCGCGCATGCGAGCGTCGTCGACAGTTACGCACCCCCCCCCCCACGTAGATCGTTCGATTTCCATCATTGCCACTAATTCTCTCACTTCCCGATGTCGTAGAAACATGAAATTTGGCAGGAGCATTGATTATGTCATAAATAGGAAAAGTTAATGGGTCCCAACTCAATTATTCAATTCTGAGCGCCAAAGGATTAGCGTCCAAATTTTATGTACGGAATCTAATTCTCTCACTTCCTGATGTCCTCTATATATATAAAAATGAATGTATGTCGGTATGTCTGGGTGTCTGTCCTTTATGCATTACTACACCATTCATCTAATCACCATGAAACTTTGGAAAGTTGTTGAGTACACTCCTGGGAAGATTACTGGCATATTATACTATATATATATATATATATATTATACTCAGGTAACATGAAAGCTGCACTGTGATTGGTTGTTATATATTATACTGCTGAGGTAACATGAAAGCTGTGCTGTGATTGGTTGTTATATATTATACTGAGGTAACATGAAAGCTGCGCTGTGATTGGTTGTTATATATTATACTGCTGAGATAAAATGAAAGCTGCGCTGTGATTTGTTGTTTTATATTATACTGAGATAACATGAAAGCTGCACTGTGATTGGTTGTTATATTATACCGCTGAGGTAACATGAAAGCTGCGCTGCGATTGGTTGTTATAGATTATACTGAGGTAACATGAATGCTGCGCTGTGATTGGTTGTTATATATTATACTGAGGTAACATGAAAGCTGTGCTGTGATTGGTTGTTATATATTATACTGAGGTAACATGAAAGCTGTGCTGTGATTGGTTGTTATATATTATACTGAGGTAACATGAAAGCTGCGCTGTGATTGGTTGTTATATATTATACTGAGGTAACATGAAAGCTTCGCTGTGATTGGTTGTTATATATTATACTGAGGTAACATGAAAGCTGTGCTGTGATTGGTTGTTATATATTATACCGCTGAGGTAACATGAAAGCTGCACTGTGATTGGTTGTTATATATTATACTGCTGAGGTAACATGAAAGCTGCGCTGTGATTGGGTGGTATATATTATACCGCTGAGGGAACATGAAAGCTGCGCTGTGATTGTGTGGTATATATTATACTGCTGAGGTAACATGAAAGCTGCGCTGTGATTGGTTGTTATATATTATACTGAGGTAACATGAAAGCTGCGCTGTGATTGGTTGTTATATATTATACTACTGAGGTAACATGAAAGCTGCGTTGTGATTGGTTGTTATATATTATACTGAGGTAACATGAAAACTGTGCTGTGATTGGTTGTTATATATTATACTGAGGTAACATGAAAGCTGCACTGTGATTGGTTGCTATTAGAGATGAGCGAACGTACTCGGATAAGCACTACTCGTCCGAGTAATGTGCTTTATCCGAGTACCTCTCCGCTCGTCCTGAAAGATTCGGGATGCGCTGCGGAGCGGGGAGCTGCAGGGGAGAGCGGGGAGGAACGGAGGTGAGATCTTTCTCTCCTTCTCTCCCGCCCGCTCTGCCCCGCTCCCCGCTGCGACTCACCTGTCAGCAGCGGAGCGCCCCGAATCTTTCAGGACGAGCGGAGAGATACTCGGATAAAGCACATTACTCGGACGAGTAGTGCTTATTCGAGTACGTTCGCTCATCTCTAGTTGTTATATATTATACTACTGAGGTAACATGAAAGCTGCGCTGTGATTGGTTGTTTTATATTATACTACTGAGGTAACATGAGTGCTGTGCTGTGATTGGTTGTTATATATTATACTGCTGAGGTGACATGAAAGCTGCGCTGTGATTGGTTGTTATATATTTTACTGCTGAGATAACATGAAAGCTGCGCTGTGATTGGTTGTTATATATTATACTGCTGAGGTAACATGAGAGCTGCGCTGTGATTGGTTGTTATATATTATACTGAGGTAACATGAAAGCTGCTCTGTGATTGGTTGCCATATATTATACCGCTGAGGTAACATGAAAGCTGCGCTGTGATTGGTTGTTATATATTATACCACTGAGGTAACATGAAAGCTGTGCTGTGATTGGTTGGTATATATTATACTGAGGTAACATGAAAGCTGCTCTGTGATTGGTTGCTATATATTATACCGCTGAGGTAACATGTAAGCTGCGCTGCGATTGGTTGTTATATATTATACAGAAGTAACATGAAAGCTGTGCTGTGATTGGTTGTTATATATTATACTGCTGAGGTAACATGAAAGCTGCGCTGTGATTGGTTGTTATATATTATACTGCTGAGGTAACATGAAAGCTGCGCTGTGATTGGTTGCTATATATTATACTGAGGTAACATGAAAGCTGCGCTGTGATTGGTTGTTATATATTATACCGCTGAGGTAACTTGAAAGCTGCGCTGTGATTGGTTGTTATCTAGATATAGAAAAACGAATGTATGTATGTATGTCTGTCTTCGCAGCAACGCGCGACGGGTAAGCTAGTTAACAATAAATGTGGTCTAACATAGGAACTATACCTCCATGACCCCATCTGCCAATCCTATTAATTACCCCTGAATTCAAACCTTTTTGTGGGTTTCTCCTCTGTTTGTGGGGGTTAATCCTATAAAAACGAATTGTTTCCTGTGATTTCAGCTCTAGTGTGTAAGTTAGTTAAAGGAGTTATCCTTAGGATGGGTCATCAATATCAGTTTAGTGCGGGGTCCAACTCTCAGCGCCCCCACCGATCGAATTGTAACTCAATCCTATTCACTTGAGATTCTGATGTGAATTATCGTTAAAGCTATTGAGCAAGGGCAACCATGCACCTCCTGTTAAGTCCCACCCACTTTTAAAGAAACTTAAAGGGGTTGTCTCACGCCGAAACGGGGTTTATTTTTATTCAATAGGCCCCCCGTTCAGCACGAGACAAACCTGATGCATGTGATACAAAAAAAAACAAAAAACGGGTAGTACTTATTCGAATCCCCGCGCTACGGCGACTTCTTCCTTCTTCTTACTTACCTTAGTAAGATGGCCGCCGGGATCTTCACTGTGCAGTCCATTGCCGATTCCAGCCTCCTGATTGGCTGGAATCGGCACACGTGACGGGGCGGAGCTACGAGGAGCCGCTCACCGGCACGAGCGCCCCATTCAGAAGACAGAAGACCGCACAGCGCAAGCGCGTCTAAAATCGCCAGAAGAGGCGATTTTAGACGAATCCATGGAGACGAGGACGCCAGCAACGGAGCAGGTAAGTGAATAACTTCTGTATGGCTCATAATTAATGCACAATGTATATTACAAAGTGCATTAATATGGCCATACAGAAGTGTATAACCCCACTTGCTTTCGCGGGACAACCCCTTTAAGCAACATAGTAACATAGTATGTAAGGCTGAAAAAAACATATATCCATCCAGTTCAGCCTATTACCCTCAATGTTGATTCAGAGGAAGGCAACATAAATAGATGATAGCAGAGATCTCTGTATTGTCACCTGATATATCTATACAGTTATAAGGGCGCACCCTTGTTACAGTCCTGGGGTATAATAGATGATGGGAGAGAGCTCTGTACTGACCCCTGATATATTATACATCATTATTATAGCACCCCCTTGTTACAGTCCTGGGTATAATAAATGATGGGAGAGATCTCTGTACTGACCCCAGATATATCTATACAGTTATTAGGGCGCACCCTTGTTACAGTCCTGGGGTATAATAGATGATGGGAGAGAGCTCTGTACTGACCCCTGATATATCTATCCATAGTTATTAGAGCGCCCCCTTGTTACACTCCTGGGTATTATAGATGATGGGAGAGATCTCTGTACTGACCCCTGATATATCTATACATAGTTATTGTAGCACCCCCTTTTTACAATCCTTGGTATAATAGATGATGGGAGAGATCTCTGTACTGACCCCTGACATATTATACATAATTATTAGAGCGCCCCCTTGTTACAATCCTTGGTATAATAGATGATGGGAGAGATCTCTGTACTGACCCCTGATATATCTATACATAGTTATTAGAGTGCCCCCTTGTTACAGACCTGGGTATAATAGATGATGAGAGAGATCTCTGTATTGTCACCTGATATATCTATATAGTTATTAGGGCGCCCCTTGTTACAGTCCTGAGTATAATAGATGATGGGAGAGATCTCTATACTGAACCCTGATATATCTATCCATAGTTATTAGAGCGCCCCCTTGTTACAGACCTGGGTATAATAGATGATGAGAGAGATCTCTGTACTGACCCCTGATATATTTATACCTAGTTACTATAGCACCCCCTTGTTACAATCCTTGGTATAATAGATGATGGGAGATCTCTGTACTGACCCCTGATATATCTATACATAGTTATTAGAGCACCCCCTTGTTACAGTCCTGGGTATAATAGATGATGAGAGAGATCTCTGTACTGTCCCCTGATATATCTATACATCATTATTAGAGCGCCCCCTTGTTACAATCCTGGGTATATTAGATGATAGGAGAGATCTCTGTACTGACCCCTGATATATCTATACATCATTATTATAGCGCCCCCCTGTTACAGTCCTGGTTATAATAAATGATGGGAGAGATCTCTGTACTGGCCCCTGATATATCTACACATAGTTATTAGAGCGCCCCCTTGTTACAGTCCTGGGTATAATAGATAATGGGGGAGATCTCTGTATTGACCCCTGATATATCTGTACATAGTTATTAGAGCGCCCCCTTGTCACAGACCTCGGTATAATAGATGATTAAAGAGATCTCTGTACTGACCACTTATATATCTATCCATAGTTATTAGAGCACCCCCTTGTTACAGTCCTGGGTATAATCGATGACGGGAGAGATCTCTGTACTAACCCCTGATATATCTATACATTGTTATTATAGCACCCCCTTGTTACAGTCCTGGATATAATACATGATGGAAGAGATCTCTGTACTGACCCCTGATGTATCTATCCATAGTTATTAGAGCACCCCCCTGTTACAGTCCTGGGTATAATAGATGATGGAAGAGATCACTGGATTGTCACCTGATATATCTGTACAGTTATTAGGGCGCCCCCTTGTTTCAGTCCTGGGTATAATAGATGATGGGAGAGATCTCTGTACTGACCGCTGTTATATCTCTACATAGTTATTAGAGCGCCTCCTTGTTACAGTCCTGGGTATAATATATGATGGGAGAGATCTCTGTACTGTCCCCTGATATATCTATACATAGTTATTATAGCAACCCCTTGTTACAATCCTGGGTATAATAGATGATGGGAGATATCTCTGTACTGTCCCCTGATATATCTATACATCATTATTATAGCACCCCCTTGTTACAGTCCTGGGTATAATAGATGATGGGAGAGATCTCTGTACTGACCGCTGTTATATCTCTACATAGTTATTAGAGCGCCTCCTTGTTACAGTCCTGGGTATAATAGATGATGAGAGAGATCTCTGTACTGACCCCTGATATATCTATCAATAGTTATTAGAGCACCCCTTGTTACAGTCCTTGGTATAATAGATGATGGGAGAGATCTCTGTACTGACTCCTGATATATCAATACATCGTTATTAGAGCGCCCCCTTGTTACAGTCCTGGGTATAATAGATAATAGGGGAGATCTCTGTACTGACCCCTGATATATCTGTACATAGTTATTAGAGCACCCCCTTGTTACAGTCCTGGGTATAATAGATGATGGGAGAGATATCTGTACTGAACCCTGATATATCTATACATAGTTATTAGAGCGTCCCCTTGTCACAGTCCTGGGTATAATAGATGATGGAAGAGATCTCTGTACTGACCCGTGAGATACATAGTTATTAGACTGCCCCCTTGTTACAGTCCTGGGTATAATAGATGATGGGAGAGATCTCTGTACTGACCGCTCTAATATCTATACATAGTTATTAGAGCGCCTCCTTGTTACAGTCTTGGGTATAATAGATGATGGGAGAGATCTCTGTACTGTCCCCTGATATAGCTATTGTTACGGCACTCTGCCCCCCGAGCGCCAGTTGGGGTGCCCTGATCTCCTGCACCCCACTGTCCCTGCCTACTTGCCTCGGCCCTGGCTAACCCCAGGCGGACAACTGGGCGGCAGTCCCTGCGCTGGCTAGGGACCTGGCGACTACCTGGATGGAACTACTAACAGGGGACAGAGTGCCGACAGAAGAGGCAGGTGTAACAGACCAACAAAACTACTAGGTGAATCAAGGCTGGAGGTGAAGCTCACAGGCAAACGAAGGATACTGACAAGCAACTAGGACAGACTAGAATAGACCTGACTAGAGGCTAGCAGAACCAATAACTGGCAGTGAGTTCAGGTCACTGCCAGTCTTTTAACTAAAAGCCTCCGCCCCGGGGCGGAGAGTGGGAGGAGCCGACTCTCCCACTGTTGCATAAGGGAGGTGGATGAGAGCGGGCGGCACCCTACGGGCGGACACGCCCACGCCGCAGCACGCTGGCTGCTCCACGCTGCTGCACGCTGGCTGCTCCATGCCGCCGGGAGATCCCTGACAGCACAGCTCCGGGACGCCGAAGCCGAGCTCGAAGCGGCGCGCGCCGGCCGCGGGACCCAGCGCCGCCCTGCATGGTAACATTACCCCCCCTCTGACGGGGGACCTCCGGGCCCCCGGAAACTCGACCAGGCTTATCTGGAAAACGACGGTGGAACCGCCGTACCAACACGGGAGCATGAACATCACATGCGGCCACCCAGGAATGATCTTCTGGTGGAAAACCCTTCCAGGCCACCAAGTATTGTAGGATTCCTCGACACCGACGAGAGTCCAGTATCTCCTGGACCTCGTATTCGACTTCATCCCGGACCAGGGTGGGCGGAGGGGGACCGGAGGTGGGTATCACCGAAGGGACAAAAGGTTTCAGCAGCGACTTATGGAATACCCTGTGAACCCTCCATGTGGCTGGCAACCCCAGCTCGTAGGCGAGTGGGTTCACCACACGTGTGATGGCAAACGGCCCCACGTAACGTGGCGCCAGCTTCAAGGACGGGACCCGCAATTTGAGATTTTTAGAAGATAGGTATACCTTCTGTCCCACCCTGTAAGGTTCAGACACAGACAGACTCTTCCCACTGCGCAACTGCATACGGGCCCCTGCTGTCTCCAAGTTTCTCTGCACCTCTTTCCATACTCCACGAAGCGTATCTGTGGCGTCATCCGCTGCCGGACAGAGCGACGGAGTAGGGATTGCTGTAAGGAAGCGAGGATGCTGACCGTATACACTAAAAAATGGAGACACCCCAGTAGCAGAACAAAGGCGGTTGTTTAGTGCAAACTCTGCCAACGGCAGGAACTCTGCCCACTGGTAAGCCTTTTCGCTGGCAAACAACCGTAAATATTGCACTAAGTCTTGGTTCTTCCGCTCAGTCTGACCATTAGTCTGCGGGTGGAACGCTGACGAGAAGGAAAGCGACGTTCCCAGGTTTTTGCAGAAGGCACGCCAAAACTGCGACACAAACTGAACCCCGCGATCAGATACAATATTTTGGGGAACCCCATGTAGGCGAATTATTTCCTTTACAAAAATCGTGGCAAATTCTTTTGCCGAGGGTAGCTTTTTTAACGCCACAAAATGTGCCATCTTTGAGAACCGGTCGACCACCACTAAGATAGTGGTGCACTTCTGGGATTCTGGTAGGTCAGTGATGAAATCTACTGATAGGTGAGACCAGGGACTGGAAGGAACCGGTAGTGGTCTCAGGGGACCCTCCGGAGGACGCCGCCGACTCTTATTGCGAGCACAGACCGAGCAACCCCTCACAAAGTTGCGGATCTCCTGAGACATGCCTGGCCACCAGAAGTATCGGGAGCAAAGCTCCAGGGTCCCCTGGAACCCTGGATGCCCGGCGAGAGCCGACGAGTGGGACTCATCCATGACTCTAGGGCGTAGGGTCTCTGGCACAAACCATCTGCCCTCCGGCACCCCTGACGGAGCGTCCTGCTGAGCATCCTGTAGTTGAGGGACGAAGTTAGACTCTAACACTGCCACCACCACACCGGGGGCTAAGATATTCTCGGGAGTCATGGTCCCACTGTCTGGTACCCCGAAACTCCGTGACAGGGCGTCCGCCTTCACGTTCTTCTCTCCGGGGATATATGTCACGACGAAGTTAAACCTGGCGAAGAACAACGCCCACCTGGCTTGACGAGCAGTGAGTCTTTTCGCATTGGCGAGATATACCAGATTCTTGTGATCAGTATATACGGTAATTGGGTGTCTAGCACCCTCAAGATGGTGTCGCCACTCTTCCAGAGCCCATTTGATAGCCAACAATTCACGGTTACCCAC
Organism: Eleutherodactylus coqui; assembly: GCF_035609145.1. Classification (NCBI taxonomy): domain Eukaryota; kingdom Metazoa; phylum Chordata; class Amphibia; order Anura; family Eleutherodactylidae; genus Eleutherodactylus; species Eleutherodactylus coqui. The sequence goes on from NC_089848.1 coordinate 117,294,983, forward strand.
GTCGTAGTTGCGCTCTGCTGAATTGAACTTTCGCGAAAAGAACGCACATGGGCTATAGCCAGACCTCCCACTGACTTCCTGCGACAATACTGCTCCTGTCCCCACTTCCGACGCGTCTACCTCAATAAAAAAGGGTAGTCGTGCGTCCGGCTGTATTAGCACCGGGGCAGTCGTGAATGCCTTTTTTAGACGGCTAAAGGCCTCAAGGGCTGCAGGCGACCACTTACCCAAGTCAGCCCCCTTCTTAGTCAAGTCGGTCAGAGGTTGAGCAATAACTGAGTAATTTCTAATGAATTTGCGGTAGAAATTTGCAAAACCTAAGAACCGCTGGAGAGCCTTGAGGTTGTCGGGTCTGACCCATTGGGAGATTGCTGCTACTTTATCAGACTCCATCTGAATCTCTGTGGGGGAAATTACATAACCAAGGAAGGATACTTGTTTAGAGCCAAATGTACATTTCTCTAATTTGACAAAAAGTTGATACTCGCGCAAACGGGTCAGGACTAACCTCAGGTGCCGCACATGTGAATCCCAGTCAGGTGAGTACACCAGGATGTCGTCCAGATAAATGACCAGAAATACCCCCAGGAAGTCGTGGAAGACTGCGTTCATAAAACCCTGAAACACAGCGGGGGCATTACAGAGTCCAAAAGGCATGACCAGACATTCAAAATGTCCTAACGGGGTATTGAACGCTGTCTTCCATTCATCTCCCTCTCTGATGCGAATTAAATTGTAAGCCCCCCTTAAGTCCAGTTTGGAGAACCAGTGAGCCCCTACCACCTGATTCAACAAGTCAGGAATTAGGGGCAAGGAGCACTGGTTCTTCACCGTGATTTTATTCAAGGCCCGATAATCCACACAAGGCCTTAGTGTCCCGTCCTTCTTCTCTACAAAGAAGAGACCTGCCCCGGCAGGAGACCTGGACGGCCGGATATGTCGGTTGGCCAGAGCTTCCGAGACATAGGACTTGAGGGCTTCGTGCTCACGACCGGACAGATTGAAAATGGCTCCCTTAGGGATGGGACCGTCGGGAATCAGGTCGATACCACAGTCCCACTCCCTATGAGGGGGCAGAGCCTTAGACAGTCGTTTGGAGAACACATCCTGAAAGTCTGACAAATACTCCGGAATGAGCACCGTATCTGCGGAGCACATAGCTATGGTAGACAGGTGATTGTGACACGATGACCCCCAATGAGTCAATTCCCGGGTGGACCAATCAAATTGGGGGTTGTGCAGTGCCAACCAGGGCATACCAAGCACCACATCAACCGACATCTTTTCCATAACCAAGAAAGACAGTTCTTCCGAGTGGAGGACCCCCACCGTGAACTGTAATCTTGGGGTCCTCCATCGTACCAAGCCTGTAGAGAGAGGGGTGGCATCAATGCTGGTAAAATGAATTGGCGTCTTCAACGCCACAAATTCCGCCATCAGAGAACGGACAAAACCCAGACTTATCAAGTTAGCGGCTGCTCCGGAATCAATAAACGCCCGCCCTGATCGGGAAAAATCCCAGAATCTAACATGACACGGTACCAAAAGTTTAGGAAGTACCTGAAGTCCTAGGCGATCCTCCCTGCAATCGCCTAGGACTCTGAGTTTTCCGCCGGTTCCGGCTGCGGGCGTTGAGACCTCAGTGGGCAGGTTATCACCCGATGTCCAGCTTTCCCGCAGTAGAGGCAGAGACGATGCAACAAACGGATCCGGCGTCGCTCTTTGGGGTCCAGCGGGTCCACCTCCATCGGCTCGGGCGCAGAGACTGGTAAGGAGGAGGAGGGACCAGGGCCACTGACCTCCCTGACTCTACGGGTCTGCCTGTCCTGCTTCCTAGACCTGAGCCTCCTATCTGCTCTCACCGCTAGCTCCATAGCCTCCCTTAAGGACCCGGGAACGGGATGGGAAATTAACAGGTCTTTAACTGCGTCCGAGAGGCTCTGCAGAAAAACGTCCTTCAGCGCGCTATCGTTCCATGTCGTATCCCCCGCATAGCGTCTGAAGTTGGAGCAATAATCCTCCACACACGACAACCCCTGCCGCAGCGCCAACAACCGTGAAACCGCCAACCCCGCTCGGTCCGGTTCGTCGAAGATCCCCCCGAGTTCCTGAAAAAAGGAGTCCACGGACTGCAGGCAGGAGGAACCCTCGGGGATGGAGAAAGCCCATGTCTGTGCCGAGCCCCGCAGCAGGGACATTATCAGCCCGACCCTCTGAGCCTCCGACCCGGAAGAACGGGGACGCATGCGAAAAAACAGGCGACACGCCTGTCGGAAAACAAAAAACTTGTTCCTCTCCCCAGAAAACACCTCGGGAAGAGGGCACTTGGGTTCGGGGCTGGTTGAGGCGTCCGACCCCTGCGACACCCCCCGCTGCTCCTGGGCCACCATGCGGGCGGATAAATCCTGGATCACAGGCACCAGGGCCTGCAGCTGGTTCGCGAGGGAACTGATCGCCTCCATGACAAAAACGGTTTTAAAGGGCCAGTTATTATGTTACGGCACTCTGCCCCCCGAGCGCCAGTTGGGGTGCCCTGATCTCCTGCACCCCACTGTCCCTGCCTACTTGCCTCGGCCCTGGCTAACCCCAGGCGGACAACTGGGCGGCAGTCCCTGCGCTGGCTAGGGACCTGGCAACTACCTGGATGGAACTACTAACAGGGGACAGAGTGCCGACAGAAGAGGCAGGTGTAACAGACCAACAAAACTACTAGGTGAATCAAGGCTGGAGGTGAAGCTCACAGGCAAACGAAGGATACTGACAAGCAACTAGGACAGACTAGAATAGACCTGACTAGAGGCTAGCAGAACCAATAACTGGCAGTGAGTTCAGGTCACTGCCAGTCTTTTAACTAAAAGCCTCCGCCCCGGGGCGGAGAGTGGGAGGAGCCGACTCTCCCACTGTTGCATAAGGGAGGTGGATGAGAGCGGGCGGCACCCTACGGGCGGACACGCCCACGCCGCAGCACGCTGGCTGCTCCACGCTGCTGCACGCTGGCTGCTCCATGCCGCCGGGAGATCCCTGACAGCACAGCTCCGGGACGCCGAAGCCGAGCTCGAAGCGGCGCGCGCCGGCCGCGGGACCCAGCGCCGCCCTGCATGGTAACAGCTATACATCGTTATTATAGCACGCCCTTGTTACAGTCCTGGGTATAATAGATGATGGGAGAGATCTCTGTACTGACCCCTGATATATCTGTACATAGTTATTAGAGCGCCCCCTTGTTACAGTCCTGGGTATAATAGATAGTGGGGGAAATCTCTGTACTGACCCCTAATTTATCTGTACATAGTTATTAGAGCGCCCCCTTTTCACATACCTGAGTATAATAGATGATGAGAGAGATCTCTGTAGTGACCCCTTATATATCTATCCATAGTTATTAGAGCACCCCCTTATTCCAGTCCTGGGTATAATAGCTAATGGGAGAGATCTCTGTACTGACCCCTGATATATCTATACAGTTATTAGGGCGCCCTCTTGTTACAGTCCTGGGTATAATAGATGATGGGAGAGATCTCTGTACTGTCCCCTGATATATCAATACATCGTTATTATAGCACCCCCTTGTTACAGTCCTGGGTATAATAGATGATGGGAGAGATATGTGTACTGAACCCTGATATATCTATACATAGTTATTAGAGCGCCCCGTTGTCACAGTCCTGGGTATAATAGATGATGGAAGAGATCTCTGTACTGACCCCTGATATACATAGTTATTAGAGTGCCCCCTTGTTACAGTCCTGGGTATAATAGATGTTGGGAGAGATCTCTGTATTGTCACCTGATATATCTATACATTGGTATTATAGCACCTCCTTGTTACAGTCCTGGGTTTAATAGATGAAGGGAGAGATCTCTGTACTGACCCCTGATATATCTATACATCGTTATTATAGCACCCCCTTGTTACAGTCCTGGGTATAATACATGATGGGAGAGATCTCTGTACTGCCCCTGATATATCTATACATTGTTATTAAGGTGCCCCCTTGTTACAGTGCTGAGTATAATAGATGAAGGGAGAGATCTCTGTACTGACCCCTGATATATCCATACTTAGTTATTAGAGCGCCCCCTTGTTCCAGTCCTGGGTATAATAGATGATGGGAGAGATCTCTGTACTGAACCCTGATATATCTATACATAGTTATTAGAGCGCCCCCTTGTCACAGACCTGGGTATAATAGATGATGAGAGAGATCTCTGTACTGACCCCTGATATATCTATCCATAGTTATTGGAGCACCCCCTTGTTACAGTCCTGGGTATAATAGATGATGGAAGAGAACTCTGTATTGTCACCTGATATATCTATGCATAGTTATTAGAGCACCCCCTTGTTACAGTCCTGGGTATAATAGATGATGAGAGAGATCTCTGTACTGACCCCTGATATATCTATACATCGTTATTATAGCACCCCCTTGTTACAGTCCTGGGTGTAATAGATGATGGGAGAGATCTCTGTACTGACCCCTGATATATCTATACATAGTTATTAGATTGCCCCCTTGTCACAGTCCTGCGTATTATAGATGATGGAAGAGATCTCTGTACTGACCCCTGATATATCTATGCATAGTTATTAGATCGCCCCCTTGTTACAGTCCTGGGTATAATAGATGATGATAGAGATCTCTGTACTGACTCCTGATATATCTATACATCGTTATTAGAGCGCCCCCTTGTTCCAGTCCTGGGTATAATAGGTGATGGGAGAGATCTCTGTACTGACCCCTGATATATCTACACATAGTTATTAGAGCGCCCCCTTGTTACAGTCCTGGGTATAATAGATGATGGGAGAGATCTCTGTACTGACCCCTGATATATCTATACATAGTTATTATAGCAACCCTTTGTTACAGTCCTGGGTATAATAGATGATGGGAGAGATCTCTGTACTGACCCCTGATATATCTTTACATAGTTATTAGAGCGCCCCCTTGTTACAGTCCTGGGTGTAAAAGATGTTGGGAGAGATCTCTGTATTGTCACCTGATATATCTATACAGTTATTAGGGCGCCCCCTTGTTACAGTCCTGGGTATAATAGATAATGGGAGAGATCTCTGTACTGTCCCCTGATATATTATACATAGTTATTAGAGCGCCCCTCAGCCGTCTTTTCTCTAAACTAAATAATCCCAATTTTCATAACCTCTCTGGGTATTGTAGAATGCCCATTTCATTTATTACTTTAGTTTCCTACTGTTTAACCCACTCAAGCTCTGATATGTCCTCCCTGAGTACCGGTACCCAAACAAAACTGTCCACAATATCCCATGTTTGGTCTGACCAGTAACTTGTAAAGAGTAAGAACAATGTTCTCGTCATGTGCCCTTAGACCTCTTTTGATGCTCCCATGATACTAATTGCCTTGGTGGCAGCTGCCTGACACTGGTTGCTCCAGTTAAGCTTTTGTTAGGTTGTGCTGCTGGAGTTTGTTGTTCTACAGGGTTCCAGGAGCATACCTGCACAGGTAAGGGTTAATTAAGCTGGCTAGGTGTGGTTGTTCAGGTCAGCCAATCCCCTGGGTTTGGGTGTAGATATATACCCCAGCCCCTCTGCAATGAGGAAGCTGTATTTCCTCAGTCTTGTCTGCTGTTTGAGTAGTGTCTGGCCAGCTTGCTGTTTGAGTAGTGTCTGGTCTGCTTGCAGCTTGCTCTGTGAGTAGTGTCTGGTCAGCTGGTAGCTTGCTTTGTGAGTAGTGTCTGGTCAGCTTGCAGCTTGCTTTGTGAGTAGGGTCTGGTCAGCTTGCAGCTTGCTTTGTGAGTAGGGTCTGGTCAGCTTGCTTTGTGAGTAGGGTCTGGTCAGCTTGCAGCTTGCTGTGTGTATAGTGTCCTGTGCTGCCTGTTTAGTGTCTTACTAGACTAGAGACTACAAGACACGAGGAGCCTTGTCGGGGTCTTGCAGCTTAAGTCCATTGGCCAATATACGAACTAATCCCTCGCTTTTATATTAAGGTTTACCATCTGCTTTGCAGCGCAGGGTCAGTTTCCCCTAACCCGTGCCTTCGGGTCACGTTCGTGTGGGCCCATTGCTTAGTTGCCCACATGAACATAACAGCTTACAGTTAACTAAAACCCCAAGTCCTTTTCCCATGTCAGTGTCCCCAGTGGTTTCCCATTAGTGTGTAATGGTGACATGTATCTGTGTCAAATCTCATTTGCCACTTTCCTGCTCCCAACTGATCCAGATCCTCTTGCAATCTCTTTGCATCCTCTCTTGTGGTAATTAATTACATTTCATAGTTTTGTCTCAGCTGCAAATACTGATCTTTCACTATACAATCCCTCTACCAGGTCATTAATAAATAATTAAAAAGAATATGACCAATACTGCCCCCTGTGGTGCCCCACTAGTAGCCGTGACCCAATCAGAGTATGTACCATTTATAGCCCCCTCTGCTTTCTATCATTGAGCCAGTTAATTACCCACATTCTCACCCAGACCAAGCATTCTCATCTTATATACCAACCTTTTATGTGGCACAGCATCAAACGCTTTGGAAAAGTCTGGATACACAAGATCTAGAACTTACCTCCTTATAGAAGCTGATCAGGTTGGTTTGTCGGGAGTGATCTCTTATAAACCCACGCTGATACGGAGTTATACAGGGATTTTCCTTGAGGTTCTCCAGGATGGCATCTCTTCGAAACCCCTCAAACATTTTACCCATAATGGAAGTAAGACTTTCCAGCCTGTAACTTCCAGGTTTGCTTTTTGACCCCTTTTTGAATATTGGCACCACATTCGCTATGTGGCAATCCAATGGAACGGACCACATCACTGTAGAGTATAAGAAACAAGGGTCTATGCATCACTTTACTTAATTCCCTTAAAACCCGGGGGTGTACGCCATTGGGACCCGGCGATTTTGTCTATTTTAATCTTTTTAAGGCGGCTCTGCACTTCTTCCTGGGTTAGACTGGTGACACTTAGTGGACAGTTTACTTTATCGTTCTGCATCTCATCTATCATTCCATTTTCCTCTGAATACACTGGAGGAAAAACTATTTTATAGATTTGCTCTCTCCTCATTACTCTCTACAATTTCTCCTACTTTATTTATTAAAGGGCCAACACTCTCATTATTAATATTTTTACTATTTATATAGTTCAAGAATAGTTTAGGGTTAGTTTTACTCTTTGGCAATAAGTCTCTCTGTCTCCACCTTTGCTGCTTTAATCTGATCTTTACATAATGTGTTTTTTCCTTCTAGGTTTTTAATGCTTATTTGCTGTCTTCTTGTTTTAGAAGTTTAAACACTTTATTTCTGTTGTTTATTGCCTCCTTTACATCTTTATGGATAGCCCGCTGATTCAACGCAGCAGGACGCCTGTAGCTGGTGTCCTTTTGCAAAGACAACCCAGCGACACGGAGGGAGCCCCCTCCCTCTGTGAAGCCTTTCCTGCTGTTCTCGGCAGCTCCCTGAAGGTGGGTATAAAAACAGACAATCAACAGCTAGCACAAAGCTCTGGGCACATCAGTGAGGGTGTGTATGTGGCTGCCAATAAGAAACTCTGGGCATTCCCATCACCTCAGCCTATCTCCACCCATCAGCCTGGTGGTGACAAGATACAAGAATACTCATCTCCCTTCCATATATCTTCCTGTAATTTAGGCTTAATACATTATTTTACATAAAGACAAGCCCCTCCCCCTTTCATTTTTTTACGATCCCTTTTGAACAGACTATAACTCTGTAAGGTAACCGCCCAGTCACAGCTTTCATCCAACCAGGTCTCCATTATTCCCACTATGTTGTAGTTTTCTTCAGGCATTATTACTTGCAGTTCATCTCCTTGATTGGTCAGACTTTTAGCATCAGTCACCATACAGTTTAGAAGGTTTTGGTTATTTTTTATATTACGTGTATCGCTACTAACTGTTCTGCCAGTTCTAACTGTACCAACCGCTCCCGCTGCTCCACTCCTATTTCCATTACTTAGTCCCAGGTCACTGTCTACACTGGCTTCCCGCCATCTCTGATTGCCAGCTCTCTCCAGTCCCTAGTTTAAACACTCATCTAACCTTCCAATCATCTTATCTCCCCGACGGTATAGCCTGTAGCCAACAGCAAAGCAATCCCAGTTCTCAAGGAACCCAAACCCCTCCTTCCTGCACCAACTCTGGAGCCACTTGTTACCTCCCTAATCTCCCGATGCTTTTCTGATCTGCCTCGTGGTACAGGTAGTATTTCAGAAGATACTACTTTGGAGGTCCTTGCCTTAAGCTTACATACTTGTTCCCTGAAATCGTTTTTAAGGACCTTCCACCTACCTCTAACTTTGTCATGGGTGCCGATGTGCACTATGACCGCTGGATCCTCACCAGCCCCTCCCACTAATCTATCAACCCGATCCGCGATGTGTCAAATTCGAGTACCAGGAAGACAACACACCGTTTGACGATCGCAGTCTTTGTGGCAGATTGCCTTCTCTATCTCCTAATAATTGAGTCTCCCACTAACAGGACCTGTCTAGCCCGCCCTGCACTCCTATTCCCCTTCTTACTGGAATAGTCATCTCCTTGGTGGTCACAGGGCATGTCGTGCTGCAGCGGTGCTGGCTCTGTAATGGCATCCCCCTCATCTGCCAACTTTGCAAACTTGTTGGGTGTTCCAGTTTAGGACTAGCCTACCTGGTTCTCTTCACTCTACCCCTTCTGCTGTCACCCAACTAGCTGCCTGCTCATCCTGCTCTCCCGAACTACCATCTCCCCTCCACATCTACCCCAGCGAATGTCAGCTCAGTGAGGAGTAAACTCCTTTCCATGGTACCAGTGGATCTCCATGTTGCCAGCCGCTCATCCAGGATCTGGGCTTCCAAATGTGCAACACGCTGACATCTCATACTGCAGCATATATCCTCGACCGGCAGTTTAAGGACTGCATACATGGCACGAGATGTACAGTGGATGGCATTGTCAGTCATGGAGCTCATTGTAAATCCGGATCGTACAGATAGATTAGATGAAATGTAAAAACGAAAATGTCCTAATTTTTTGGCACAAAATAAGGTCGCACCAAAATGTAAGACTTTTGTAATCCTTTTTTATTTGATAAATTCCCCCCATCTGTTTAATGTTTTGCTTATTTACTTCCAGGTTTCAGACTTGCATTCAACTACCTGAAAGATAAGAAGTATGTAGACGCCATATATATCTGCCATAAGGTAAATATAGACTGGATATTTATACTGCTACTATAATTCCCATCTTCTATATGTACACTCATCACTGTATATTGCTACTATAATTCCCATCTTTTATATGTACACTCATCACTGCATGCTCTTAGTATAATGCCCGATCTTCTATATGTACACTCATCACTGTATATTGTTACTATAATGTCCCATCTTCTATATGTACACTCATCACTGTATATTGTTACTATAATGTCCCATCTTCTATATATACACATCACTGTATGCTCTTACTATAATGTCCCATCTTCTATACGTACACTTATCACTGTATATTGCTACTATAATGTCCCATCTTCTATATGTACACTCATCACTGTATACTGTTACTATAATGTCCCATCTTCTAAATATACACTCATCACTGTATATTGTTACTATAATGTCCCATCTTCTATATGTACACTCATCACTGTATACTGTTACTATAATGTCCCATCTTCTATATGTACACTCATCACTGTATATTGTTACTATAATGTCCCATCTTCTATATGTACACTCATCACTGTATATTGTTACTATAATGTCCCACCTTCTATATGTACACTCATCACTGTATATTGCTACTATAATGTCCCATCTTCTATATGTACACTCATCACTGTATATTGTTACTATAATGTCCCATCTTCTATATGTACACTCATCACTGTATATTGTTACTATAATGTCCCATCTTCTATATGTACACTCATCACTGTATATTGCTACTATAATGTCCCATCTTCTATATGTACACTCATCACTGTATATTGTTACTATAATGTCCCATCTTCTATATGTACACTCATCACTGTATATTGTTACTATAATGTCCCACCTTCTATATGTACACTCATCACTGTATATTGTTACTATAATGTCCCACCTTCTATATGTACACTCATCACTGTATATTGTTACTATAATGTCCCATCTTCTATATGTACACTCATCACTGTATATTGTTACTATAATGTCCCATCTACTATATGTACACTCATCACTGTATATTGTTACTATAATGTCCCACCTTCTATATGTACACTCATCACTGTACATTGTTACTATAATGTCCCATCTACTATATGTACAGTCATCACTGTATATTGTTACTATAATGTCCCATCTTCTATATGTACACTCATCACTGTATACTGTTACTATAATGTCCCATCTTCTATATGTACACTCATCACTGTATATTGTTACTATAATGTCCCATCTTCTATATGTACACTCATCACTGTATATTGTTACTATAATGTCCCATCTTCTATATGTACACTCATCACTGTGTATTGTTACTATAATGTCCCATCTTCTATATGTACACTCATCACTGTATATTGTTACTATAATGTCCCATCTTCTATATGTACACTCATCACTGTATATTGTTACTATAATGTCCCATCCGCTATATGTACACTCATCACTGTATATTGTTACTATAATGTCCCACCTTCTATATGTACACTCATCACTGTATATTGCTACTATAATGTCCCATCTTCTATATGTACACTCATCACTGTATATTGTTACTATAATGTCCCATCTTCTATATGTACACTCATCACTGTATACTGTTACTATAATGTCCCATCTTCTATATGTACACTCATCACTGTGTATTGTTACTATAATGTCCCATCTTCTATATGTACACTCATCACTGTATATTGTTACTATAATGTCCCATCTTCTATATGTACACTCATCACTGTATATTGTTACTATAATGTCCCATCCGCTATATGTACACTCATCACTGTATATTGTTACTATAATGTCCCACCTTCTATATGTACACTCATCACTGTATATTGCTACTATAATGTCCCATCTACTATATGTACAGTCATCACTGTATATTGTTACTATAATGTCCCATCTTCTATATGTACACTCATCACTGTATACTGTTACTATAATGTCCCATCTTCTATATGTACACTCATCACTGTGTATTGTTACTATAATGTCCCATCTTCTATATGTACACTCATCACTGTATATTGTTACTATAATGTCCCATCTTCTATATGTACACTCATCACTGTATATTGTTACTATAATGTCCCATCTTCTATATGTACACTCATCACTGTATATTGTTACTATAATGTCCCACCTTCTATATGTACACTCATCACTGTATATTGCTACTATAATGTCCCATCTTCTATATGTACACTCATCACTGTATATTGTTACTATAATGTCCCACCTTCTATATGTACACTCATCACTGTATATTGTTACTATAATGTCCCACCTTCTATATGTACACTCATCACTGTATATTGTTACTATAATGTCCCATCTTCTATATGTACACTCATCACTGTATATTGTTACTATAATGTCCCATCTACTATATGTACACTCATCACTGTATATTGTTACTATAATGTCCCACCTTCTATATGTACACTCATCACTGTACATTGTTACTATAATGTCCCATCTACTATATGTACAGTCATCACTGTATATTGTTACTATAATGTCCCATCTTCTATATGTACACTCATCACTGTATATTGCTACTATAATGTCCCATCTTCTATATGTACACTCATCACTGTATATTGTTACTATAATGTCCCATCTTCTATATGTACACTCATCACTGTATATTGTTACTATAATGTCCCACCTTCTATATGTACACTCATCACTGTATATTGTTACTATAATGTCCCACCTTCTATATGTACACTCATCACTGTATATTGTTACTATAATGTCCCATCTTCTATATGTACACTCATCACTGTATATTGTTACTATAATGTCCCATCTACTATATGTACACTCATCACTGTATATTGTTACTATAATGTCCCACCTTCTATATGTACACTCATCACTGTACATTGTTACTATAATGTCCCATCTACTATATGTACAGTCATCACTGTATATTGTTACTATAATGTCCCATCTTCTATATGTACACTCATCACTGTATACTGTTACTATAATGTCCCATCTTCTATATATACACTCATCACTGTATACTGTTACTATAATGTCCCATCTTCTATATGTACACTCATCACTGTATATTGTTACTATAATGTCCCATCTTCTATATGTACACTCATCACTGTATATTGTTACTATAATGTCCCATCCTCTATATGTACACTCATCACTGTATATTGTTACTATAATGTCCCATCCTCTATATGTACACTCATCACTGTATATTGTTACTATAATGTCCCATCTTCTATATGTACACTCATCACTGTATATTGTTACTATAATGTCCCATCTTCTATATGTACACTCATCACTGTATTGTTACTATAATGTCCCATCCTCTATATATACACTCATCACTGTATTGTTACTATAATGTCCCATCCTCTATATATACACTCATCACTGTATATTGTTACTATAATGTCCCATCTTCTATATATACACTCATCACTGTATATTGTTACTATAATGTCCCATCTTCTATATATATACTCATCACTGTATATTACTATAATGTCCCATCTTCTATATATACTCATCACTGTATATTACTATAATGTCCCATCTTCTATATGTACACTCATCACTGTATATTGTTACTATAATGTCCCATCTTCTATATATATACTCATCACTGTATATTGTTACTATAATGTCCCACCTTCTATATGTACACTCATCACTGTATGCTCTTACTATAATGTCCCACCTTCTATATGTACACTCATCACTGTATGCTCTTACTATAATGTCCCATCCTCTATATGTACACTCATCACTGTATGCTCTTACTATAATGTCCCATCTTCTATATGTACACTCATCACTGTATATTGTTACTATAATGTCCCATCCGCTATATGTACACTCATCACTGTATATTGTTACTATAATGTCCCATCTTCTATATGTACACTCATCACTGTATATTGTTACTATAATGTCCCATCTTCTATATGTACACTCATCACTGTATATTGTTACTATAATGTCCCACCTTCTATATGTACACTCATCACTGTATATTGTTACTATAATGTCCCATCTTCTATATGTACACTCATCACTGTATATTGTTACTATAATGTCCCATCTTCTATATGTACACTCATCACTGTATATTGTTACTATAATGTCCCATCTTCTATATGTACACTCATCACTGTATTGTTACTATAATGTCCCATCCTCTATATATACACTCATCACTGTATTGTTACTATAATGTCCCATCCTCTATATATACACTCATCACTGTATACTGTTACTATAATGTCCCATCTTCTATATGTACACTCATCACTGTATATTGTTACTATAATGTCCCATCTTCTATATGTACACTCATCACTGTATATTGTTACTATCATGTCCCACCTTCTATATGTACACTCATCACTGTATATTGTTACTATAATGTCCCATCTTCTATATATACACTCATCACTGTATATTGTTACTATAATGTCCCATCTTCTATATATATATACTCATCACTGTATATTACTATAATGTCCCATCTTCTATATATACTCATCACTGTATATTACTATAATGTCCCATCTTCTATATGTACACTCATCACTGTATATTGTTACTATAATGTCCCATCTTCTATATATATACTCATCACTGTATATTGTTACTATAATGTCCCACCTTCTATATGTACACTCATCACTGTATGCTCTTACTATAATGTCCCACCTTCTATATGTACACTCATCACTGTATGCTCTTACTATAATGTCCCATCCTCTATATGTACACTCATCACTGTATGCTCTTACTATAATGTCCCATCTTCTATATGTACACTCATCACTGTATATTGTTACTATAATGTCCCATCCGCTATATGTACACTCATCACTGTATATTGTTACTATAATGTCCCATCTTCTATATGTACACTCATCACTGTATATTGTTACTATAATGTCCCATCTTCTATATGTACACTCATCACTGTATATTGTTACTATAATGTCCCACCTTCTATATGTACACTCATCACTGTATATTGTTACTATAATGTCCCATCTTCTATATGTACACTCATCACTGTATGCTCTTAGTATAATGTCCCATCTTCTATATGTACACTCATCTCTGTATATTGTTACTATAATGTCCCATCTTCTATATGTACACTCATCACTGTATATTGTTACTATAATAACCCATCTTCTATATGTACACTCATCACTGTATATTGTTACTATAATGTCCCACCTTCTATATGTACACTCATCACTGTATATTGTTACTATAATGTCCCATCTTCTATATGTACACTCATCACTGTATGCTCTTACTATAATGTCCCATCTTCTATATGTACACTCATCTCTGTATATTGTTACTATAATGTCCCATCTTCTATATGTACACTCATCACTATATATTGTTACTATAATGTCCCATCTACTATATGTACACTCATCACTGTATACTGTTACTATAATGTCCCATCTTCTATATATACACTCATCACTGTATACTGTTACTATAATGTCCCATCTTCTATATGTACACTCATCACTGTATATTGTTACTATAATGTCCCACCTTCTATATGTACACTCATCACTGTATATTGTTACTATAATGTCCCATCTTCTATATGTACACTCATCACTGTATATTGTTACTATAATGTCCCACCTTCTATATGTACACTCATCACTGTATATTGTTACTATAATGTCCCATCTTCTATATGTACACTCATCACTGTATATTGTTACTATAATGTCCCATCTTCTATATGTACACTCATCACTGTATATTGTTACTATAATGTCCCATCTTCTATATGTACACTCATCACTGTATATTGCTACTATAATGTCCCATCTTCTATATGTACACTCATCACTATATGCTCTTACTATAATGTCCCACCTTCTATATTTACACTCATCACTGTATATTGTTACTATAATGTCCCATCTTCTATATGTACACTCATCACTGTATATTGTTACTATAATGTCCCATCTTCTATATGTACACTCATCACTGTATATTGTTACTATAATGTCCCATCCTCTATATGTACACTCATCACTGTATGCTCTTACTATAATGTCCCATCTACTATATGTACACTCATCACTGTATATTGTTACTATAATGTCCCATCTTCTATATGTACACTCATCACTGTATATTGTTACTATAATGTCCCATCTTCTATATGTACACTCATCACTGTATATTGTTACTATAATGTCCCATCTTCTATATGTACACTCATCACTGTATATTGTTACTATAATGTCCCATCTTCTATATGTACACTCATCACTGTATATTGTTACTATAATGTCCCACCTTCTATATGTACACTCATCACTGTATATTGTTACTATCATGTCCCATCTTCTATATGTACACTCATCACTGTATATTGTTACTATAATGTCCCATCTTCTATATGTACACTCATCACTGTATATTGTTACTATAATGTCCCATCTTCTATATGTATACTCATCACTGTATATTGTTACTATAATGTCCCATCTACTATATGTACACTCATCACTGTATATTGTTACTATAATGTCCCATCTTCTATATGTACACTCATCACTGTATATTGTTACTATAATGTCCCATCTTCTATATGTACACTCATCACTGTATATTGTTACTATAATGTCCCATCTTCTATATGTACACTCATCACTGTATATTGTTACTATAATGTCCCATCTTCTATATGTACACTCATCACTGTATATTGTTACTATAATGTCCCATCTTCTATATGTACACTCATCACTGTATATTGTTACTATAATGTCCCACCTTCTATATGTACACTCATCACTGTATATTGTTACTATCATGTCCCATCTTCTATATGTACACTCATCACTGTATATTGTTACTATAATGTCCCATCTTCTATATGTACACTCATCACTGTATATTGTTACTATAATGTCCCATCTTCTATATGTATACTCATCACTGTATATTGTTACTATAATATCCCATCTTCTATATGTACACTCATCACTGTATATTGTTACTATAATGTCCCATCTTCTATATGTACACTCATCACTGTATATTGTTACTATAATGTCCCATCTTCTATATGTACACTCATCACTGTATATTGTTACTATAATGTCCCATCTTCTATATGTACACTCATCACTGTATATTGTTACTATAATGTCCCATCTTCTATATGTATACTCATCACTGTATATTGTTACTATAATGTCCCATCTTCTATATGTACACTCATCACTGTATACTGCTACTATAATGTCCCATCTTCTATATGTACACTCATCACTGTATATTGTTACTATAATATCCCATCTTCTATATGTACACTCATCACTGTATACTGCTACTATAATGTCCCATCTTCTATATGTACACTCATCACTGTATACTGCTACTATAATGTCCCATCTTCTATATGTACACTCATCACTGTATATTGTTACTATCATGTCCCATCTTCTATATGTACACATCACTGTATATTGTTACTATAATGTCCCATCTTCTATATGTACACTCATCACTGTATATTGTTACTATCATGTCCCATCTTCTATATGTACACTGAACTTTTTTTTCCAGGTACTTAAAGCTCACCCCACATATCCAAAAATGAAGAAGGAAATACTGGAAAAAGCTCAGGCCAGTCTCAGGCCGTAGGACTACCGATGTCACATCTGTCCCGTTATCTCTTTCCTGTTACTATCATAGGACAACAGTGTGATGTCACATCTGTCTTGTTACCACCATAGAACGGCAGTATGATGTCACATCTGTCCTTTTATGTCTTTTCTGTTACTATCATAGGACAACAGTGTGATGTCACATCTGTTCTGCTACCACCATAGAATGGCAGTATGATGTCACATCTGTCCTGTTACCGCTATAGAACGGCAGTATGATGTCACATCTGTCCTGTTACCACCACAGAATGGCAGTATGATGTCACATCTGTCCTGTTACCACCACAAAATGGCAGTATGATGTCACATCTGTCCTGTTATCCCCACAGAATGGCAGTATGATGTCACATCTGTCCTGTTACCGCTATAAAACGGCAGTATGATGTCACATCTGTCCTGTTACCACCACAGAATGGCAGTATGATGTCAGATCTGTCCTGTTACCACCACAGAATGGCAGTATGATGTCACATCTGTCCTGTTACCACCACAGAATGGCAGTATGATGTCACATCTGTCCTGTTACCACCACAGAATGGCAGTATGATGTCACATCTGTCCTGTTACCGCTATAGGACAGCAGTATGATGTCACATCTGTTCTGTTAACGCTATAGAACGGCAGTATGATGTATCATCTGTCCTGTTACCACCACGGAATGGCAGTATGATGTCACATCTGTCCTGTTACCGCTAAAGGACAGCAGGATGATGTCACATCTGTCCTGTTACCACAGAATGGCAGTATGATGTCACATCTGTCCTGTTACCACCACAGAATGGCAGTATGATGTCACATCTGTCCTGTTACCACCACAGAATGGCAGTATGATGTCACATCTGTCCTGTTACCACCATAGAATGGCTGTATGATGTCACATCTGTCCTGTTACCACCATAGAATGGCAGTATGATGTCACATCTGTCCTGTTACCACCATAGAATGGCAGTATGATCTCACATATGTCCTGTTACCGCTGTCTTCCTTTATATTAATGTTACCAAAGAACTGATGTCTGTAATAAAATGTTTGGATTTTTCTTACTTTTTATACTTAGTTATTGTAATTCCGGGTTTGCATTCACTAAATATCTTAAAGGGATTTTCAGATTTGGGAAAATTAAGAGCGGCTCCATTGGTATACGGCATAAGATGCAGCAGGCCTCGCGTCATGTGTACAAGGGTTGCTGGCAAGCACTAGATCAGTGCTTTACATCTGGATGTGCATCCGTGTCTTTTTTCTGTACAGCGCTGCCGAATCTAAGATCTTATGGGAGAAATTTCTTAAGACCAGCATTTCAGACGCCGGTCTAAATATGATTTTCCCCGATGCCGCTAATATATAAAGTGGACCAAGCGTCTTCATAATTTAGGCGCTTCCTTGTGCCTGCACAGAAATATACACCGGGTCTGACCTGGCGAACATTTCTAGTATGTTACGCCCCTTTCTGGCGTAAATTATACATAGGTTTGTGGATGTGGGACGGACACGCCCCCTTCCAAAATCCACGCCCACTTTTTACCAAAGAGGCAAGGATGGCATAGAAAAGCAAAAAGTCTAAATGTTTGTGCAAATCCAGACTTGTGCAAAAATGTGTGACTTTTTCATGCCTTAAAACGGGCGTAAATAGTTCTTTTGAATGTTTCCCTGCGTTCCACATGACTCTGCGATGTCTGCATGTTGTGTGAATGCCGCACCTGCTCTACAAGGCCAACGGAACATTGCTGCCGCGCCAAATGTGCAGGGTATATCAACCTCAGATGTGAAATGAGGGACACGTAGCCAATTCTTCATGTCGCACATTATATTACAGGGCACAATGCCCCCTGCTCACCCACAACGCCCACATTATCGTAAAATTCATCAAAATGAAGGATTTCAATTGAAACGAACTTTCGTCAAGTGACATTTAGCAACAGTTAGCCGACCGATAACAGAGGGTCATCATCTGGAAAGAAGTGACATTTTTTGCTTTCTGATTTGACTGCTTGCGGTGTAGCGGGTCTTTACATGAACAATCCGTCTGTGAGAGCCTGTTCCACACTGACAGATCAGTCACCCCTCGCCAGATAGCATTGATCATGTGTGGCCAGCTGGACAGGTTGCTTTTGGAAAAGAGCATCCAGCAGGGGGCGATGTAACAAGCATGTAACACCAGGGGGCGCCAAAACAAGTATGCAACAGAAGCAAACACTGTAATAAGTATGTAACACCAGGGGGCTCTATAATAAGTACTTAACAATGAAGGGTGTCACAACAAGTATGTAACACCAGGGGGCTCCATAACAGGTATGTAATACCAGGGGGGCGCCATGACAAGTATGTAACACCAGGGGGCACCATAACAGGTATGCAATACCAGGGGGCACCATGAGAAGTATGTAACACCAGGGGGCACCATGAGAAGTATGTAACAGAAGCAAACACTGTAACAAGTATGTAACACCAGGGGGCTCCATAACAAGGTTGTAATATCGGGGGGGGGGGGGGGGGGGCATAACAGGTATGTAATACCAGGGGGGCGCCATGACAAGTATGTAATAGAAGCAAACACTGTAACAAGTATGTAACACCAGGGGGCGCCATAACCAGTATGTAACAGCAGGGGGAGGGGGGGGGGCTTAGAAAGTATGTAACAGGGGGCGCCATAACAAGAATATAACAGCAGGCCGCATCATAAGAAGTATTTAACACCAGGAGACTCCATAAAAATAATGTAACTTCAAAACAAATATGTGATAGTACTGGCATCAAAATATTATGTAACAGCAGGGGGCGCCGAAATGAAAATCTGACAGCAGGAAGCGCCATAATAAGTATATAACAACTGCGAGGTGCCATAGCAAGTATGTCACAGCAGAGGATGTCATAACAACTATGTAACCACAGGGGGCGCTGAAATGAGAATGTCACAGCAGGGGGCGCCATAACAGTTAAGTAACACCAGAGGGTGTCAGGACATAATGAGCATGTAACAGCAGGGGGTGCCATAGTGAGTATGTAACAGCAGGGGGCAGTAATAATTTTACTATGGCAGTATCTACACATTGAAACATATTGTTATAAGGCCACAATAGGGATTTTGTCATGTTTTGTGCCCTGTAACATTTAACCACCCCTTTAAGCTTCCCCTGGTCTGTAGCTCTGATCCATCTCTAGCGCCGCTCCTGGTGTCTTTCGGTTGGACATCCAATCATACCTCTGATGTGCCGCCGTATTACATGGGAAGCATCCAATATCTGCTGGGAAGTTCACACCTGTCATGTGATAACGGTTGTGATTTGAGATCGGCTCCGTCATTGGCCGTCAGACTGGGAAGGACGAGTATATGATCCAAGTGGGGGGCTGGAGAGTGCTCTTTGGTTTCAGGTCACGATGCTCGGATCGCTGCTCTTTGTGCTCTCCCAGGGTAAGTGATGCGACGGCTCAGAGACTGTTCACACGCAGCATTTTTTCTTCTGTTTGTTTGAAATTGAAGTTGAGTTCAGTTGCAGCAAAAAATGTGACAAAATCTGCAGAAAACCCGCGAAGTGTTAACACACCCTGCGGGGGACCGCCCACTACAGGCCTTTTTCACTGCGAAATTCGCAGCATTTTTTTTTTCTGCAGGGGTCTATGGGATTTTGCGTGATTGCGATTTTAACATTATAAGTCCCATAGACCCCTGCAGAAAAAAAAAACGCTGCAAATTTCGCAGTGAAAAAGACCTGTAGTGGGCGGTCATCCTTAAAGGGTTCTGTCATTGGACACAATGCGTCGCCTGGACTGAACAGTCCCAACCAGGATCGGGAAGACACTTGCCCTGCTGTGGTTACTGCAGTGGAAATGTAGTATTACAGGATGATCATGGAGGGCACAAAGTCTACCAGGGCGGGACCCTCTGACAGAGGGCCACAGAGGGGGACCCTGAGAGGGGTAGACACTCTAGAATGCTCATATGTCCTATGGCCTCCTCCCCTCCTGCTGAAAGTGATGCAGAGCAGTGCCGGGAGAAGACGCGGCTGGACGCCCTGAGCCCCCGCAGCTGTGGAGAGGGGAGTATATATTTTTTTATTTTCAACACATTCTAAGGGCTTATTCAGACGACCGTATATCAGCCGGGTATTCACGCCCGGCCGATATATGGCATCCCTCTCTACAGGGGAAGGAGGCTGGAAGAGTCGGGAGCAGTGCACTGAGCTCAAGTCCCCTCTCCACCCTTTGTCACTATTTGCAATGAGAGGGGGTGGGGTGGAGCTAAGTACCAGAACTTAGCCCCGCCCTGTCCCACCCCTTCATTGCAAATAGTGCAGAAGGCTGAAGAGGAGGCGGGAGCTCAGTGCATTGCTCCAGGCTCTTCCAGCCTTCTCCTCCAGCAGAGAACGACGCCGTATATCGGCCGGGTGTGAATACCCGGCTGATATACGGTCGTCTGAATAAGCCCTACAGATGATTTTTCAGGGTAGGGCTTATATTTAAAGCCCTTCCCCAAAAATCCCTGCAGGGCTTGCCGGCCGCCCATTGCTTTCAATGGGACTGCAGAAGTGCTGGTTCCATTGAAAGCAATAGGAGAACATTGCGATCCTCTGCCACAGCTGTGACAGCCATGGCAGGGAGTTCTTCACTCCCCCCCGGTGGGTACCCTTGTCACTGAACACTGTTTCAGTGCTGTCACAGTGTTCAGTGACAAGGGGACTCCCCGCTGGGGAATATTGACACGCACCACGGACCTATAGTGCACTCATGTCCTATCTTTTACAGGTGTGCGCGTTTGCCGCCTGTAACACACGGACATGCGAACACATCATAGGGACCAAGGGTTCTAATAGAGGCGTGGTTTTGTGCGTACCTATGTACGCACACGCTCGTCTGCCAGCACCCGTAAGCCCTGCATGTGGCCTCTGTCAATGCTTAATAGAATTTCTATCAATATAGTGTAACGCTGAAGTATTGCAGTATATTGTACAAGCAATTGAATAATTAACACAAAAAAATCAAAACTATACAAAAACTAACAGATTTGGTTTCAAATAAGTGAAATTTTGTCAAGAAAGTGAAGATTTTTTATTGTTATGAAACAAAAATATTAATGAAAAAACTCATTTCCATTTTAAAATAATAAATGCCATCGCTCGGTCTGTAAAGTCTGATCTCTTAAAATAAAATGGTTTTTCCCACATGGTGAATGCCATAAATAAAAAAGGAAACACAAAATGCCAGAATTGGGGGGGGGGGGGGGTTTGTTCATTCCCATGTGGCGCAAAGTGCTAATGCAACGGCCGAGCCAAAGCAGGCCAAAGTGAAGGAGACCGCCAGGTTTTGTAAAAGGGTTGTCACGGGTGGCTCTATGGGCTTGCCTGATAGTGGCACCAAAACTGCTCTGGTCGGGGGTTGTGCAGCGACCCAGGGAACGTACCGGGTACTCTTGACAGGAAGGCCTGTTTTGTCACGGATGACGCCAGCACTCCAATTGGAACCTCCGTATGGAATGCTGATGAAATAACTGAGACAAGTCCAGTAGCTTGTGATATTAATCTGGGAGTACGCAGACTTACTGAAGCTGGTATTTAGCAAAACAGTTGAATATACAATTTCCAAAATGGTACAAGAAGGTGCAGCGGTACGCAGTAGATTAACGGTGTGGAACATAGTAATATTGACTTGCTTAAGAACGGACTCCAACGCTCTCCCCTTTACTCTCTTCCAACCCATTTGTGAGACAACTTCCCCACTAGTGGTCCTGACTGAAGGGATGACTTAAGTTTCGTAAAGTGTAGATGAAGCGGAGTTTAATATGCCTGTTAGACTAATCCTGGCTTTGAGTTCACCGGGTAGTTTTAGGGTCACTGCTTAGTAGAAGACTGACCTCGGAAAGGTTGTCCTCCTATCAGCTCTGGGACCCCAAGGGAGCAGAAGAAGACCTCGCTCAACCCTGGGAAACGAACATGCTGCAACTGTCTGCTCTTGCCTGTAAGCGTGCTTCCTCCTCTCCGACACGGCTGACTGCAACCTCTCTTCTCCCACCCCCAGCCTGACTAACTGCTCACCGACTCCTCCTTTTATTACCTCCCTTTCTTTCCCGCACTTTCTTGACTCCTCCCACTCTTGCATAGGGACTTGTATGGGGGCTTCCCTCCCTTGGACTCTGCACCAGTGAGATTGAAGCTGGCTTATCAGCCAATAGGACACCATCTGACATCAGGGCTAAGGCTGTAGGCTTAGTGGACAGAGGGGGAGAAACAGGGTGTCTCCTACGGACGGCACCTTCTATGTCCACGAACGGCACATAGACAGCTGTGACAGGACAAGTGTTGCAGTGGATGTTCTGTAAGACCCGCTGGGCCACTACACTAAGGCAGCAGTATTTGGTGCGACCGCCCTTTACCTTCACAGCAGCATCAGTTGTTCTAGGTCTACTTGCACACAGTTTGTGAAGGAGCTCGGCAGGAAGGTTGTTCCAGACATCTTGGAGAACTAAGCACAGATCTTCTGTGGATTTCGGCTCGCTCCAATCCTTCTGTCTCTTCCTGTAATCCGAGACAGACTGGATGATGATGAGATCAGGACTCTGTGGGACCAAATCGGCACTTCCAGGACTCCTTGTTCTTCCTTACGCTGAAGACAGTTCTTAATGAGATTGGCCGGATGTTGGGGGTTGTTGTCCTGCTGCAGAATAAATTTAAAGCCAATCAGACGCCTACTATTTTTGAAAAAATTCTTACTTTGCCGCATTTTTTCCACACCTGAATAAAACTCAGTTCTGTATATTACAAAGTTTATCATCTTCAGACGGCCGCTTGGTTTATGGAGGTGCGTTATAACCCTTTATTGTTGCACTTGTAGTGGTTCTTGCCTCCTGTTTGAATCATGCTGTCTATAATGAGCGGAGGCCAGAGCGAGTCATGGGAGGACAGGAAGCAGCAAAACATCGCTGGAAGTGGCAGGTGTGTATACCTTTATATGGCAGGCGCGTATACCTTTATATGGCAGGCGCTGGCAGCTGTGTATACCTTTTATATGGCAGGTGTGTATACCTTTATATGGCAGGCGCTAGCAGGTGTGTTATACCCTTTTATATGGCAGGCGCTAGCAGGTGTGTTATACCCTTTTATATGGCAGGCGCTGGCAGCTGTGTATACCTTTTATATGGCAGGCACTGGCAGCTGTGTATACCTTTTATATGGCAGGCACTAGCAGCTGTGTATACCTTTTATATGGCAGGCACTAGCAGGTGTGTTATACCCTTTTATATGGCAGGCGCTGGCAGGTGCGTACACCTTTTATATGGCAGGCGCTGGCAGCTGTGTATACCTTTTATATGGCAGGCGCTAGCAGGTGTGTTATACCCTTTTATATGGCAGGCGCTGGCAGGTGTGTTATACCCTTTTATATGGCAGGCGCTGGCAGGTGTGTTATACCCTTTTATATGGCAGGTGTGTTATACCCTTTTATATGGCAGGCGCTGGCAGGTGTGTTATACCCTTTTATATGGCAGGTGTGTTATACCCTTTTATATGGCAGGCGCTGGCAGGTGTGTTATACCCTTTTATATGGCAGGCGCTGGCAGGTGTTTTATACCCTTTTATATGGCAGTCGCTGGCAGCTGTGTATACCCTTTTATATGGCAGGCGCTGGCAGCTGTGTATACCTTTTATATGGCAGGCGCTGGCAGCTGTGTATACCTTTTATATGGCAGGCGCTGGCAGCTGTGTATACCTTTTATATGGCAGGCACTAGCAGGTGTATTATACCCTTTTATATGGCAGGCGCTGGCAGCTGTGTATACCTTTTATATGGCAGGCACTAGCAGGTGTGTTATACCCTTTTATATGGCAGGCGCTGGCAGGTGCGTACACCTTTTATATGGCAGGCGCTGGCAGCTGTGTATACCTTTTATGTGGCAGGCGCTAGCAGGTGTGTTATACCCTTTTATATGGCAGGCGCTGGCAGCTGTGTATACCTTTATATGGCAGCTGTGTATACTTTTAGGTGGTACGAGGGAAGTTTTTGTATCTAAATGCTGTATTTTGGTTTTCCTCGAGTTTCTCGCCCATAGATATACATTCTATGAAGACCGTTTCCATTCTGACATCCGGCCCAGTGTCCTCCTCTTCCCTCCGTTGGGTTTCCTTCGCTCTTGTTACTTCCCACTTGCTCCATCCTCATACAGGTGTCCTTACAAATGGCGTATGACGATGATCCAGACTACTTCTACCACCTGTGCGGCGGAACGCTCGTCAGCAGCGCCTGGGTCCTGACTGCGGCACATTGCGTCGAATTGTGAGTAAATAGGACACCATTTTAACCCCTTCAGGATCTGCCCATTTTTTGCTTTTTCATTCTTGTTTTCTCCTCCCCATTTGCAAAAAAATCCAAACTTTTTTTATTTTTCTGCCAATATAGCGGTCCGGGGCGGAGTTTATGTGCCACAAGTTGTATTTGTCAAAGGTTTAATGTGCCATACAAAGTGCTGAGGAGCTCTCAAAGATTACTAATGGAAAATAAATACTTACACCAATGTTTGGGAGTGGGAGGCACACGCAGTTGTGTGTGTGTGGGGGGGGGGGGGGGCACATGCAGTTGTGTGGGGGGGCACACGCAGTTGTGTGTGTGGGGGGGCACACGCAGTTGTGTGTGGGGGGGGGCACATGCAGTTGTGTGGGGGGGGCACATGCAGTTGTGTGGGGGGGCACACGCAGTTGTGGGGGGCGGGGCACACGCAGTTGTGGGGGGCGGGGCACACGCAGTTGTGGGGGGCGGGGCACACACAGTTGTGGGGGGCGGGGCACACACAGTTGTGGGGGGCGGGGCACACACAGTTGTGGGGGGCGGGGCACACAAAGTTGTGGGGGGCGGGGCACATGCAGTTGTGTGTGGGGGGGCACATGCAGTTGTGTGTGGGGGGGGCACACGCAGTTGTGGGGGGAGGGGCACATGCAGTTGTGGCAACAATAACAAGCTGACATTTTCTTGGATTCTAATAAGTTTATGTTCGTTGTGCTATGATGAGAACCTGAACCCCCCCCCCATGACCTTCTGACCACCAGAACGCTTGTACTTTGCAGCCAGATAGTTGGGGCTTTTTGTAGGACCTTCAGTAGTTTCTGTTGGTCGCATTTCTAATAGCTTTTTATTACATTTTTTATTCAAAGCGCCCCAAAAGTTTCCGTTCTGATGTTGTGTATGTTTTCCTTTGCTTTATTTGAACACATCCGACGTTCACGGACCGGCCGCACCAAACTAGATTTTTTTTACTTTGTCTTGATTTCATTTAACCCCTTAGTGACCAC
Source organism: Eleutherodactylus coqui (assembly GCF_035609145.1). Taxonomy (NCBI): domain Eukaryota; kingdom Metazoa; phylum Chordata; class Amphibia; order Anura; family Eleutherodactylidae; genus Eleutherodactylus; species Eleutherodactylus coqui. The sequence continues at coordinate 117,321,170 of NC_089848.1, forward strand.
CCTTTTTTGCTTTTTTCCATTTTCATCCCCCCCCCCCCCCCCTTTAAAAGATCATAACTCCTTATTCATCCCTTGAGGGCTCGTTGTTGTTTGCGGGACGAGTTGTATTTAATTTACTGAAAAACTTTAAAAAAATTTCAAGTGGAGAGCAGTGGAAAAAAAACGACATTCCACCACCTTTAGTGCGTCGTGTTTCTACGGCGCACAAACTGCAACAAAAGTGACCTGATACCTTTATTTTCTGGGTCGGTACGATTACTACGATACCGAACGTGTATAGTTTTTCTTTTTGCTGGACTACTTATATATTTTTATTTAAGTTATATAAGTTATTTAATTTTTTAAAATTATTTTGTCTCCACCTTCTGCGCACAATAACTTTTTTATTTTTCCATCAATATAGTTGTGCGACGGCTCATTTTGTGCGGTGCGTCCTGTCGTTTTCCGTTTGTACCATTTTTTTTTTTTTTTAATTGGAATACATAGGACTTATTGATCGCTTTTAATTTTTTTTTTCTTGGCAACAGGGTGACCAAATAAAGAGCATTTCTGGCTTTTTTTTTTTTTTTCAGACGACATTCACCTTACGCAGTAAATAATTCATTCCTTTGCTAGATCGGACTTTTACAGACGCAGCGATACCAAATATGTATTTTTTTTTTATTTTTTAATTGTAAATATGGTAAAAGGTAGGTTATTTGAACTTTTATTACTTTTTTTTAAAATAATTAATAAAACTCTATTGTTCTTATTTTCTGTTTTTCTTTTAGTCCCCAGAGGGGACCACAACTAACGATGCTTAGATCGCTTATGCAGCATGATGGAATGCCATAGCATTACATCATACTGCATTCTGACAGGCAGCCTATCAAGCCACCCCACAGGGATGGCTCGATAAGCATTCTGCCATGATACCTATATGGCTCCCCCGATCTCACCGATGGGTTCCTAACATTAAAAGACAGTGCCTCTATATGAATGGAAAATCTGGATACCTGAATATATACAGATGTGTGAATGGAGTGCATGACAAAAGTGTAGGCAGCCACTGCCTCTTCAATGGGATGCATGCAAATAAGCAAAATCAGCACTTCCAATAAATACATTAAATGTGATGGTGTACGTTAGTCATGGCTGCAATAAATACAGTAACACAAAGACATGCCTCAACATTCATACACAAAAAATGATCAAAGCACGTGGGCCCATCCACCACATCCAGGTGAATCCTATGGGATGAGTTCTATCTTTTACACACTTTTATTTGGGTCAAAAAGCCTCTAGATGTACTCGGGGAAAGCAGGCTAGCTGGCTATATACTCTCACTGAAGCATCGGGGACACACGGCTTATTGAGAGTCTCCTGGACGTGTTTTGATCCAAAGAGGCTTGCATTTTTATAAGCACTTTTAGGAGAACTTCTATATATTATTATTATCTCAGTAGATGATTTCATCATTTTCTAGAACTTTGCTGATCATTGCAAGAACTGCTCTGCCTGAATAATCACAATGAACGTGTCATAGGTTCCTTATCTGTTTTATTAGCACAGGCATTACCTACCGAGCTGCTTTTGCAGAACATGACCTTTTTGAAGATGACGGCACTGAATATTTTATTGCTGTTGACCAAATCGTTGTTCATGAAAAGTGGAATAACACCAACATCGCCAACGGGTGAGGTCTATTCTGCATCATTATAGATCCCATAGGCCGCTATAATACAGACTCGGGCTGGTTTCATGTGGCCAGAAGGACCTGAATCCAATGGCTACTTAGCTCCATGGTGATCTCCGCTGGGTTCAGTAGAATCACTGAAGGTCTGAATGTCATGGAGACCAGATGAATAATGCTTGAGTAGCCTATTTCGCGCTCCCTTAGTGTATTCTGTCAGCAGGTTTCTATGATATCCGTCCATCTTCTTACTCGTTGCTTTCACTCGTTTCCTTTATTCTCGTTTAAGCACTATTTTATTTCTGAATGATTGGGGGTCTTACGATATGTAGAAGAATATGGCAGATGTGGTCAAGGAGCGCCAATACTTGTTTTGCATGCTAAACACAATATAGGTCTTCTGTCCAAGCCGGACACAAAACACGAAATCCACATTGGATGTAATTTGTTGGCCTAAAAGGCAGGATAGACACAAAATCTACAAATGCAGAGAAGACCGAATACTGGAATGAGGCCAAACCTTTAATCTGACCCTAACCTCTGAGACCCTACATAAGAGCGGGGCACTCGCCCTGATGAGAGCGACTTCATGTCAGAAGCCTGGGGTGACCCTGACTCTCCCTGCTTGGAGAACGGGGATAATGTTTGCTACAATAAATAACAATATATACGGTATAAATGGTAAACATGTAATAAAGCAGATGGAATACAAATGCGGAAATAGTAATTAGTCAAGAGATACACGTTTAACCCAAATACCCTAAACAACAAACAGACTTATTTAACGGTGAAGCAGGACAGGAGACGCCAAAAACAGCTTCAGACTAGAAATAAATAAGATAAATCAATCTTGTTAGGCTGCCTGTCCACGGGCGAGTTTGAATTGCGCTCCCCGTAGCGATAATCCGGCCACGGGGAACCCTTTCCATAGTGTTGCTATGGAGAGCGCAGCTGCCCTATCCATGAGCGGAGTATCATAGTGATTCTCTGTTCGTGGCCGGCACATCGCAGCATGTTGTGATTTGCCGCAGTCCTCCGCGGTCAGCCTATCTGTCAGACCTGCTCCTGGGCGGCGGTATCCCGCGGTAGATCTCTGCTGCAACGCTTATGGACAGGCAGCCTTATTTGTATATTTGCCAATTTATTTTGCAGTTCTCTCAGGTAATTTATGTATTCCCCCCACCAAGCTGGGGGCTCATTTTACCGACCTCGGAAGGATGGAAGGCCGAGTTAACCTTGAGCCGACTACCTGAACCAATCAGGGATTGAACTTGCAACCTTCAGGTTGTGAGCAAGAGCTTAGGACTGCATTTCTGCTGCCTTAACACTCTGCGCTATACGAGGCTCATTATATAATCAGGAGGAGGGGCCAGAATAAATATGTACAGCTGGGACACACCTCCCTAGCCGACTAATCCATCCACACAACTGCAGAGAAGTGCTCATGTCAGCATCCAACGCCAGAAGGACACTGAGCATTCACTGATGTGTGGGTCATGTGGGCTGGGGCTGACACTGACATCACCCCGGTTCTGGTCCAACAGTAGGACTACGTTCACCTGAATTGACATTTTTTCTTAGAACCTTTAAAGGATTGTCCCAATTCTGGCTATTGATGAGCTCTCCTAAGGAGAGGTCATCATTAGTTAATGAGTGGAGTTTGCTGCTCAGAACCCCCATCAATCAACTGTTTGAAAAGAACACGGCGCTGAGGTGAACAGCACCGTACATTGTTTAGTGGCTGTGCCTGGTATAGCAGTTCAATCCATTTCAAATGAGTCGGACTGAGTTACTGTCAGCCCAGGTGATGAATGGCTTGTGGCTGAGAAGAAGCCACAGTGCTATCTTCAAATAGCTGATTGGCCCCCTGCCGATCTGATATTGATGCCTTATCCTGAGGACTGCTCCTAAATATTGGAGGCTCTGAAAACCCCTTTAATGAATTTAATATACAGTACGTTATTATTCTACACTTATTAGCGGACCTTTAATATTAATGATTGTCCTTTACAGATATGACATCGCTTTATTGCGGTTAAGTGAGAGCGCCCATGATAACGGATATGTGGCAATAGGAAGGCTGCCGGGAGCTGATGACATCCTGCCCGCTGCCACCACCTGCTATGTCACCGGATGGGGAGTCACTCAGGGTAATTCCCATCAATGTGTCCACTCGGATACATCCACAGCACGAGATACAAGTCATTCCAGTGTCATATAAACGGCACGGAGTGCAAAAACGTTTGTAGAGGCCTCAGTCCATCTGTGCAGAGAGCAGCCGATATGTACATCGCTCTTATATAATGGAGAATGGCAGTACCAAACATGGCCAATAGGGGGCCTTAGGACAAGTTGTGTTGGTGGTGGTGGTGGGGGGGGGGGTTGTCATCAAGTTTTTACCATGCGATCCACGCTGAACCTTCACCATCGCTGCTAATGAGATTTTCTTACCGCTCTTTGGTTTTGTAATACGTGCCTGGATTCTGCAGAACCGACTCAGATTGTCTCTCAGCGTTGTGCCAGGCACACCCCTGTTCTTGATTGGCACGCATACCAATTTCCCTTCTTCGGTGTAATGTCGTGCAGGCTCCATAGCAAGCCACGCCGCACACCTCCGCTCTACTAGCTGTAACCTCACCGTGGGACTGCGCATGCACCTTGAGGATCGTTAGTCCCACTGCGTCCGAGGTGACTCTGGGAGTAACGGTCCTCAAGGTGCATGCGCAGTACGCTGCTGAAGCTACAGCTGGTAAGAGCCGAGGCGCGCGGTGCAGGCAGGTTTTGCTACGGCGCCTGCGCAGGATTACAGTGGAGAAATCAGTATACATGCCTATTAAGAACAGCGGCGGCCGGGCGCAGCGCTGAGGGGAAAGTGTGATTGTTCCCAGCAAGAGAAACCACGTCATCTTGTAGATATGGGACCTCTTAATGGCTACAAACATACATGATGGGAAAATGTGACTCTTCTGCTCATTAGAATAAAGGACAGGAAAACTTCAAAAGCAGATTGTAAAGGTACGGGGGACGGGGTTAGAAAACTAATTAGCAATAAGGAAATCTCATTAGCAACACTGTTGCAGCATCTGAGGAGCAGGTTTTGGCCTAGGAGACGGCAGGGATTAGAGTAGGGCCTTGTCATGTTGGCACTACCGTCTCCCACCTGGAAGGTAACTGGAGAACAAGTCCTAGGGGCCGAGAGCAGGCTATTAAATGGGGTTAGCAGCTCACTTGGTTCTGTGGTTGTCACGGGTGACGCCACTGCTCTTTCCTCCGCAGTGAAACTTAAGATGTAAGAGTCCACACACAGGTAGTAGTGAAAAACACACAATTGCCGGGAACTTTACTGGAGCAACTTGCATAAATTACAGCACCGTGGATGGAAGTAGTTGTAATAAACACACCAGTGCAGGCAGGACTAGCGAGTAGGACAGGGAGGCAGACAACAGGATGATACCAGGCCACAGTCCAAGTTATCTGTGCAGCACCGCTCCTGGTAAAATATATTCTGTAGAACATGAACTCTCCACCGGTCACTTACTCGTTTAGACAGACTTGAACTCTGCACAGCGGACTCTACTCTTCAGGCACTCTTTCAGGTAGGGGTCCTAGGGGAAAACTACTAGGCCACCTCTCTGCTTCCTCCATCTTCTCCACATGCAGGTTGAAGGTACCTGCATGTGGCCTGAACTCCACGACAAGCTCCCTTGTCACACTCCACTCCAAACTCAGACTCCAGGCAAAAGACAAAAAGCCCCAATCATTCAGCTTGCAAACACATATATGAAACATGGTCACATGACTTACAGAAGATACATTTCCAGACATGACCCAGACAGTAACCCATTCAGTGCTGCAGCTACGCAATACACTGCATATTCATGCAACATAAAACGTACTGATAATACACATAAGCACGAGACTACATAGACCATCCAGCACCTTCCAGAAACTTCCATACATGAACTTCTGTACACTACACTGTGAAAGGTTTATCATGGACCACATTGTTGACAGGTTGATTACAGGTTCCTTACTCAGCAAACACCTGGGTGGGTGTCTATAGAAGTTCTCTGTTCTTGAGAGGTCCATTGTGGTCGCTTTGTGCTGCTCCCATCTGGTGGAGGAAAGATGGCGGTCCTATCAGCTCAATACCCCCAACTTATCACAATATCTGTATGGCAGTTGTAGGGGGTCACGATACAGAAGGGTGAACTGGTTACTTGTGTGACTCCCTCTTTCAGCAAAGTGCCGCTGTTGCCCATCAACCACTAAAACTTGTCTAAAATAACATTTATTGAGGTTTTCTAGTGCAGCGTGCGAGGAGCGGCCCACAGCCGAGGAGATGGTGGGGTAGATAAAGACCGTGTCATAGGGTTCTACCATCTCCTGCCCTGGGGGTAGCTTGGGACCCATCCGTGTTACTGCCTGGGAAAGTCACAGGGAAAGGGCAACTAGCAGTTACCTTGCAGTTCATTGTCACACGTGACGCCACCGTTCCGCCCTCTGTGGTGAATCCTGAAGATGTCATAAATAGTCCACACATGGATAACTTTCTGAGCAAAACCGGGAACAATCGGTAATGTCTGTTTACTTGAATGAAATATAGCAAACGTTCCATAAACATTACATCCGCCAGTATAACACCGGTGCCAACACAGGATAGTGGTGTGACAGGGAGGATTCTCAGGATGGCAGACGAAGCCACAGTCCCAGTTATCTGTGGGGCTCTGCTCACAGCAAACCCTCTTCACTCTTTCCAGCTCTCTACCAGTAAACACTCACTTTTGGAAGTAGCACTCAGCAGGGGGAGGAGGTGGGCTGCTTCTCTCTCACACTCAGCATGTCCTAGTAATACTGGGGCTTTCTGGGTAAAGTGGGCCCAGGGCAAGTAGTTGGCCATCGCTCAGCTTCTTCCATCTTGGACACTCACTGACATGGCACAGTTTCTCCTACTCACTATAAGTTTCTCTCTGCTTGTGGTATGCTACTTCACTCTGCCCTCTCCCTTAGACTAACTTGCATACACCTTGCAAACACATATATGAAACATGGTCACATGACACACAACATGATACATTTCCCAGACATAACCCAAACATTGACCTATTCACTGCTGCAGAAGTGCAATACACATCAATTACATACACATAGAAGACATTGACAATATAATTGCACAAGACACACACATTCATACTTATGGAGGGGCCCCACTAACTCTGGGCCACTACACTAGGATCACAACATATCTGCAAATGGTCTCAAAATGTAAAAATGGTAAACTATGTGATATACCTCACCGCTTCTGCTCTGGTCCTCATAGCTCCCATTACTCACACAGTTAGTTCTCTGTGCACTAATGGGATGTACATAACGAGGACACTACAGGTAATTTAACCACCGCCAATGACGTGTCTCTGTGCACAGAGGTACAACAGGAGCGGCAGGGGGACACAAGACCCGTGTGAGGGGGACCAGAGTAGCGTTGGTAAGTTCATGCTGATATTTTAACATTAAAGCCATGAGATAACCATTCCGGAGCATTTTGTTGTCTTTTCAGTCGGAGGCGGCGTCCCACCCAAACTTCAGGAGGCGCAGCTCTCCCTGGTGCCAATATCCATCTGCTCACAGCCAGACTGGTGGGGCAAGGATGCGAGAGACAACATGATCTGCGCAGGAGGAGATGGTGTGAAGTCGGGGTGCAGTGTAAGGCTACATTCACATCTGCGCTGGGGATTCCGCTTTGTTACGGATCCGTCTCATAACAGAATCAAACTGTGCCGGCCGGGCCCCATTGACTATAATGGCGGCCGCTCGGGTCCAGCACCTGTCTGGCATTTTTACCAAACGGAAAAGTCCTCCATGCATGATTTTTTTCACCCGCTTGTCATGCCAGGACTTCGATGAACGGAGCCTCCAACACGGATGTTAGTAGAGTCTACGGGCTTATTTACACGAGAGTATATCAGCTGACGTTTTCACAGCCGGCAAATATACGCCTCCATCTGAGCTGTCTCCCCATTCTCTCCACCTCACCGGCTCTCTGCGTCTCTCCTCCCTTCTGGATGTTTGCCATGGGAGGGGGCGGAGTGGAGCTAAGTCCCACCCCCTCCTATTGATGGCTGCGGACAAGGGGAGGGGTGGGACCTTATAGCTCCACCCCCACCCCACCCCCTCCCATTGCAAACAGCCGGAGGGAAGGAGAAAGGCAGAGAGTCGGCGAGGGGGAGGGAAGGGGGGAGACAGCTCAGATGGTAGCATATAGCGTCCGATATACACTCCTGTGAATAAGCCCTCAGTCAGTGGTACTCAACCCCAGTCCTCATGGACCCCCACAGGTCATGTTTTCAGGATTTCTTATAGAAAGACCCCCTGTGATGTCTGAGGACCGACAATAATCACATCACCTGTGCAACACTGAGGAGATCCTGACAACACGACCTGTGGGGCCCCTGAGGACCGGAGTTGGGGAACACTGGGCTGACTTATAGGGGGGAGCGGGACTTGGGAACACTGGGCTGACTTATAGGGGGGAGCGGGACTTGGGAACCCTGGGCTGACTTATAGGGGGGTGCGGGACTTGGGAACACTGGGCTATAGCAATCATTTAGGGCTTCATTCAGACTGTATTTGTTCTGCCTGCACAAACAGCTACGGAGTTCCCCGATGTGCGCCATATTCACTGGAACGCCAGCTACACGTCTGTGACGCTTATGAACTGCTTGAACAGACTAGACAATATTTGGCCATAAGACATTTACTATTAGGCCGACATCACACGGGCGAATTTGTGCACGCGTTTCGGTTGCGCCAAATCAAAAAAATAGAATGTGTTCTATTTTTCTGCAGATTTGCGCACCGAAGATCCCCATAGAAGTCAATGGGGGATACAGAAATGTACGAGGGATACACAAGGGATACACAAGGGATACATAAGTGATTGCGCAGGAAAAGGACACATCTGGAACTCATCAAGACTAATTAGCCATTTCAATCAATGCGTCTTTGAGGGAACAAAAAGTACAGTAAAATACACTGATGCACAAAAAAGCATCCTTCATTCTGCGACTGCGCAGCACTCAGGCGCGTACGGATACGTGTGAGGCTTTAGGCTGCTTTCAGACATGGAGGAAAATTGCACCCCGGACAAACCCACACCAGCATCGGCGTGTCCGTAGATCTGCCTCAGTATTGCTCTGCACAATCCAGATCTGAAGGTTTGGCACACGGCCGAATCTGCTGTGCAACTTTCAGCATAAATTCCACCTAAAAACCCATCACCGCCCGCGTCCTGTTGGTGCGGATCCGCATGCGGGGTTTGCGCTGTCAGTCGGCACAATCTGCATGCAGAATTCCCATACAGAAAATGTTGTTTCTCCATCACAAATGAAATGCTGCTTCTTGATGCGGAAATGCTTTTTCCACCCCGAAATTGCGTACGCAGGTTTTTGCCCATTGATAGGGGAAATCCCGCATGCTGCTCCATGTCAAAAACCATGCAAAATCTGTGGCTTATGATGCACTTTGAGGCAGATCTCCGCCGGGCGAACGTACCCTCTGGCGTGGATTTGGATGCGGATTTGATTGTGACAGTTTCCGCCCCCCATGTGAAAGCACCGGGGAATTTTCTGCGTCTTTTGGCGCGTTTTTCTGCGGATCTGCTTGCGGATTCAGCCCAGTCGATGGGCACAATCTGTGTGCGGAATTCTGGCATGGATGCTTTCGCGCATCAAGAAGTGACGTGTCGATGAACAAAATGCGCACGTGAATGTCACGTCTTATGTGGACTTCATGCTGCACGATTCACACGCAGATTTTGCTCATTGATGATAAATCCACACAGATCTGCGCCAAAATCCGCATCAGAATGACACAAATTTAGAGAATATGGCTGTGTGAAGATATATTGAGGGCTCGTGTCCACCACCGTGTTTTCACCACGTATTATGTGTGCGCGGCGTGTAGACGAGAAATAGATCGCAGCGTGCTTTATTTCTCGGCGTAGCACGCAGCGTGACCCTGCCCTGTACATTTGTATAGGCAGCGAATGCAATGCTGTCCATACGCAATACAACGCCTTGGGATGTCTCTCCAGGTCCCACTGCATACATTGGGCGAGGCATTCTGACCGAACGCCCAAAAATGGGACCTGCTGCGTGTTGCTCCTCGTGTGCATAAATCCATTCCTGTTCGTGTGACGTTTCGCGCATCGCACGGCGCAAGACTTGTAAAAGAATATTGTTCATGTGATAGGCCACAGCTTTCCTCTTGCTTTCGCAGGGCGACTCCGGGGGTCCCTTGAGCTGTTATAGCAGCGGTGCCTGGGAGGTGCACGGGGTTGTGAGTTATGGACTGGTGCCGTTCTGCAGCACGTTCCAGAAACCAACAGTTTTTACCCGAGTGTCGGCTTTCACAGACTGGATATATTCAGTAAGTGTGATATCATTTATCTATGGACCTTCCGATTACAAGGGCCCTTCTACATGAGACGACCTGTTGGGCACCTCCGTGCCATAGGCGCTCCTATGCTTTTACACAGGGACTGCTCAGTGAATGGAGGTGAAGCTGGCCGAGGATTACTCTCCTGCCCACATGCATTCATAGTAACCAGGCAGCCCGTCATAGATGAACGACTAGCTGTTTACACGGCTGATCCGTCAATCTGTTTTATGCATGTTCTCCAGATGGTTGTCTCTGATGGCTCTTTGATCTCCCCCTGACAATGGTGGCTGGGGCCTAGCTCAGTCACGCACAGGTACAAAAACAGAACAGGTAAAATATAAATGGTGGTAATCAATTTCAACGGTGTTGTCACGTGACGCCAGTACCTCTATTCCCATAGATAGTTACTCATCAGCTAATAGAAGAGTCCATAAACAAAGTGAGTTTTTAAAACCAGAGGCACACGGCTTCCTTTACTCACAGAATCCGACCTTGATTTTCTAAGAATACAGCAAGATGACAGTTCAGACACAACACTTCCAGCAGGCTTCCTTCGTATTTATCTCTCAAACCCCCCTTTAGGAGGCCCTTTCCTTCCCCTTCCTAGGTGTCTTCAGTCCAAGTTATCTGATTAGACGATCCCTGGGGGTATCCTCCCGACGTGGCGTTTTCCTCAACACTCCGGTCTCTCTTCCTTGGGGTTCAGCTACACCTCTCAGCTGGCACTACTACAGGCTATTGCTTCAAGTTTTAGTCCCGTTTTTGGTATCTGTCTCACGGAGTGTGAGACAAGCTCCCGGCTCTGCGGGGGCAGAAGCAGAAGTCAGCTTCAGCCTCAAACTTTCACGGCGCACGATAGGAGGTGGCGGCCAGGAGGCGCTCCTGGGGCTGTCACTCCGTGCGCCTTGATGCACGGATACGGCGATTTGGTGTAATATCATGAAGCGAGGTGGACACACCCCCCCCATACTGCCATGGGTCCCATTGGCTCCACGATACACGTCATGGGGCTGACACACCCCCTGACGCTTAACCGCACCCCCATTGGTCCCTCGACACCTACGAAGGTGGAGCTAAGACGGGCCCCCCTAGACCCCTCCCACGGCTCGTGTTACCACGGGTACAGTTTGTAATGATCTAACACACTCGGATGGACGATCGCACCCGCAACCCATCACTACCTACACCTAACTGAACTTTGGGACACCTTATCCGGAACCAAGCTGATGCGGAGACCATTATTAATGAATCGATCCTTCTTTTATACCTGAGGTGTAAACAAAGGGGTGTATCTTGCTCTGATAGGTGAACAAGTTGGGTTACACCCAGTTGTGGGACGGACTTGGATTATATAAGGCAAGCACCTTGCATCCAGAGCTCATTCCCTAGCCTACCATCTGGGCTACGGATACCAGCTTTGTTTTTTTACCTTGTATCCATCCTTCTCTTCTGTCAATTTTGACACCCTGGGAAAAGAAATTTCGGGTGGGCATCTTTAAACAAACTCCCATACTAATGGGCTAGAAATTTACTAGCTCATTTATGTGATTGGAGATAGAAGAAGCAGACTTTAATTGGGGGTATTCCACGGAGGAGTAGGGGGTTTGCACCTTTCTCCCTTCTTGGAGACACGTGCCCTAATAGGTACAAGTGCAAATACCCCTGAGACATCGATATAGCGTTCCATTACGCATTTGTACGGGACGAACCGGTTGTCTAATCTCCGAACGGAGACTTATTGCTCAGCACTCCTTACTTATTTCACAGGATATTACTGCATTCCTATATCTAATCCATGTGAATTGTGGGGGTCTGAGTATATCGTTATAGGCTCTAATCTCAAAATATCACGATAGATACCCGCACGTTAATGCAACTTTGTGCCATTGGAATACATTACCTCTGCCAATTTCACATCGGTGCTCACATTTTTGTGAGGAAATCTGGTGATTGAGGATTCCAATCTAGGTGGTATCCAACCCCCATTACGTCTGCTGAGACAGCTGGTCCTCAAAAGTTAGGACACTCGTTTCTTTACCAATCGGTCTATTGAGACCTCCTATTATCATCTATATCGTTGAGTCCCAATTTATATTGCTCCTGATGATCCACGCAATACAAGGTGGTGAAACGCGTCGAGCAGCAAATCAATGAGAAATAGTATATAATAAGGGAATTTGAGTCTTTTTGGGTTGAGTATCTTTTACACGACCCTTATCAAACAAAGGGGAGGCTGATGTGCATCTTTGGGAAGCTCTCTCATGAAGGTCTTTCGATATAACCTAGAAACCTCGTGAGACGCTCCTTTTGGTGAGACAAAGTTTGTCTCTCCATTCACAGCAATCGGTTGAATACGCCTAACCCTCCTCAGAAATAAGTGTGAAGAAACGTGTACATAAGTCACTAAAATTTAATCTATGTACGGTGTGTGGGCTACACAGTGTCAAGAAATAGCAACCGGGATCAATTTAATCTTACGCATCCGGCGCACTAACATATAATTAAGGCCCTGCTCCATATCTTACTGGCAGAAGCAGGACAAGAGACCTAGTGGTCGATGGTGACCAAGACACTGTATCACCTACACACTCAACTGTGGAATTGGACACTTACCTTTAGTGACAGCGTGGTCAGATGGTCCACACCACGCCTTTTAGTTACCTTTTTTTGTTTTATGTGTTGTGCCCCTATGTGTCTATTTTAATAATTTTCTAATAAAAATTGAATCTTTTACTTTAAGTCACCACTGTGATAGGGCGAATTATAGTTAAATTTGGAGACTTCTACTCTGCCCCCTCTGTGAAATTTTGTTAGCCTCAAACTCTCAAGTCTATGGGACTCCAGTATTATGGTTCACTGTTGGGGAACTGGGTCTCAGGCGCTGAAATGCTGCCAATGTAGGCAGCCCGCGCAACTGCCATGGGGCCCAAAACAAGAGTATATATGCTTCCGCTCCTGTGAAGCTGGCCGTATTCTGTAGGAATAAGTTGGTGCTATACAAATCAAGAGTATTATTACTCCAGATGAAACGGAAGCGAACGGGTGCCTCGCAAAACGGACAACAGTAGAAGTGAATGGTTCTGTTCGCGGGTTCCATCACAGCGCTGTTTTCTGCCGTCATCACCGAATCCCTGAATGGAGTCCCGCAATGTATTAAACACCATATGAACGCCCCCTTATATTAGGACTGAGCCACATTATACATATGCTGCCTGTAATGCATCGTATTTGGGGGGGATGAGGGAGGCAATATGAATTTTGCTCCGGGGTCCCAAGACTTCTAAGTACGGCCCCGGACTCAGGTATCCGGCTCCAGTGATTGTGGGGATCTTAGTGGGACAGCGGTTTTATACAGTATCTTCTTGTATGTCCTATACGATCACATATTACGGACGACCGCGGCTGATTGCAGGGATTCTGGATTACTGCTGCTGGTGGAAGTCTTTACCTTCTCCTACATTTTACTCACAGGTAATACGTGACGGAAGATGAAGATTCGAGTCAGTCCATAAGAGTTCCTTCCAGATCGGCACTTTTTTGTGATCCGGATTTCCTGGTATGCAGATAATAAACTGCAGAATTAATGTTGCCTTCTTTGTTCATGCAGTATGATGATGGTGATATTAAATGTGACATCAAGAGAACATCCTGGGTGGGTGGCAGGGGCAGAACACAAGGGGCAACAGCAGTTATGATGATATTTCATTCTCGGACAGAACTACCAGGGCAGCAGTTATGAGAGACTTTCCTAAAGGGTTAAAAAGTTGCTATGGAATGGACAGAAGTGCACCAAAAATTGCACCAAATTTTCACATGCACCAAAATTTGTGCAAAATTTTGGCGCAGCAGAACTGAGCATGCCTGATGGACAATTATTATTTGGATGAAGGTCACGGATTAAATGGACAATTTCTGGCTGGACAACAGGAGATGTAAGCGAGCTGGAGATGCTGGTGGAGAGCTGAGGAAAGAGGCACAATAGTCTGCAGGCAGTTACTGCAGTGGCCCACAATAACGGGGCCCCTCCATAATGCCTGTATTGTCTTGTATATTGCCTTTGAATGAGGAATAAATCAGCAGAATGTGTATTGGAGTTTGCAGCACTGAATGGGTTAATGAATGCAAATGAGCTGTCTGTCTGGAAATGTATCGTTTTGCATTGTAAGTTTGGGGTCATGTGACCATGCTTCATATATGTTTTTGCAAGTGAGGTTCCAAGTTTGGTTCCGGTCTTAGCCTAGCAGGGAACGGTGGCGTCACCCGTGACAACCGATTGCCAAGGTAAACCGCACAGTGGGTTACCCTTTGAACGGCCTGCCCTCAGTTACTTGGACGGGCCCTGTGCTACTCTCAGGGTGGGAGATAGTAGAGGCCTGTGACAAGGCCCAAACTCTACCCCGGCTGTCTCCTAGGCTGAAGGCCCGCTCCTCAGATGCTGAATTACTGCCTGTGATAAAAAGAGAAGCAGTGTATTAAGACCTGCCTGTGACACATCTTAACCCTTTAAGGACCAATCACTGTGAATTTACGGTCCTTGGTCCTGGGCTTTAATCCCACCCAATAGCAGAAATGCGGTGTGGGATTAAGGCCTCTGCTGCTGCAATCTAGCAGAAGCAGGTCGGGTTCTCAGCTTTTAGTCACAGCTAAGAACCTGGAGGAGAAGGGAGAACCGTTTAACTACTTCTGTCTTCTCCTTCTCTGGGTATATAGCGCTCAATGAGTGCTATGTACTAAGAAGTGAAAGTGGAAGTGTTTCTTCCACTATGCGATCCAGCGATTACGTGACCACTGGGGTCTCCACTGTTACAGCAGAGCTGGGGTGTCCTAGCAGACCCTGACCAGCTCTGTCAGTGACTATTATCACTACAGGGGGATGTTTTCCCCTGTACCTGGGGCTCCTATGGATGCCACCAATTTGTCACGTACCGGACACAGGAGAGGGAGAGGGGGGACGATACCTATCGATCCCAGTTCAGTCATCGATCACTCTAGCGGTATTGTAAGCGTGGAGTCGTTAGAATACAGGCTGATGAGTACCCAGCTTTCTCAAGCTCCTGCACGCATGCGACGCGAAAGCTCAAATCACCGCCTGATCTGTTCTAACACACCCCGGCGCTCTGTAATGCCCATACACAGCTGGCACCACCAATGTTCACGGGCATTGGACCCAATCTATGAATTATTACAATCCTCGGAGTATTATGGTTCGTTGTTAAAACGGACGAGGCTTGAACTGATAAACTGTAGGTTTATTCTAGAAAAGGTCTAGCTGTGCAATATATACAGAATGTACAAAGGTATACAAAGAAAAAGGTTGTTACATGGGAGAATAAGGAATCCAGTATGAATGCACCCTCAGCAGATTTAACAGAAAGCAGGAGAAACTGAAAGGACGGTACCAGATCTTGGGATCCACGGCCCAAAGGTGTCTGGGCGGCGGAGGGCCAGAACACAATGGAAATGTGTTAATAAGATTAGAGACCATGTGAACGACCCCCAGAGGTCTTATATGACGTCACGGAGGACGAAGATGGGAAGAAAAATAGTTACCAG
Organism: Eleutherodactylus coqui; assembly: GCF_035609145.1. Lineage (NCBI taxonomy): Eukaryota > Metazoa > Chordata > Amphibia > Anura > Eleutherodactylidae > Eleutherodactylus > Eleutherodactylus coqui. Next base: position 117,336,834 of record NC_089848.1, read on the forward strand.
AATAAGTTTAAAGAATTACTAAATAAAAATATATACAGAAAAACAAAAATGACCCCAAACCGCCGCCGTGTGCGCCCTGCAGTCCGAAATCATCCAGTAAAACCCCCATATGGGTGAAATCCCTAAAGTGTCTGGTCCTTAGGGCCGCTTCACACAAGCGTGTGCATACACACGCACAAAGACACGCTTCTATTACAACCAATGCATTCCCTATGGTGTGTGCACAGATAGTACATGCGGGCACCATAGGGAATGCACACATTGCCTTCAATGGAGCCGCCGCTGCTGCCGCCACCCCTTGATTGTTTTTCAGGGAAGAGCTTTACATATAAGTCCTTCCTTGAAAAACAACCATTTTAGTGTAAAAAAAAAAATATATATATTCTTACCTGTCCGCCGCTGCCGTGTCCCTTGCGGGGATGAAGAACACATCTGCCACATGCGTCAGATGTCTTCTTCATCCCCGCTGGGAATAAAGAATTCCCTACCACAGCTGTCACATATGTCACATATGACTGTCATTCAGCGAGAGCTGCCTGTGATTGGCTGAGTACCTCAGCCAATCAGAAGCAGCTCTTTCAGCAGGCGGGGATTTTAATTTCCCACCTGCTCAAAGCCCTGCATTGCAGAGAGGACGCGGCTGAGCCCCGGAAGCTGAAGGATGGTGAGTATGTGCTTTTGTTTTTTTACACTAGTTTGCCTTGTTTTTCAGGGATGGGCTTATATGTAAAGCTCTTCCCTGGAAAACAATTACGGGGTGCCGGCAGCAGCCGCGGCTCCATTGAAGGCAATGCGCACCTCCATACACACGTGTTTTTGCGTGTACAGGGGTGCACACATATGTACACACAAACACACGCTTGTGTGAAGCCACCCTCAAGGTACAAAACAGCCTGGTCCTTAAGTGGTTAATAGCCTGTGAAATCCAGCATACTGCAGTACTGTATAAGTGACCAAACGTTTGCAAGTTCAAGTACCGCATGGATACGAGAAAAAAAAACATTAAAGGTTTGAAAACCCTCTTTTTGCAGTCCCAAACAGGTAGGACTTGGCATCGCCGTCTCCATAAAAGCCAGTTCACTAAATATCCCACTTCTACGCCTGTACAATGAATCGTGCGGTTTTGGTCTCACTGTCTCCATGAAAAAATGGAATAAATCACAGAAGACCGATAACATATTGTCTTTACTGCACCATGCAGCCATAACCCCCCCCCCCCCCCCCAAAAAAAAGACAAGCTGAAGAAAAAGTTAAATACCGTATAAATCGTGGATACTTTGCTTGTGCAATACCTGAGCTATACCAGCAGATGGCGCCCGTGACCGCTCTGTCACTTCTGACCTCTTGTAACTCCGCGCACATCCGTCACATCAGCTGCAAAGTTCCAGGAAGTTTCTTTGTCGCTGCTTATAAATCCAGTCGGACTGAAAGGCTTAGAGGAATAACACATCTGCTATTACTTACCAGATCTCCTTACAAAACATCGCTTTTTCCCCTCTTACCCCTCCAATGATCACAAATCTTTAAGGAGAAGCCGGGTGTGTCCATATAGGAAAAAGAGAATACAGGGAAATGTTGGCGCGCGGCCAGGCCCTGCCAGAGGAATGGGATCAGCAAAGTTAGAGGGTTCCTATAGTCACCGTCCAACCAAAACAAAATAGTCTTCATGGCTCTGCAGCTGATCGTATGTGAGGAGCGGCGTATACTCTAAGGTTATATATGGGAAGATATAGGTGTGAGGAGACTCATAAGGCCATGCAGGCTGCTCTGGGTAATATGCAAATGGCAAGATAGAACAATGCCTCTACAGCCCCACCTACTGGAAGGGAGCAATCCTGCAAGTCAACAAGCCTAGTAACAATGATTGGGATTATAAACCAGACTCTTCCCCAGAAGGAACAGATAGACATGTACAGACAGACCATTTGGGGTTTCTGACCCTCGTCAGTAGGTTGCTGAGTGAGAGCCCTAAGATGTGGGTCAGGAAGGATATCGTGTCTTCTTAGAGAGAGCACCTACAAGGCTTGTTTAAAAGGCCTGACATTGACTTGCAGGAATACAGCCTTCCAATAGGTGGCGTTGTAGAGGCATTGTTCTATCTTCCATTTACATATTACCTAGAGCAGGGGTCCCCAACTCCAGTCCTCAGGGACCACCAACAGGTCATGTTTTCAGGATCTCCTATAGAGAGAACACCTGTGGCAATGTCTGAGGCACTGATGATAATTACATCACCTGTGCAATACTGAGGAAATCCAGAAAACATGACCTGTTGGCGGTCCCTGAGGACTGGAGTTGGGGAACCCTGACCTAGAGGAGTCTGGGTGGTCTTATAAGTCTTCTTACACCTTCTAGGTGCCTTCCCTAAGGAGAAACAATACCTTTCCTGTCCAACATCTTAGGCCTCTCACTACGCAAGATACTGCACACTGTTAAGAGACGATGACACTGAAACAGTCTGTCTGGACGTGGTTAACTTTTTCTTCTGAAGAAGACACTGGCTTTGACTCATAATTCCCAGTCATTGTTACAAGGCTTGTTGAAAGGTCTGACATTGACTTGCAGGAATACAGCCTTCCAATAGATGGCGCTGCAGAGGCATTGTTCTATCTGCCATTTACATATTACCTAGAGGAGTCTGGATGGTCTTCTCACACCTTCGAGGTGTCCTCCTGACCCACGCTAAAGCTACATTACACTAAGAATTGCTCAAATAGCAGTTTCTGATGAAGTGCCTCATCAGTAAGAGTCCGGTGTGCAGCAGAGCAGCCAGAGAAATCTTTACTTAAAGGGGGATTCCAGAGACTGGGCGACATTTTCAAAATTTCCCTAATGTTTCCACTTATTGCCATTATTGCAGAAGTCCATCTTAATCATCACACTGAACTCCGGGACCCTTCTTGGCGACCTGCGTTGTTGCTGCTTTCCAGCCAGCTTCAGATTTCCACACTGTTATTTAACATGGCCGTCGGGGAGGGAAAGAACTACAATTCCCATAATGCCCCATTGCCAATTACTGATGCGTATGCATTCATGACTGTACAAACATTGCAGAATATGGAGGCACTGAGCATGCCTGACCAGTAATACAGCGGAGCCTACGGGACGGAACCATTGGATACCGACGGAGGACTGAGCGGAGGGGGACTACAGGGAAAGTAATACCTCTGCCGCTGTATGGAATAAGTTATAACATCATAGTGCAGAATTATACAAATGATTGTCGTATGAAGGATAGAACTCTCACAATCGCTGGAATACCCTTTTACATGAAGCAATTTGCTCTGATAGATGAGTGTCGATCAGCGCGATTAGCGCTTTATACCGCGCATTTACAGAGGCTAATTCAGACTCTAAAGCAGGAACAGTATTGCAGGAGTTTTCCCACTGTAGCGAGGGCCCTCCGCCTCCTGTAGAGGGCCCTCCGCCTCCTGTAGAGGGCCCTCCACCTCCTGTAATGAGGGCCCTCCGCCTCCTGTAGAGGGACCTCCACCTCCTGTAGAGGGCCCGCCACCTCCTGTAATGAGGGCCCTCCACCTCCTGTAATGAGGGCCCTCCACCTCCTGTAATGAGGGCCCTCCACCTCCTGTAATGAGGGCCCTTCACCTCCTGTAGAGGGCCCTCCACCTCCTGTAATGAGGGCCCTTCACCTCCTGTAATGAGGGCCCTTCACCTCCTGTAGAAGGCCCTTCACCTCCTGTAGCGAGGGCCCTCCACCTCCTGTAGCGAGGGCCCTCCACCTCCTGTAGAGGGCCCTTCACCTCCTGTAGCGAGGGCCCTCCACCTCCTGTAGCGAGGGCCCTCCACCTCCTGTAGCGAGGGCCCTCCACCTCCTGTAGAGGGCCCTTCACCTCCTGTAATGAGGGCCCTCCGCCTCCTGTAGAGGGCCCTCCACCTCCTGTAATGAGGGCCCTTCACCTCCTGTAGCGAGGGCCCTCCACCTCCTGTAATGAGGGCCCTTCACCTCCTGTAATGAGGGCCCTTCACCTCCTGTAGAAGGCCCTTCACCTCCTGTAGCGAGGGCCCTCCACCTCCTGTAGCGAGGGCCCTCCACCTCCTGTAGAGGGCCCTTCACCTCCTGTAGCGAGGGCCCTCCACCTCCTGTAGCGAGGGCCCTCCACCTCCTGTAGCGAGGGCCCTCCACCTCCTGTAGAGGGCCCTTCACCTCCTGTAGCGAGGGCCCTCCACCTCCTGTAGCGAGGGCCCTCCACCTCCTGTAGAGGGCCCTTCACCTCCTGTAGAGGGCCCTCCACCTCCTGTAGCGAGGGCCCTCCACCTCCTGTAGAGGGCCCTTTGTGTTATTGCTTGCAGTCTATTAGTGGGTTTTATCCCGTCCCCCACTGGTGGTGCTCGCTTCACGGGTTACTACTTCCCCCTCCTCCCTGGACACGTGGAAGACCTCTACGGGGAGAGCTGACTGAACTCAGCAACCTTACTATACTGTCAGCTGACACTTAGGGAATTGGGCCACCGCTGCCAAGGACATTCATGAACACTGGTTACGCATACACCACGGGGCGCTGACTGTGCCTGCAAAGTGACACTGTTTTCAGTAAGGTTTGTTCCTGAGTTGAAAAGCAGAAACTGACTTGGTGTTTTTTTTTTTATTATGTGGACCCCGCCACCAGTGAGACCTCCGACTACATCACTAATGGTCCCATGCTTGGGGATTCGTGGGAACAGCATCAGGTGCGGCAGCCTATCACCTCCATCTGGCCCGCCCATAGCCCACTTTACTCAGTAGAGCTGTCATTGGTTGACTACACATCTCTTTGTTTACATGGTGAGATGTACAGCCAACCAGCGAGTTCACATAAACCAGTTGAGTAGCTGATGGGCAAACACACCCGGTACAACTAATCTAGGGCTTCATTAGTTACAGTAAAAGGTGTCATGCTAAGCTCCCTCCCCCTCCCTTTGCCGGCAGCTCCCATAGGCTTGCACGAGATTTGTGATGGCGAGACGCACAATCTCAAACAAATATGAACCCCATTCTTTTGAATGGAGTCATACACATGAGCGATGTTTTCCCGCATCGTCTCGGATTGTCATGAAAACGCACGTTGGCGATTGCAATATGGGTCCAAGTTTCATGGCATGATAGAGCGTTCACCTGTATGTAGGTAGCCTAAGGTCTCTTTCACACGGGCTACAAAAGGGTGATGTTGTATTAAGTGCTGTTTTCACCAATCATGAAGCTTTTCTCTACATTTAAGCCGCATCCACACGGGCGACACGATAGCGACGCAAGAAAATTGCAGCAATATCGCATCGGTGGTCTGTGCGATGTCGCTGTTTTCTCGCGACGATACCACGATTTTGTGGCGCTACAAAGTCGCAAGTGGTGCTACAAAGTCACGCGACTATCAGACCAGCAGGGGGCAGTGTGCCGCCCCACAGCAAAGGCAGGATTGAGGAGCTCATCACGAAGTCTCCAGACACGAACACGAACCTGGATTTGTGGCTAAAGATGATATGGTGCCAGACCACAGAGGTCCAGGTTTCAATGGGGTGTTAATGGCAGGACACCAGATTTCCTTGTGCCAAGTGCCTGGAAATGGTCTGTGAAGAGACACGGGGCTGTAATGAAGGTGCCACCGGTGGACAACGAAGCAGTTGGATCGGCTCATGCTTGTCAACAGATCAAACGATCTACTGGTGGTCTGTCTGGGCCAGCTGAAGCTTGTTGGCCATGCGTGCCGTCATGTAACCACTGCTCCCAACACCTCCGAACAGCTTGGTCAGAACGGTCTAGATGGTGGGCAATTCGTCAAAATGCCCATCCTGCTTCTTCTTCCAGTGATGCCCCTCTCAAAGTCTGTTAACTGGGCAAAATGTCTTCAAGTACCTCGTAGAGTCGTGTCTAGTGGTCAACGATCTGTCAACAAGATGAACAAGACACAAAAGTATCCTCTGAGAGTCTCTGGTGGTAAGCCCTCGCGTCCGGTCAGACCACAACTGTAATCATTGACATCTCTGTCTAAGACACAACTGCAGAATGCGACATTTCTATCCGGGCGCCTTAGTTTTTGTCATTGAGCGTAGGGCGCGGTAATTCCTCCAGGGACACAACGTTCTACTGCTCGCTGGAATCATCCCATTATCAGCTGGGATAAGACTCTCGTTCCCAGGCTGATCGATTGGACTTCTAAGAAATATGTCCTACTATGAAGCTTGTGGGTATTCCTAAAATAGGAGGCTTAGCCTATGAGCGGCGCTCGGGGACTGACGAGTGAGAAGAGTCTGGACGGAGCCGCAGAATATGTTGGCTCCACAGGGACTAAGGCGGATTTCACACGGGCGAGTGCGGCATCAGGCCCTGAAATTTAGACCGATGTTGCGCTCGCCAACAGGCGATTTTCCGGCAGATGCAAGGGTTTTCATATCAAAAACGTCTCGCATCACTTTGGGGAAGTAGCGATCCTCCGGCGCGGCTGACATCTGCGGTGGGGGATCGCGGAGTGTTTCCTATCAAACTCATGTGCAGCTAGCACACGGTGTGATGCTTTGCCCGACCCATTGAAAACAATGGCTGATGCGAGGGCATACCCAAAGATAGGATATGCCATGGGAAAAAAAATCGCTCATGTGTATGTATCCAAAAGAATGGGGTTCATATTTGTGCGAGTTTTGTGCGCCCCGCAAAGCACAAATCTTGAGCGTGTTTCTCGGCCGTAAGAAACCGGCCTAAGATACATGTTTGGCCTTAAGTTTATTGCTTTGGCCCGTACATTTGGCAGAAGTGTCACATGGTCAAAAATCTACTTGCCAAATGGCGTTTTGTTCTGTGGTCTTTCTACTCCGTTTGCGGTCAGATGAACCCAGTTATCCCATTTCAGCCCGGTTCCTTCTGCGTGCTGCTCAGGCCTCCGCCATAGTAGCATCAGCCCTGCAGCAGATTCTAGACACAACCTGTAATTGGATTTATTAAAGCAATCTACCAATGCAAACAGATAAATTAGCTAGTGAAATAGCGAAATCTGGCCAACCTGTCTGTGCAGGCCGAGAGACTGAAGTCCTCCGTGAGCCCTGCGCCAGAGGTTGTTAAACTCGATGATAGTGAAACGGATATATTAAACATTGGCACGAAACTCGTACATCCAGATTATTGAGGTGTGACCCCGGGAGCGGACAGATTACCAGAATGAAGGCTATTGGGTTATGTGTGCTACATCCGCTGCTGAGCGGTCCTCTACCTCCGAGTCCCAAGAACATAGTGTAAATGCACCATTCTACTAAAAGTAATTGGAGACCTGAGGAACAATCAGAAGTTGCGTTACGTTTGAGCCGGGCGTGTGAACAGCGACCTGCACGACTGTAACATATTTATAGCTAGAGGGATGATTATAGAGACCGGACACAGAGCTCACCAAACAGACCAAACAAGAAACAAAGTAAGGGGGAACGTCAGACCCTACAATACGGATGTAGGGGACCCCTGCCAAAAAGGGTGATTGTCCTGATAAGGACGCCCCACACAGGAACCTACGGTAAATATAAGGCCCATTTAGACACAACGATTATCGCTCAAACCCGTCTTCTGAGCGATGATCGTTGTGCGTGGCTGCGCTGACATCGTACAGTTTTCGCTCTCCCATCGCTCATCGTCTGTCAGCGTGCGGACCATCAGCCTCATCAGGGATTCACAGCGGGATACAGCGGATACTATTGTTTCATCCCGCTCCCTGATGACAGGCGGGTATGAAGAGCAGAGCGGTCCAGCTGCGTACTCCATACCCCGCTCAGCTGTATAACAGCGGGGCGCACCGTGCAGAAAACATCTGGATGCAGAAGACAAGTGGGGACACCCTGCATGTCTTCTGTACACCCCACTCGGAGCACAAGGTGATCGCTCATCTTGAGCGATAATCTTGCGCTGCAAATGACACAATGATTATCGCTCAAACGTCACTTGAGCAACAATCATTATGTCTAAATGGGCCTTAACTCGTCTTTGGTGGAAATAGGGAAAGCGTCAGGAACACCAGACCAGGTAGGTGCCGCTCCAGACACAGCAAACTACAAACAGGACGTAGTTCAGACACGGCGTCTGCACACCTACAGACGGAGGGGAATACAGACCACACAGAAACACATGTATGCAGACCACAATGTTTCTTGTTGTGTGTCACGTGATCGTGTTATATATATGTGTTTGCAAGGTGTATGCAAGTGAGTCTAAGGCGGTCTGCTCGTAAAGGTTAGTCAGTCTTGCAAGCAAAAGAGAGCCTGGTCTGCCAGTGGGTGAATCCCACAGACGCAGCTTGGTCTGTCTGTGGACAGAATGGAAGAAGCTGAGCGATTTCCTTCTGCTTTGCCTGGAATCAGCCTACCCAGGATATACCAGTGTTACCGCTAAGCACTGAGTGAGAGTGAGAGGAGCCATCATGCAGCGCTGATTTCCAAATGTGAGTGTTGACTGGTAAAGAGCTGGAAAGAGAGAGAAGGAGAGTGGCCGGAGATAACTAGGACTGTGGACTCGGCTGTCATCCTGGGAATCCTCCTGGTCACACCACTTCTGTGTTTGCACCGTTATCCTGCTGGCATATGTAAAGTTTGGATTGTACATAGTTCTTTTTTCTGTAAGTAAAGGAGCTCTACCGACCGTTCCTGGTTTTGCTCATAACGTTATCTCTGTGTGTGGACTACTTTATTACCAACTTCTGGATTCACCGCAGAGGGCGAAACGGTGTATTATGTTACCCTGTGAAACTCCCCGAGCAGTAACTTGGCAGATCCCGTGCAACCCCCAGGAGAGGAGATGGTAGAACCCCGTGACAAGTACTCAATCTACCCCTCTATCTCCTCGGCTGTGAGAAGCTCCTCGGACACTGCAACAGCACTGCATCACAGGAACAAAAAGAAGCTGCAGAAAGGACAGTGTGTGCTCCGCAGCACCCAGCAGAGGTCTAGCAGATATAATAGAGGACATGAGAGCAGCGTGTGCTCCGCAGCACCCAGCAGAGGCCTAGCAGACATAAGAGAGGACATGAGAGCAGCGTGTGCTGTGCAGCACCCAGCAGAGGTCTAGCAGATATAATAGAGGACATGAGAGCAGTGTGTGCTCCGCAGCACCCAGCAGAGGTCTAGCAGATATAATAGAGGACATGAGAGCAGCGTGTGCTGCGCAGCACCCAGCAGAGGTCTAGCAGATATAATAGAGGACATGAGAGCAGCGTGTGCTCCACAGCACCCAGCAGAGGACTAGCAGACATAAGAGAGGACATGAGAGCAGCGTGTGCTGCGCAGCACCCAGCAGAGGTCTAGCAGATATAATAGAGGACATGAGAGCAGCATGTGCTCCGCAGCACCCAGCAGAGGCCTAGCAGACATAAGAGAGGACATGAGAGCAGCGTGTGCTGCGCAGCACCCAGCAGAGGTCTAGCAGATATAATAGAGGACATGAGAGCAGCGTGTGCTCCACAGCACCCAGCAGACATAAGAGAGGACATGAGAATAGCATGTGCTCCGCAGCATCCAGCAGAAGCCTAGCAGACATAAGAGAGGACATAAGAGCAGCGTGTGCTCCACAGCACCCAGCAGAGCTCTAGCAGACATAAGAAAGGACATGAGAGCGGCGTGTGCTCCGCAGCACCCAGCAGAGGCCTAGCAGATATAAGAGATGACATGAGAACAGCGTGTGCTCCACAGCACCCAGCAGAGGCCTAGCAGATATAAGAGATGACATGAGAGCAGCGTGTGCTCCACAGCACCCAGCAGAGATAAGAAAGGACATAAGAACAGCGTGTGCTCTGCAGCACCCAGCAGAGGTTGAGCAGACATAAGTGAGGACATGAGAATAGCATGTGCTCCGCAGCATCCAGCAGACATAAGTGAGGACATGAGAGCAGCGTGTGCTCCGCAGCACCCAACAGAGGTTGAGCAGACATAAGAGAGGACATGAGAATAGCATGTGCTCCGCAGCATCCAGCAAACATAAGTGAGGACATGAGAGCAGCGTGTGCTCCGAAGCACCCAGCAGAGGCCTAGCAGACATAAGTGATGATGACATAAAAACAGCATGTGCTCTGCAGCACCCAGCAGAGGTTGAGCAGACATAAGAGAGGGCATGAGAATTGAATGTGCTCCGCAGCATCCAGCAGAAGCCTAGCAGACATAAGAGAGGACATAAGAACAGCGTGTGCTCCGCAGCACCCAGCAGAGGTTGAGCAGACATAAGAGTGGACATAAGAACAGCGAGTGCTCCACAGCACCCAGCAGAGGTCTAGCAGACATAAGGGAGGACATAAGAACAGCGTGTGCTCCGCAGCACCCAGCAGAGGCCTAGCAGACATAAGAGAGGACATGAGAGCAGTGTGTGCTCCGCAGCACTCAGCAGACATAAGAGAGGACAAGAGAGCAGCGTGTGCTCCGCAGCACCCAGCAAAGGTTGAGCAGACATAAGAGAGGACATGAGAGCAGCGTGTGCTTTGCAGCACCTAGCAGAGGTTGAGCAGACATAAGTGAGGACATGAGAGCAGCGCGTGCTCCACAGCACCCAGCAGAGGCCTAGCAGACATAAGAGTGGACATAAGAACAGCATGTGCTCCGCAGCACCCAGCAGAGGTCTAGCAGACATAAGTGAGGACATGAGAGCAGCGTGTGCTCCGCAGGACCCAGCAGAGGTTGAGCAGACATAAGAGAGGACATGAGAACAGCATGTGCTCTGCAGCATCCAGCAGAAGCCTAGCAGACATAAGAGAGGACATAAGAACAGCGTGTGCTCCGCAGCACCCAGCAGAGGTTGAGCAGACATAAGAGTGGACATAAGAACAGCGTGTGCTCCACAGCACCCAGCAGAGGCCTAGCAGACATAAGAGAGGACATGAGAGCAGTGTGTGCTCCGCAGCACTCAGCAGACATAAGAGAGGACAAGAGAGCAGCGTTTGCTCCGCAGCACCCAGCAAAGGTTGAGCAGGCATAAGAGAGGACATGAGAGCAGCGTGTGCTGCGCAGCACCCAGCAGAGGTTGAACAGACATAAGAGAGGATATGAGAATAGCGTGTGCTCCGCAGCACCCAGCAGAGGCCTAGCAGACATTAGAGAGGAGATGAGAGCAGCGTGTGCTTTGCAGCACCCAGCAGAGGTTGAGCAGACATAAGAGAGGACATGAGAATAGCATGTGCTCCGCAGCATCCAGCAGAAGCCTAGCAGACATAAGAGAGGACATAAGAACAACGTGTGCTCCGCAGCACCCAGCAGAGGTTGAGCAGACATAAGAGTGGACATAAGAACAGCATGTGCTCCACAGCACCCAGCAGAGGCCTAGCAGACATAAGAGAGGACATAAAAACAGCGTGTGCTCCGCAGGACCCAGCAGAGGCCTAGCAGACATAAGAGAGGACATGAGAGCAGTGTGTGCTCCGCAGCACTCAGCAGAGGCCTAGCAGACATAAGAGAGGACATGAGAGCAGTGTGTGCTCCGCAGCACCCAGCAGACATAAGAGAGGGCATGAGAGCAGCGTGTGCTCCGCAGCACCCAACAAATGTTGAGCAGACATAAGAGAGGACATGAGAGCAGCGTGTGCTCCGCAGCACCCAGCAGAGGTTGAGCAGACATAAGTGAGGACATGAGAGCAGTGTGTGCTCCTCAGCACCCAGCAGAGGCCTAGCAGACATAACAGAGGACATGAGAGCAGCGTGTGCTCCGCAGCACCCGGCAGAGGCCTAGCAGTAGATCTGGACCATTGATAGCCGCCAGATTTGTGAGGTCGCCTACAGTAAGGCACACTTGACTGATACTTTAGGGGTGTAACGGACAGGCGTGACCAGTGATTAGGTGTTAATATGTACAATAGTATACTGGTTAGGCGGGGGTTAATGCTGTGTATGTACCGCTATGGCAGGACACTTCATGGTGGTGCTATACACAATAGAGAAGCTATAGTATGAAGTGATGTACCTCTGTAGGCGGAGCTCCCAATTTGCGTGTAAATGTGCAATAAGTGTAGGCGCCCCTCCAGTGTCTGTCGGCCATAATGTTAGAGTGCGCCGGGACCTCCGCAAACATAGCGGAGACAGTTTATCAGTGTGAAGATCGTGACAGTTACTCCGTAATGTCCAAGTATGGCGCCCCCCTAAGGAGCGGAAAAAGTCATCCCGTTTTCGTCTCTGACATGAGTTGTGAGCGCTCTCCGTACTGGACGTCTCTCTTGGGTTTGGTTTTACAATAAAACTGTTAAGGCCCATTTACACGCAACCATTATCAGATGATGCCAAATGAGCGATAATCGTTACGGGTAAACGCGAACCCATCGCGCACTATTCATTCACTTGTTGCTGGGTTTCATAGTCGTTCGTTTGTTCGCTTGTCGTTAGGTGTAAACGGCAGTCATTCAGTCTTTCACACGACTTGAGGGGAGGGGCGATGGTTTGCCCAGATAAACACAAGGACTCCCAGCAGAAGACAATGGCTTTTCTTTGCACTAATTAAAAACCTCCCACTCAGAGATTCTTCGCACTAAGACGCACACCTGAGCAAACAACATATACAGGGTAACATGGAGGGCGAGGGAAATGGTGAGGATGCCAGAAGATGATCTGTACGTGTAAACGCTCAGCATTTGAAAGCAAAACAAATTAATTCATTTGTTTAAATGACAATCATTGCATGTAAATGGGCCTTCAGGCCGGGCTCACACAAGTGTATGTGAACTGCGCATTATGCGAGCGATATAGATGCTTATAAGGCGTTGTACATCGCGGCGATTCAAACACTTTGATTTTCGCTGTTACATTCACACTAGCGGCATGTCGTATTACGCGCCATAGATCCCTATTGTTCTCTATGGGTGCGTACAAAACGCTGTACATCCATTGCGTATATGCGGCGTTTATACGCAACATCGCTAAATGAGTGGGAAATCGCTGCCATACGCGGCAATACACGGGTGGGCGTATATATATGGAGCGGTCTGCCACACGCTGGTGTGAGCCGGCCCTCGCGGCATATGTCACATATAATGTATAGTCACATGACCATGTCGCTCCTCCGCGGTGACATCCGGCGGCGTCCTGACAATGCCTCGCAGATTAATTAGTGTCTCTCTATGTGACGCCGCTCAGAGCCGTCTGAAGATGGAGCAGTCACTTCGCCTCATACCTGCGGTGCTGATGCGCTTTGTTCCGCCGTTCGCTGATGACATGACACGATCTTTACGCACAGCGCGGCGTCTTGTAGAGAAGCTCGTCTTATTAATGCGATCTAAAGCGGATGACATTTTACTTGGAGGCAGACATTTTTGCCTTACACTTATTGCTATGTGAAGCACTGGGCGCCGCCGACAGCTGAAGGCGAGATAAAGCGAGACGCGAGGCGAACAATGCAGCGCACTACTTGTGTGGGCGCTCCGGATTTAAAGGTACAGTACATGCAATATTTAGGAGTGATCACTGGCGACGTACTGCCAAATGTCTTACCCTCTGCCTCACGCTACAGTGCTTTACGGAAGTATTCTCGAGATTCCATCTATGCGCCGCTGCTTATGGCGCCCTCGCTAATTCGCACTATTTGCTTGTCTGGCTCCATGTACGGAGATATTCTCTGACTTAGGAAGACTCAGGCCTGTATCACACGAGCGTATGCATATTTGTGCACACTTTTGCGCATCGGATATTGCGTTTTTGTGTGCGCCTTATTATTTTATAATGGACTTTTTGCGCATTTGCATGTGTGCGAAAAGACCCGCTCAGCCGCAGTGCGGCCACTGAAATGGCCAATTAGTGTAATGAGTTCCGTATCTTCTGTTTCCCTGCACAAGTGCAGCGCGACCAAATTGTGCGCACAATATATCTGTGTGTGTGAACGAACCCGTGGGAACCATTGGGCTCTATTCATTGTTTATTGCATGCGCACATTTTGTGCCTGTGAATACGCCCGTGTGTCAAAGGCCAACCGGCGGCCACAGCTTATGAGGCGCTTTGTAGCTGATGCTAGTTTATGGAAGCACTCCATGACTGGCACTGTATGGGGGCACACCATTAATGGGGAAAGTCTGTGACTGGCACTTATGTAAGCATCCTATAATTGGCACTGTATGGGGGCACTGTATGATTGGCACTGTATGGGGGCACTGTATGACTGGCACTGTATGGGGGCACTGTATGATTGGCACTGTATGGGGGCACTGTATGACTGGCACTGTATGGGGGCACTCTATGACTGGCGCTAGTTATGTAAACGTCCTCTAAATGGCACTGCTATGAGGCACTTTGTAGTTCATTCTGTTCATTCTCCGAGGGGCACTGCTTACTGGGGGCTCTCATGACTGTTAATGGGAAAGGTCTATGACTGGCAAGGTTAATGATGGCACTTAGTGATGGGAGGACAGGATAGGCAGGAGATAGCAGGCCTGTGATTGCTTGTGGGGGAGAAATCATAGCATGCTGCAATTTTGTGCAGGCTATGCACGGACGGCTTCCATTGAGGTCAGTATACGGGCTGGCATCATGAACAAATTAATCATTTTTACCACCATACCCTGCCCGACCAATGGGTAGTACCAAACAAACGCCAAACTAAAGACTTCAGATATGTATTATACTGTCGGTCGCCGGTGTTTATGAGGAAAATCCAAGGAGCCACTGCCGGCATTACCACCAAAACCTCACATCTCGGTGCGCACCACATCTGTTTATGGGCCTCCCAATGCTTATTGAAGCACTATTAATGAGGGCACTCTGACTGGCACTGTTAATGAGGGCACTCTGACTGGCACTGTTCATGGGGGCACTCTGACCGTCACTGTTAATGAGGGCACTCTGACTGGCACTGTTAATGGGGGCACTCTGACCGTCACTGTTAATGAGGGCACTCTGACTGGCACTGTTAATGGGGGCACTACGACTGGCACTGTTAATGGGGGCACTCTACGACTGGCACTGTTAATGGGGGCACTCTGACTGGCACTGTTAATGAGGGCACTACGACTGGCACTGTTAATGGGGGCACTCTACGACTGGCACTGATAATGGGGGCACTCTACGACTGGCACTGATAATGGGGGCACTCTACGACTGACACTGTTAATGGGGGCACTCTGACTGGCACTGTTAATGAGGGCACTCTGACTGGCACTGTTAATGGGGGCACTCTGACTGGCACTGTTAATGGGGGCACTCTACAACTGGTACTGTTAATGGGGGCACTCTACAACTGGCACTGTTAATGAGGGCACTCTGACTGGCACTGTTAATGGGGGCACTCTGACTGGCACTGTTAATGAGGGCACTCTGACTGGCACTGTTAATGGGGGCACTCTGACTGGCACTGTTAATGAGGGCACTCTGACTGGCACTGTTAATGGGGGCACTCTGACTGGCACTGTTAATGAGGGCACTCTGACTGGCACTGTTAATGGGGGCACTCTGACTGGCACTGTTAATGAGGGCACTCTGACTGGCACTGTTAATGGGGGCACTCTGACTGGCACTGTTAATGCAGAAAGTCCGGCGGTGATTGTAAATACTTCATCTCAAGAAAACAACTGAAGAGTAAAAGCAGCTATCGCTGTGGATGTGGAGTTGGCGTGAGACAACGTCTCCGGATTATATTCCTGGCACTTATTTGCCTCCATTGTTTTCCAGAGCCGATTCTGCAGTGATTGAAACGGTAGAAGTGAAGCAGGACCTCGTGGCCCCGTGAGTTGCGGCGCGGGAGGCACATTGGTAGCGCGGGTCAAGCATTTTTGATGAACCCAACTTGAATTCCCACCTCTTGGACATAAGTGAGACGTTAACGGCAGAGGGACATCAGGAGGTTTCTTAAGAGCCTAAAGGCGCCGGTGTCATAAAGCGCCAAGTGGGGCAGCGGCAGCACTGGGTACTCCTGCTGATTACTGCCCGTCTATCTGCAGACAGAAGGTCAATGCAGAACGGTTACCACCGACCTAATATCAACTCTACAGAGTGCGATGAGGCATTGTGTGCCGAGAGGGGCGAAGAACGTCCCCACATATATATGTGTGCAATGTATAGATGCCATGTCTGGTGCCAGGGGTGTACCATAGAGGCAGACCATGCGGTCGCTATACGGCCCTTGGAGAGTGGGGGCCACGGCTCTGATTGCATCATCACTTGTTCTACTGGGTAGCGAGAACATATGAATGACCTTCCTCCATAGAGGAACTGCTGTAAATGGAGGCCCAGGTGTGGTTGAAATGGGTGGCAGGTTAGGCACCCGGGTGGCAGGAACGTGATGGCGCAGCAGCTGACAGACGGAGACAGTATGGCTTTGTATCAGTCCATAGGAGGGCGCTCATACCTGAAGGTAACGGATTTCAACAGCAATTTGCATGTATGACATATATTCCTATCAGGCCAACACATTGGAGCAAAAATCTCGTTTATCTTCCCTTACCATCGTCATCGTCGCGCTCCATACTATATTTTTGATGGTACACGGCATGACACAAACATTGCGGAGAACGCCTACACGGAATCCTGAACATCACTCCCGTAACAGTATATTTTCATTGGCATGTAGCGCCACAACTACAAGGTACCTGTTTTAACCCATCACATGCTGTTCCACACATCATTCTACTAATATGTGGCTCCCTGACAACTGATTAACTATAGAGCCGGGGCTTCATCATATCCCTGCATCACCATAGTCTATATCTATCTGTCAAAGTCCGAAAAGTGTGCGCACTAAAACGTCACTCTTATGTTCATGTGGGCAAATAAGCAGCGGGCCCACACGAACGTGCCCAAACAGAGGCTAGGGACCACCAGAACAGTGTCAGAAAACGGACTCAGACTGGACGTACTGCTAAAAGACACAAACAGGAACTAACTGAGAACACATATACCTGTACACATAAGCAGATGATATAGCTAGAAAAGTACGAGATACTGGTTCGTACATTAGCCAATGAACTTAAGCCGCAAAGCCACGACAAGGCTCCTCATGTCTCCTGGTCCCTACACTAGCCAGACACATCTAATAGAGGACTCAAAGGGCCACCCTAGCCCAGAAATGGCAAATGACTCAGCAGGACAAAGCAAAGACAAACTGACACAAAACTGATAGAAAATAAATGTACGAACGGACATGAACCAACAACTGTATATATGTCAGCAAAGACTAAGATGATTGGCTAGCAGGAGATCACCACACCCAGTCTGCTCAATATCATTCCACACCTGTGGATGTTTGCTGTTAGAAACCCTAGTACTACAGGTCCCAGCCAGCACAACCTAACAGTCACGTTGGAGACCGGTCTTACATGTCCTGCAGCTTTGTCCCTTGTCATGGATCCATGGCACTGTCAGCACCTTCCAGGACTCAGTTCTCTGCAGGAAGATTGCCTTCCTCTTCTTCCTTGCTGTGCATTGCTACGTTTGTCCTGAAATGCCAACGGGACTCTGGGATCACATGATACTGGGGCAGTCAGAACGGACGAGTCAGCTTGCTTTACAGGTGGCTAGATGCAGGAACAGATAGACAAACATGGCCTAACGTTCTCCTACCAACAGACGAAAGGGAACAGGATAGGTCTCAGGCGTCCGCCCACCAACGAACGGATAGGACAAACAAATAAGAACCGGGCATCCAACAAACAGTGGACAGGTGGAAAGACATGGACTGGAATACAGACATAGCACTAAGATGGACAAATGACCAAACATACCTGCAAACATAACCAGATAGAATAGCTATAGGTTGTACCAGGTATTCATTTGTATTTTGGCCAAGATACTTAAGCCCGCGAGTCCACATCAAGGGTCCTCGTTATCTTACAAGTTCCTACTCTAACGAGACAACTAACTCTATGAATCCTGCCTGCATGCAGGGCAATCATCCCAATAGGGACGACTCCGCGCTGGAACCTATGGACCTAACATGTCCTAGATGGTAAACAATCCAAGCAGCACAGGACACAGTTCACACCTACACAGCATGGAATGCATACACAACAGAACAGGACTGTTCACTCCACATGTCTGATGACACAGCTGAGGATGTAGCTGCAATGTCAGCAGCCACTTTAAGAGCCTCCTCACCAGACTTAACCCCCATTGAGCTTGTTTGGAACGAACTGCACAAAAAGTTGAAAGCGAAGCAACCTACAAGTGCAGCACATTTAGGGGAACCTCTGCAACAATTCGGGGAAGAAATTTCTGAATATCTGAATGTAATTGTAGAAAAAATGCCTCGATGGTGTAAAGCTGGAGGGGCGACCGAAGAGGCACAAATCTAGATTTAATTTGGTGAAACACAGTTAGTCCTTTATTTTTATTCATCTTAGCGCTCCGGCTCACTTGCATTTTTCTTGCGCATTCTTTTTCTGCGATTGTCGACGGGACTTTCTAATGATAAAAACGCATCGCAGTCGGCGCTTTGTGATTTTTGTGTGAAAAATGACTGTGTTTAAAGCTTCTGACTTGTAGTGTAAGTGGTTGAGCCAAGTATTACTAGTATCCCACAGAATAATGTAAGGCAACTAGCAGGCCTGGTCGTCCCTAAACGTCACTATTCGTGTGCAGACGTCTGGCTTTTATTGAGGTCCGACCTCACTTACCATCTGATTCTGATGCAATCCGTCATGTCCTCCTTTGTGATTTGATCCATGGTATGGCCTGTTGGCCTAGTGATGAGCTCTCCCTCGCAGTCGCTGCTCCAGTTTCTCCTTCTTTCTTTCAGGGCACAGATAATCGTTGCTTGTTGGAGAAACATCGGTGACAGTCCTAGTGATGCAGAATAAGGCGCACAACCTCCACAACACAACTCCCAGTCATAACTTTGTTGCAGGTGAGTTGTGACCTATAGACTTCTATGAGATAGTCTTGTAAGCATGGTCTGTGACCTGTGCAGGGAGGGGGAAGAGGCGAGCTATAATTGTTATGCATAGACTACTATGGTAGTGTTGTGTGCATGCTCTGTAACCTGTGCAGGGAGGATGAGGAGGTGAGCTGTGACATCCTGTGTTATCTATATTCAGGTGTCCCCTTTCATTCTAATCCTGCCTGTGATATAATCAAATGAGAGCTGAGATGATTTCTCTACAAAGCAGACGGAGTCAGGCTACTATTAGGCCTAGTGGTCAGTAAGAGAACTGCAGGATTTGTTTTTTTTCTTTTTTAACAAAATCGTTACAAAATAAATAGAAAATCTAATATAAATAATATAATGTGAAGCCTGATTTACACAAGAGAGCGTTTTCTGATGACACATCTTTTATAAGGACCTTTCACACATGTTGAATATTTATACAAGATGCACCTAAAGAAGCAGAAAATTCTGCACCAAAATCCACAAGTATACAGGTGGGGTGTGCAGCGCACACATAGCAGATTAACCCCTTAGTGACGGCCAACACGCCTTTTTACGAGGGTCGCTAATGGGCTTTAAGCCTGCAGATACATGTTTTTAAGGTGATGTCTTGGCTGACTACTGACAGCCAGGCTCCTGCTCTAACCACCAGTAGTGGAGATACATCAGATCCTGGCAGTTTAACCCCTTAGATGCCACAATCAATAGCAACTGCAGCCTGTAAGCAGATGACAGGGGGAGGGAGCACCTTCTGTCACCCATCAGCACCCCACAATGTGATTGGAAGGAGCCAATGGGTTCCCATGGCAGCTGGATGCCTAGCAAAGGCCTCAGCATCTGCCATGTAACTCAGTCCATTAGGCCCCGCCTCCTGCAGACTCTAATAGGCTGATGTCATAGGCATTGTAGAAAGTACTACATAAGTAATGCAGTGTACTATTCTAGCAATCGAACAATCCCTTCAGGGACTAAAAATAGCGTAAAAAAATAAAGCTAAAGAAAAAATCCAGTTAAAAAAATATGCATTTTTCATCACAAAAACTCTTTTTAGGGCTTATTTACACGAGCCCCCTCCCTGCTTCTTGCCCATAGCCAGCAATGGGAGTAGGCGGGACAGAGTGGAGCTTAGCCCCTCCCCCTCCTATTGCAAACGCTGGAGTGGAGGAGTGGAGGCAGAGAAGCGGGACTGCTCAGATGGAAGCGTATATCGGCCAGCTGTGAAAACAGTGGCTGATATACACTCATGGGAATAAGCCCTTAAAGAGATAAAATATAATTTTTTTAAACAAGCAACATATAATAGGTGTTATTGTGTTTGTAACAATGAAAATATCTTATTTATCTCCCTCAGAGAACACCGTGAGCGTATCTGATGAAGGAATGCCAGAATTGATATTTTTATTTCGTTAACTAAAAGTCCCAATAAAGCTACAAGCCCTCAGAGAGCGCCGTTACTGGAAGATGCGAACGCCGCGTCTTACAATGTGGCGACGCAGTGAAAAATAAAGCCTCTCTATGAAGCTGATGTGGCAGTAATCGTGCCGATCCCCATAGGAACGCCATCAGGTTATTGTACCAAATGGTGAATGGCGCGAAAACAAAACCCACAAATCGACGGTGGAATTTCTGGGGGGGGAGGGGTACATCTTCCCCTAAAAGATGTAATAAAAGCTCTATGACACATTATATGTACCCCAGAGTGGGGCCATTAAACTACACAACTCGGCCCACAAACACAAGCCCTCATACGGCTATGTCCATGTCCTCCCGCTGCTCTCCAGAGCTCCAGCCCGTCCTGCAGTCCTCATCCACCCACAGAAGATCACTTCCTGGTTAAGGGATTCATAAATCCCGCCTCCAGGAAGCGACGGCTCTGATTGGTTCTCGAGCACTGCTCAGCCAATCAATGCAGCGCTCGATGAACCAATGCGATAGCTGTGTCATCCAGCGCTGCATTAATTGGCTGAACAGCACTCAAGGAGCAAATCACAGCCATTGTGTTGTGGAGGCGGGATTTATAAATTGGCTGAGCCGTGGCATTAATTGGTCAATTCATAAATCCCGCCTCCACAACGCAATAGCTGTGATTGGTTCTACAACCACTGCTCAACCAATGCAGCGCTGGATGAACCAATTACAGCCATCGCATTGCTTTATCGAGCGCTGCATTGATTGGCTGAGCAGCAGTAGATGAACCAATCAGAGCCATCGCTTCCTGGAGGTGGGATTTATGAATCCTGTAAGCAGGAGGTGATCTTCTGTGGGCGGCCAAGGACTGCAGGAAGTGCTGGTGCTCTGGAGAGCAGCAGAAGGACGCAGACTGAATCTGCTAGGTAATCTATTCCTTTTTTTTTATGTAAGGCAGCTAGGGCTTATTTTTGGTGTAGGACTTATATTTCAAGCCTCCCCAAGAATCCAGAAAAATTTTTCTAGGGATTATTTTTGGGGAACACAGTATCAGATGCAATGGAATAGGATCCGCCATTAATGTATAATGTCCGGTCCCATTGCCCAAGCTCCATGTTGTATCGGTCCATATATTGGTCTATATATAACAATGAAGCAATTACCTGGAGACTAGGGGCCCTTTTACATGGAACGACCTGTCAGGTGCTTTTACACAGGAACGATCATCGCTAGTGAATGGTGGCAGAGCAGCCCGGGGATCGTTCCTGCCCGACTCCGTTCACAGTAGACAGGCATAGATGAATGACTGCCTGCTTACACCGGCGATCCATCGCCCAGCTTTGTGCATGCAGAAACTGAACGACGAATGAGAAGCGAACAAATTCTCCTTCTTGTTCAGTCGGGGTGTGCCTTTACACTGCAGACAGATTGGTCCCATAATTACATCCCTTCCCTTGTACTTCATTGACTTCCAGCCGTTCTCTGTGACCCACACTGCTGCTTGTACAGCCCTATAATAGGATACGAAGCAGGCAATGAACATCATAGACTAATTAGTGACTTAATGTGCGCCGCTCATTGGGAACAAGGTCGCGCCTCATGAAGGGATGACATATTTCCCATCTCCTCCGCAGTCTATTCGCACTCGTAATGCCGGTTAATAGCGGCTTCCTTTAGAGGGTGACCTATTTTCGCCTGTTTGTACTGTACTAGTTACCTAGGAAGACCCTCCAGACGTCAGTGGGTGCTGCAGGTTCGCACTTTCTACGCTCGTCTCTTCCCAGGGACGCTGTGGAGCTTCTTTCCTATTAGCTGGTCTTAATTGTCTGGGATGCGGATGAAATGATAATGTGGTATATCGGCTGTGACCAGGTAAATACGGTAAAATAGGCCACTGCAGCCGATGCGTCTGACTCGGTGTTCTAGGACTCCAGGATTTTGCAAGTTGAACCTTTTAACTCCTTAAAGCCTGCACATTCTCTGTTCTGTTTCCCAATGACAGTGGTCAGACCTCCTAGATTTCAGAAGGGCGAGAGAAGGATGACCGTAGACTTATCCGAGACCCCAGCCCAACTGTAGGATACCTATGAAGCGGGTGAATGGTGCGTGGTGGCGCAGCGATGTCAGATGGAGGTGGACGCAGCACCTTCAAAAACAATCCTTGACTGAACAAAAGCAATGGTCAAGACCACCAAATAACTCTAAATGTCCTGCGGCCCTGAAGCGTGTATGGAGCGGGCTCAGGAGCCGAGTCCTCTCCGTAACGGGTGGCTATTAACTGGACTGGCCTTTGCCAGAGGACTAGAACCAAACTTATATTTGCACCATTGTGCCTAAAGTAATGTTGCCGTTAACAACCTGTACCCCATAGTTATACCGGAGCCTTCTGAGCCGATATCTTCTATTGTTTGAGAATAAAGTTCTTTAGGGTTGAAGTAGGCATGCACCAGCCTGGACTTAGTTCTCATGCAGAAAAAGTGATGGCAAGAACCAGGGACTGCGGGGTGCAGCTTCCCCGAAGGGGGCGAGGCCACTGATGAGTTGATATGCCACCAGCTCCAGCGCCAGCAAGCCACGCAAGCCCACCTCCCAGGGAAGACCGTGCCCATCCTGAACCAGTGCTGGAGGCCCCATTTTAAAAGGATGAGGTATGTTTAATTTCAACATCCAATCCATTTGTTCTCCCTGGAAATAAGACGCCACCAGAGGTGTCTGTTTGGCAGCGACTTACTCCCTTCTACCAATGGAAAACACATGAACACACAGCTAAACGGAACACCCATGTGTATGGGGCACATACCAGGGGGCCACTGAGCCAGGGGGGGAGCACTTGCTGAATACAGATGGGTCGCAGGGGGGTCCAGGCTACTGGTCGGGCACAGCAGTCCAGCCCCCTGATGTTAATTTGAAGTTTGCCTCCCATGTCGCTCTACGGCAGCTGTAATGGCCACGCTGTCTCCATATTGAGCGATCATGTGACACGTACATGCTTGCTGCAGTCAATTTCCAGACTGACTGTAAGTGAGGCCGGGGAATGTCCACAGTCACATGACCACAAAGTAGAAGTCAGCGGGGAACAGCGCGCCAATTGCAGCTGCCGGGGAGCGATACAGGTGAGTATAGACTGTTTGTTATTACATATAATGAGACATTGGGGACATTATTATTAAAAGAGGCCAAAAGGGTATTATTACTGATTGGGGACATGAGGTATTATTGCTAAGGGAAGGTCACTATAATCAGCACTTACTGTGTGAGCCTACAGGTGGCACAAAAATGAGGACAGTTACTACTAAGTGGGGTACCACAGGTAACCTTATTACTATTTTGGGTACTATAGAAAGGGAAATTGTGTAAAGGTGTAAATAACATAGAGAGAGTGATGGAATAGCGAGGAGCCAAGGATGTCTGTGTGTCAAATTTCCGACAAGCTGTGGCTGGCAGAAGTTGTCATGGTGGTCTGGCTAGATACAGAAGAAAAGGGAAACTGAACAACTCTAGTCAGACAGGATGTCACCTATTATCACTGATTATAATGGCACTGTGATCACTTATATGGTCTGCAAAGCACCTGTTTAGAGCTGGTATCTGCGGTCATATGTTCACTGCAGATTTACTCCCGCTTTGTTGTGACCCACTGAGATTCTGTTGCCCAAGGCCTGCATAAACCTGGTTTGAGGGTTCATGAGAAATACCATATGGGGCTTCTATCTTATGTTTCATTGTCCTTGTACTTCCAAAGAGCAGACTGTACTGATATCTAATAGTAGTAGAAGTCAGCATAATCTATAGGGGGGGGGGGGGGGGGTGAGTAATCCGAAGTCACAGAGACAACCGTCACCACAACATTTCATCAGAAGTGGCCTTGATAACATTATGCAAAAGTGGAGATTTCCTGCATGACGGTCTCTCCGGATGACGTCTTTCTTCTTCATGCGCCGTATATCATCCTGCGGACCGGCTGCAGTTAAGTCGTAATGCGTGAGCTCCAGACTTTAGGGGTTTTCGGAATAATTTCCTAGAGGAGAAGCAGGGAAACCGTTTCTGGAAAGGTGCCACGTTGTAGAGAAGTATCACGTCTGTCACTTGAAACTGAAAGCAGAGTCTATTAATTGCTGAGCAGGTGTTCTGACCGCAGCTGTAACTTCGTCTGCGGCGGAGCTCCTTATGTGCCGTGTCGGGAAGTCGGATTATGTTCTAGAAATGATCAGCCCTGAAGACGGCCCTGTTGGAGTAAGCCCTTACATTTAGTAGTAAGGTTCCCGGGATCTGAGCCCTCTCATGTCTCCAAAATAATTAACGGTCCAGAGCTTGCCGAATCTGGGAATGAATCTTACCAGCTCCTTGGAGACCCTGAACCGAGCTAACTATCCCTCATTGATGAGGTGTCTGGGGCCTTATGACTTGGTCCTACTGTCATTTATCTTGGCTGTGTAGGGTCCATTCGGTTAAAATGACATGGCTTCCCTACATTTTATACCTATTTCATGCCCTACCTATTTCTGTCGCCATGGTAGTCTTACTTCGTCTTCAGTCCAAGTTCTTGTCATATATATGGTCCAATGAGCTTAGGCGCATTCAGCAACCTACATTATGCGCGCCTCGTAATGCAGGGGCCATGGGAGTCCCTAATCTTCTGAAGTACTATCACGCAGCCCAGCTGGCACAATTATGATATTCTCACATCATTATAGGCCTACATGGGGAAATATTGAATCTCTTGCGGTTCTCCTCCATCCCCTTGAACACATTTTTTGGTGTGGGTCCAGAATAAGACCTGCCATTATGTGCCCGTCCTCTTCTTTATTGTTGTGGTACAGATTGTCCAGGAGGTATGATTTGGTCTCCAAGCACCGACCCATGTCTGAGCTGTTTGGCGATGCCACCTTTCCTCTCGGTCTGCATACTGCTGTGGTGGAGAGGCTGGATGTTCAACAGTTTGAATATGATCGGTTCACTCAATCCCCAACTCCGAATTATTTCATTCACTGCAGATTAAGCCCTACGTCTTATCCCTAACCAAAAATAGATGGACTATAGCTGACATGCCCATATTGGAATGCATTTGTTATAACGTTTCGGGTCATCCCGGAATCATCATCGAACTCTAACTTTATTTCACCTATAGGTAAACTTTCCTACATGCACAGATGGAAGGCAGGCCCATGCAACGAGCCTTGGAATGGCATCAAATGGCCACTTTGACTGCTAAGCTCTTGACATGTCGATGGTAGCAGCGGGCTACAAACTTTTAATGTGCTGGTACTTGACCCCACACAGATTGTCCTGTATGTTTCCTGGTCTCTGTTTTCGGGGTTCCTGGGGTAAGGGCACCTTTTTACACATTTGATGGAATTTCCCTAGACTCTGTGGCTTCCCTATACTATTTACCATCACAAATGTAAGTCACCTCGGTAGGCGGATTCATGATATACCTGAGCACACATTTAGATGGGTCTCACTGTGATTTCTGTCTGCTATTGCTCGCTCCTGCAGGGAAATATTGGTCAGTATTGATCTTGTTAAAACCAATTTGTCCTGTATAATGGTCATTGAGAAGCTCTTCTATAGAGCGTGAGGAACCTCTTGAGAGAACCTGGGCATTCTGGTATCACTACTCCCTCACTATGCAGTTATGGAACCCCTTGGTCACAGCCCAGATCCTCCCGGTAGAAGGTAGTCAGCCTGTTAGTGTTTTTTACACTCCCCCTATTTAGTTTGTATTACGGTCCATTTGTTCTCATTAACTGGTTGGTGACGGGATCATGCGGCGCCCTCCCGCTGTCTTCACTTGATTTGCCCATTATCTCTCTTCCTCCCTCACATCTGCCCTTTTGTGCTTACCTTGTCTCCCCGATTTTCTTGTTAGATTACTTCTGCCCTCCTGTAACATATATAAGTTGCACTAGAGTGGAATTTTCTATTCTGCTACTTATTACGCATTCGGTTCAATTGATTCCTTTAATATTGGTCCGCCATGGCTTCATGACTTTACAGTTCCTACAATTTTGTATGTCTTGTAAATGTAAATGTAAACCAAATTAATTAACGATGGTCATCAGAGAAAGAACAGGAGACATCAACTGTGTGAAACCACCACCATGCTCTTTCTAAAGAGCCCAGCCCAGCTTTACATTTATTTCTAGTGCGAGCAGACAACTTCCTGAACCTAACAAATCATTCTAAAGTTTAATGAATAATTATGTGACTTGTTGCCTTCACCATCCTAGTAAAGGAATGTGGATACAATGACCAACATGGCCTTCAGGAAATACGGCTAATACTAGCTTCAAGAACACCTCAGTCAGACTGAATGTTAACCCTCAAATAAAAAGTGTAACACAGAGATCATCTTAATACTTTCACATCTTCTCCCTTTTTCATTACACTTGTGTTCCCAAACAAGGTATATCCCATGGGCTAGTCCCATAGAGGAGACTTCAGTGCTTCACCTTCCTGGAGCGAGCCTTCAGGGGGAACTTGCCTTCACTACCTTCTCCAATTTGAGAACTCCTTGGGGTTAGCAAAACCTTGAGTGCAGATTATGTTTGTGACGGGGTGGGTCTTCACACAGGCGCTCCCTGGGGCGTATAACTTTGGTAACTTATTTCATTTGTTTCTTATACATTGTAAACAAATAAGGTATAAAAACCAGTAAAATCTTGAATGCAGCACAAAAAGTCTAAGAACAGCAATAATGCTTAGAAAAACCATGAACTATACCGGACCCAGAAAAGTCATCTAGATCCTACGTGTCAAACCAAGACTCGCCATGTCATTTTATGTGGCTGGCAAGGTCCGGAAGCAGAAAAGCTTTTTCTAGATCGGAAGGTCCTGAGCGGTGCCAAAAAGACCCTCTGACGCACTGTGAACTTGTTTGCTGCCTGCCGCTGGGTGCCGGGATTACAGCTCCCATCTTGTTCCTACAGTGCAATGCTGGGTGCATTCGGACTGAGCGCAGTGGCTTTTACTGCAGCCCCTGGAGCCGTTGGCATGCTCCCCTGTCTGCTTCTCCCGCTGAGCTGATCCTGCAGTATAGCGCTGCTTGCCAGGACTCAAACCGTAAGGCAGCTTGTACATCCCGGCTGGTCCTCGCTACCATCCTGCAGAGTACAGTCTGTTCCAGCCTGCCTGTCCATATCCTGTGAGCCTGCTGCACGGATCGGAGAAGACACAGCGTTATACTGCTGCTTAACCCAGTAATTAAGGGCTCCGGCCTAATTGTTGGGCTGTCAGACTTGTCAACTACACAATTGTCTCATTACTGTTTTAGCATCATAATTCAATAGTACTCAAGTAAGTAAAACCCAATATATTGAATATACCATGTACTTGTGTTGTGCAAGCATCAAGAAAGATATATATATATACACTTCTAAGTCTTCTAAGAATAGAAGGGGAAATAGAAAAACAATCACAGACAACGGCCATATACTTACTGACTGGGGAGTGCAGATAGCTGCATCCTCTCATCATGCAGGTAGCTGACTACCAAATAAGGGAGCCAATTACACCTGTGAGGGACACCGATGGCGTCATTAATAGGATGCTGGTCTGCATGGTGCACTACATGTATCAGAAGGTCTGCCACATTGTATCTACTCTGTGTGGGAGTATACGCCAATCACCCCCCCCCCCCTCTATATTAAGAGGCAGTGTGAGTGGCTGTCTCATCGGTGTCCCTCACAGGTGTAATTCGCTCCCTCATTTGGTAGTCAGCTACCTGCATGTTGAGAGGATGCAGCTATCTGCCCTCCTCACTCAGTAAGTAACGGCTGTTTTCTGTGATTGTAAGTCTCTTAGGAAGGCTTTTTAAGAAATACAATATGTGGGGAACTGAATTGGAGCATTGTAGAAGGGGTTAAATTGGCAAATAGGGCCAGAAGTAGTAACACTCCTGCTTATTTACGAAACGTGTTGCAAAGTTAAGTTGTGAGTAAATGAATCAGTGCGACAAGTTCTGAAGAACGGTGTGAAGTAAAGGCCGGAGGTCTGTGAGAAGTCAACATTGTCTGCGGTCCGATTGAATTCAAGTGGCCTAAGAGAGAAATCAAACTTCTGCGCACTAAGGACTGAAGGTCTGTTCCAAAACCTTCAACTTTCAAAAGCCACTTAGGATGTACTGCTACCATTAAGATTCTGTGCCCTTGGTGTGATTTGCAACCATCAAGCATGTTGTGCCTCTATCAGTGAAATAAACTCTACTGTTTTAACCTATTTTGGTCTGAAACTATTTGTGTAAAAGAGGGCCACTCAATCGCCCTCTTACAAGCAGCCATCATTCCTGTTTCTGCTGCACAGCCTTTAACTATTCTTCATAATAAAACATGTGTTCCCAGTGAGGTTTGCCACAACTTCACAGATGCTTGTGGTGACAGGATAGAGGTCACATGTATCAGCGATAGAAACATTAAGAATATGAAATAATTTAGGAACTAAAAACCCCTAAACCATGTGATGAAAATCAGACCTCATACTTCCCTTTTCCCATAATCTAAAGCTGCTCATTATAAGGGCTCCATTATAAATATAGCGGAGGTGCTTGCAGAATCGTATACCTTCAGTAGAGTCCATGCACATGGCAAAGCCTTGAGTCTGTGCGGCAGTAGTTTTGTATGATAGACCATAGGCACTCCTCGGTAGTTTCACGCCTTCTTGAACCTTCTCATCTAAGTTCTTTTCAACTTTCCTTTACACCTAGCACCAAACTATCCATAACTGGAGTGATTTGAAGTAGGTTTGAGGCTGGCAAGCCGTAGGGACACCGGACTATTTGGGCTACGACTGTTTTGGTGCTGGATCAATGTCCTTCTTCCTGGTGCTGAGTCACTTGGGGTTCATCCAGTCATTGATAGACCCTCCGTGCTGAAAAATGGAATTCTAACATTTTCACATGTTGCTTTAAAACTGCGTAAGCCTCTTATTCAACTGTTAACAAACTGGAACAAGGTGGCCGATGCTCTAAGGAAGTGGTAGGTGTAGTAGCTGTCTCTACAACCAAACCAGATTTAAGCCACTGGCCCTGTCTTTTTTGCTGTTGGGCATAGCCCTTGGAACAATGAGACTTCAGTGCATCTTCTGCACACATTGGCTGGAGCTCGATTTCACATCTTGCCTCTCCCTCACTAGCACTCAACTGCACCATAATATGACTCCAGCAATCCAGCTCTTGATTAGCTCCACCCGACACTAATTGGACTTCCTATAAAAACCTGTCGCTGTCCCACCCTCCGTGTGTGATTATTGTGTTTACTGCCTTTAGTCAAGCTCTCCTACTCCGGCTCCTCCTTACATGATTGCTGCTGCCTACCGTTACCAACCTCTGGCTAAATCCTGACTATGCTACCTGCCTGAAGAAAAATAGAAGAGCAGCCCACCAGGGATTCTTTAAAAAAATTGTATAGCACCAAAAGGCGCTTCCTTTATTAAGATCTCCATAATAATGCCATATAGATACGACGTTTCAGCCCTGTATGGGCTTTTCTCAAGCATATAGTTAAAATGAGCAATGCTGCAACATACATAGAAAACCTCCACCAATCATAAAACACACACCCACTACCTGTTAATCACTGGAGATTGAAGACATCTGCTCGAATGTGCTCCCAGTCAGAACCAGACATATGACAACTGTAACCAAGTACTCACATGTGTCAGGAGTCTCAGGATGTCATCCTTCAGTGTCTCTCACCGCGGTGCCGACAATGCGCGCCGCAGCCTATAGGGGCACCGCGCATGTGCAGATCAAGGTCACGTGAGACCATCGACGGACTCGTCATAGGTCACCTGTTGGGCAGTCATGTGTCTAGCACGAAACCGCCCACATCCCGTATCACATGATGCAGAAGTATGAATTGTACTCGTTGTAACCCTGGTAACATAAATGCTTAGCGTATCATCAGGGTAATATTCAGAGCTCTAATTACACAATATGACATAATATTACATATCTCCCAGTTTGGCAGCAAGAAAATATCAAAACCCCATACTGCCTATACTCATCTGAAAGGGTGTAGGGGTACAAATGCCACTATTTGCTAACCCTGTCGGGCATCATATAGTATTACACTCTTGTGTGCGCCCTCTGCACCACATTTTAACGGACCGCAGCCAATCTGTAGAACCCTCACTAAATTTAATCCGCTTATCAAAGAGCAACTGTCACCGAAAATCCCGGAGGCTCCTGGTAAATGACTGCTATTAAATGTTATTAATCGTTACCTGTAGTGACAGGTGATCCACATAATATGACGAAGTATATACTCATATATACTCAGGCACAGACTGCTACCAACACAGGAAAAATGGTTAAATAAAAAAGGATCCAGCGGGGGGCACTCCAATCCGGAGGTCTGCGGCAATAAGACAACCATCAGAAACAAGACAAAAACAAAGATACAAAACGATACAAAACATGGACATAAATATCGAAAATCCAACATAGGGGGCGGGATTATAATCAATGATCAAACCGGCAGGTGGCAAAGAATCGAGGGCAAAGATCCACTTAAGTTCCAACAGTTTCAATAGTTTTTCCCGATCTGCACCCCGTATTGACTTGGGACACGGTCAATGATCCGGAATCTTAGTTGTGACATCGAATGACCACGTTCTATAAAATGTTTAGTGACAGGGGCGTCGGTATTGCCAGTCCTAATGGTGCTTTTGTGTTTTGTGATACGGCTTTTCCATTCCGTGGTAGGTTCCCCTATATAGACTAAGCCACAAGGGCAAGTAATCATATAGATGACAAGTAACTCTACCACGGATTGGGAAGGTGGCACCAGTGGGTGGATGAGAACATGTAGTCCCTTTTAGCAGATTACCACAACACAGGGGTGTAACTATAGAGGGTGCAGGGGGTGCGGTTGCACCCGGGCCCAGGAGCCTTACGGGGCCCATAAGGCCTCTCTTCTCCTTATAAGGAGTCCAGTACTATGAATAAAGCATTGTAGTTGGGGGCCCTGTTACAGATTTTTCATTGGGGCCCGGGAGCTTCAAGTTATGTCTCTGTGCAGCATGGTTTAGGTATGGGTATGGGTACAGAAACAGATAGAAGGGGGGCCCCAGCTCATGTTTTGCATCAGGGCCCCTGAGCCTTTAGTTATGCCCTTGTCACAACAGGTACATCCTAGGCATGGAAAACAGCCAGTTCTGTAACTCAATGTAGTCCCATGTCTTACTGGTAATTTTAGGGCAGTGGCAACTCGTCCGCATCACTTTATCCCTAATATTAGGGCCTCGACGATAGGAAAATAGTGGAGCGGCCTTGAAAACCTCAATGTCAGGATGGCACGTCCATAAAAGCGACCAATGTTTTTTAATGATGTGTACAACCTGTCCACTGTTGATGTCATACGTGGACAAGAACAGAACCCTGCCTGCTCCCTTGTGTCCCAACAGATATACACTGTTACCAACCTCCAGCTAAATCCTGACTACGCTACCTTCCGTCTCCCTTGGACTGCAACATATACCTACAATTACCAACCCTTGGCTTTCCTTGACCATGCTTTCTGCCCGCTTGGGTCACAACACGAGGCTCCGAACTCGCTCCTGATCGTAACACATGCGGGGAAGGTATCATGGATATGACGAATGTGTATTCTTGGGTGCAACAGTTTAAGGAGGCTGAACATTATGTGAGAACAAACCAAAGGAGCTTCGGCCATGCATCAGCTGGTCGAATATCATGATTGCATGAGTGTAGCAAGTGGTTATGGAGGACTGCCAACCATTGCCATAGGATCTGTGGACACCATCCTGCGTGAAAACCTGAAAATGTGGAAAGTTTCCTTCATGCGGGTGCTGCGAATCCATCAAGACAACGCTCCTGCTCACTGGGTGGTCCTTATTAAGTGGTTTCCTCATAATAACCTCATGCTCCCAGGTGCCCTTGCACCTAGTGACTTTTTACTTTTTCCAACTATGAAGGACGCACATTTTCCAGTGGGCAAAACAGACCCCTAAAGAAGCAATCATGACGTTGATGTGAAAGAATGTGTCCATCAAGAAGGAGATTATGATGAGAAGAGACAATACTTTTAGTTTTCTTGGGTCAGTAGTTTAGGAGACCTCAGAACTTCAGTGCACCTGGCAGCAGCATCATAGGGATCTATGGGACTTACAGCCGTAACACGAGCACAGAGATGCCGTAGGACACTCGTGTGAACTCGGACTAAATGACGTCTTCCTGAGCAGCACTTTCTAGGCAGGTTTGTCTGGCGCTCCTGTTATCAGCTCAGCGAGTGGATACTGAAGCCCGCGTCCTCCAGAAGACTTCCTCTCCGGCTCGCCAATATTTCCTTTGTTTTCTGTGAATTACTGGTGAATAATTAGTGGTAAATCCTTTCTTGTACCTTCTCCATCCCCCTCCGCACCCGGAGTACAGCTGCCTTCCCAGTGCAAAGTGGGAATTCATCCAAAAATGTGCTCTTGAACAATGCCGCGCCTGGCAGCGGTCCTGCCGAGTTCGGCTACTTAGGTATATTCCTGCAATGTTGGAATCGAGGAGGTATAATGTGATACTTCAGATATTACACTGGATACACATGTAGTAACGGGCGCGGCGGGCTCATTCAGTGACATCATCAGTACACAAGCACCAACGCGCTTCTACTGCAATCTTCCAGATTCAAGTGCAATTGCCAGGCAGCAGAAGACCTCCGACACATTAGCGTATTTGTGTCCGTGTTAATTCGCGGACAGCACATGCACCCATTATAGCCTATGGACATGAGCGCATTTCCGTTTTTCATGCGGACCATCGCATGTTCTATTCCTATCTGTAGCATGGAGGAGAAATAGCAATTGCATGTGACTGTGTGGGCTGTCCGTGTATCGGGGCGGCTTTACACGACCGTAGGCGCAAATACACTCGCTGCAGTGCAACATATCTGCGCATAAATGAGCTTTGAAGAGGTACATAATCTGCGTATTGCGCACGTGTCTTTGCTTAGTACTGTACTTTTTGCGCACACAAGGCCACACGCGCGTATAACACACCCTTTCCATAGAGTTCAAGGCTATTTAAAGCCTAATGTGCTCCAGATGTGTTCTTTTTCCCACATTTGCGCAGTGTCACACCCTTCCCCGTGCGTATTTTTGCACCTCCTATAGACTTCTATGGGACTTTTCCTGCATAAAACACAGGAAATTAGAGCAAGTCCTACTTTTTGCGCGCACGTAAAACACGTTTATGAGAACTAACCCATTGAAATCCAATTCTCTGCGTTTAGCACACGTGGATATTGCATGCGCAAATACTTACGCAAACACGGTCGTCTGAAGAAAGGTGTCCATGTGGCGTCCAATGCAAGTTGCGATTGAACCTCTCAAGTGCGGCTCACACACACAGCGAATGTGCGCCGGCCTAATGAAACTCTGATGAAATGCGCAAGTTTTGTGAATTTGCGGGATGCATTGAGCTCACGCCTTGTCATTACCAATTATTTACATGAGCGATTTTTCTCTCACGGCGAACGCCATTAAAAATAGGAAAGAACATGGCAGAATTGCAACATAAAAATGTTATGGCTCTTGGAATGTGACAAACGTAAATATTTTTAAAAGTGTTTTTACGTACAAAAATAAAAAAACATAAGAGAATTTTGCGCAGTGAACGCTGTAACAGCAAAATCCGAAAAACAAATGACAACATCCCCCCCCCCCCCATATCCTCCTAAAAAACTTCTAAGTTATACAATACATTACTAGTAGTTATTAGGAAATTATAGCACAAGTGTTTCTGGTGGTCACACAGCTCTGCTACATGCACGCCACACTCCTGTGATGACATCATCATTATGCTCCGCCCCTTATCACATGATGGTGAAGCTCATCCAAAGTGAATGACTTACACGCTCCGCCCCTGATCACATGACAGTGATGTCATCGCAGGTCCTGCATCCTTGGGCAGATTACGGGTGTACTACAAACCCTCTGCGGCTTCAGTTGCTATGGAATACTAACGAACACTATCACTGTGTTTATTATCTCTGCACGGTGACATCACAATGACTATTATTTCTGTGCTCTGACATCATTGTGTTCATTATGCCTGTACTGTGAAATTCCCGTATTTATTATCCTTGTACTGTGACATCACTGTGTTTATTATCTCTGTATTGTGACATCACTGTCATCTGTGTTTACTGTGGCATCACTGTGTTTGCTAACCCTGTACTGTGACATCACCATGTTTATTATCTCTGTACGGTGATATCACTGTGTTTAGTATCCCTCTACTGTGGCATCACTGCGTTTATTATCTCTGTACTGTGACATCACCATGTTTATTAGTTCTACACTGTGACATCGCTGTGTTTATTATCCCTGTATTGTGACATCACCATGTTTATTATCTCTGCACAGTGACATCACAATGATTATTATTTCTGTACTCTGACATCATTGTGTTCATTATGCCTGTACTGTGACATCACCATGTTTATTATCCCTGCACTGTGACATCACAATGATTATTATTTCTGTACTCTGACATCATTGTGTTCATTATGCCTGTACTGTGACATCACCATGTTTATTATCTCTGCACTGTGACATCACAATGATTATTATTTCTGTACTCTGACATCATTGTGTTCATTATGCCTGTACTGTGACATCACCATGTTTATTAGTTCTACACTGTGACATCACAATGATTATTATTTCTGTACTCTGACATCATTGTGTTCATTATGCCTGTACTGTGACATCACCATGTTTATTATCCCTGCACTGTGACATCACAATGATTATTATTTCTGTACTCTGACATCATTGTGTTCATTATGCCTGTACTGTGACATCACCATGTTTATTATCTCTGCACTGTGACATCACAATGATTATTATTTCTGTACTCTGACATCATTGTGTTCATTATGCCTGTACTGTGACATCACCATGTTTATTAGTTCTACACTGTGACATCACAATGATTATTATTTCTGTACTCTGACATCATTGTGTTCATTATGCCTGTACTGTGACATCACCATGTTTATTATCCCTGCACTGTGACATCACAATGATTATTATTTCTGTACTCTGACATCATTGTGTTCATTATGCCTGTACTGTGACATCACCATGTTTATTATCCCTGCACTGTGACATCACAATGATTATTATTTCTGTACTCTGACATCATTGTGTTCATTATGCCTGTACTGTGACATCACCATGTTTATTAGTTCTACACTGTGACATCACAATGATTATTATTTCTGTACTCTGACATCATTGTGTTCATTATGCCTGTACTGTGACATCACCATGTTTATTATCCCTGCACTGTGACATCACAATGATTATTATTTCTGTACTCTGACATCATTGTGTTCATTATGCCTGTACTGTGACATCACCATGTTTAT
This sequence comes from Eleutherodactylus coqui, assembly GCF_035609145.1. NCBI lineage: Eukaryota > Metazoa > Chordata > Amphibia > Anura > Eleutherodactylidae > Eleutherodactylus > Eleutherodactylus coqui. Next base: position 117,372,399 of record NC_089848.1, read on the forward strand.
TATCCCTGCACTGTGACATCACAATGATTATTATTTCTGTACTCTGACATCATTGTGTTCATTATGCCTGTACTGTGACATCACTGTGTTTATTATCTCTGTACTGTGACATCACCATGTTTACTAGTTCTGTATTGTGACATCACTATGTGCATTAACCCTGTACTGTGACATGACTGTGTTTATTATTTCTATACTGTGACATCACTGTGTACAATATCCCTCTAAAAATGGAGACACAATTATAATAATCAGCTGTTCATGTTCTGAACTTACTGCTGACATTGGAATGAGGTGTGCATGTAATGCACCGGCCTTACTCTCGCTAGTAGAGAGAAGTGCTGACGCCCTAATAAACCTCTGAGCACTGCTTCTAATATGGTCCCATACAAAGCACAGTATGGCGGCACGTGGAGTTACTAATGTCCAGTAGTATTTAGCCACAAGGACTCCATACAATTTGGGTTCAGGGTTTCATAAGGGACTTTCTCTTTCTGCAATTACACAATGGCGCCATCTGCTGGCTAAAGCCAGTACTTCGGTATGGGACATGCTGGAGAGGCCCCCGACAGCAAAGCGGGCGGCAATGTACAGCAGGAATACCCTGCCGGACGTCTTCCGACATCGGAGCTGTACAGCCTGTCTTCAGACGTCAGACAGTGGATTGGAAAGGGTTAAACTCCACCCAAAGATTGTTGTATACAGAAGGCTTCGCACGGCGTATGCACAAAAACGTATGCGTTAGTGCGGTATATTTGCACCATTTGGGCAGCCTTTTTGCGCCTGTATTGTGCCCGTTGTGCTGGCCGGGCCGTTTCACTTATATGACAATGTAGCCGAAATAGTTCCCAATGTGTTCTTTTCCCCATGAAATTGTGCCGTGTGTTGCATAACTGCGCGGGTATCGGGTACATATTTGGGCGCCCCTTATAGACTCCATGGTGCACTAAAATAGAGCATGCTGCCTGTTTTTGCATGCGCAAAGACGAAAAAGAGAACAAACCCATTGAAATCAATGGGCTCCATTCTCTGCGTATTGTGCGCTAATACGTCGGTGGGAAGCCGCCCTTCTTAGAGAAGAAATAACACTTTGGCACAGCTGAAACTGAAATGGTTAAATTGGAGTTTTTCAGCAGCAGAGGTGGGGGGTTACCCTTCATGAGAACAAGCTATCCAGATGTAGCGCAGATCGGTGGAGGAGGTGCGCCATTCCAGTGAAGAGTACAGCAGTAACTCAATAAGTCAGCAGTAATGGGAAGCAGAAGGCGAGGTCGGCGCAGTGACATCATCCAGGGTGAGAGCAGCGATGGTGGAAGCAGGTCTGCATTTAATTACATGTCCTGGCTTCGTTACTGTGTAATTACTCCAATGTTCTTTCGGTTAGATCGCTTTTTGTTCTGGTGTTTCTGTTGTGAGAACTAAAAGCTTTTCTTCAAAGGAATAAGTATTAGATTATGTAACCCGCGTCAGGCGCAGGCGAGATAAAGACGGCAGTATATAATGGTCTCATTTGCATGTTGTACCCAGGGTGCTTTGCAAACAGAAACAGGTGTCAATTATTTCAGTCGTGGGTTCCGCCTCTGACGATTCTCTTAGTTGCTCCTCAGTAACAATGCATGCTCACATTAATTACAGGGCACTTAAGCCCGTACCAGGGACAGGCCCGAAAATGCCCCGAGGCATGGCTGGGCTTAAGCTAGGTGTGAACTGCGCGCACCCACAGGGCGCCGGTCAGCAGCTTCTAGGGGGGCACCAGGCAGATGTATCCCCTTAGGTCGGCCTGGGCAGATGGATCTTCTTTCTCTGTGCAGCAGCTTCTTGTAAAGTTGCTGGATGAATCATCCTCCTCCTGGCTCTGTCTCCTCCCTTCGGATGTTTCAAGGCACTGCTGTTAGCCTATCAGCACCCTTGCAACACAATTGCTCAGTTCTGCTACTGTATTTATGTTTTGAGCTTGGTTCTGGTATTGCATTTATGTTATCAGTTTGGTTTTATTGCTGTACGTATGTTAGGAGGCTGGAGCTGTATTTGTTATGAGCTTGGTTTTGATGCTGTATTTATGTACTGAGCTTGGTTCTAGTGCCGTATTTATGCTAGTAGGTTAGTGCTCTATTTATGTACTGTGCTTGCTTCTGATACTGTTTTTTTTTCACTGATTTGTTCTAGTGTGGGTATTCTTCCATTTTGCTGCTTCCTGCTCAAGCAGACTGCCCCGTGCTGCTTAACTGTAGTGTGTAGTGCACGGCTGCTGAAGGCAATCCGCGCGCACGCTGTGTAGTCACGTGGTGCCGAAGAGCCAATCAGGTGGCTCTAATCAGCAGCGCTGCTTAAGCTAAGCAGAAAGTGCTAATATGCCTACAGGAGCCAGCAGTAGCCTGAGACACACCCCCTGGCTTGTCATTGGTTCAGGGAGACACACCTCATCTCATAATTGGCTCAGGCAGACACACTCCTCGCATCATCATTGGTTCAGGCTGCTGCTCCCTCCCTACCCTGCAGCTGTGCCGATCCTCTGAATGGCTGCTGTGTAGGAGCCTGGGGGGTCACTTTAAGCTTCCAAGCTCCGTCTAGTGGTCTATCTCCAGAATTGCGATTGTCTGACCCCCCCTACCGCCTGTTGAAGCAGCTGCTATACATGGAGTGGTGCCACGGTTATGGAAGCAGTAGAGCTCGCTGTCCTATGCTGTTCCCGAAACTCCTATCTAGTTCCATGGGAGTTATGGAAACCGCGAGCTCGGAAAGGACTCGCATCAATCGGATACTTCTGGCATGTCCTGTGGTGAGGTGATTAGAAGCTCCAACCACCTTAAAGATATAGAGAGGTGTCCTACTTAAGGGGGAAGTACTGGCCCCCTTACACGGTTCAGAAAAAGGTCCTGGAACTTACTAGGCTCTACAAAGGGAGGTCCTAAAAACTGACTAGGGACTGTGAGAGAGTGGAGTGCGGCATAGCAGGCAGAGGGGCTGCTGGGGTCTGCAAGACAAAAAGCTGAGAGGGGCTTGTGAGCGGGGGGCTGTGGGAAGTATCAGAGGGTCCTGTAAGATAGACCAGCTACAGAAGACAAAGCAGAGACTTGTATGAGCAGCTCGGGGGGCTGCTGTGCCAGAGGAGAGAGACTGCCCAATCGGACCAGTGAGGCAGCACAGGGGCTACTGAGATACGGCAAAGGAAAAGCTCCTGCTACATGACCTGTGAGACTGCGTTTGCAATAAGATGGCCACTGAGACTGCTGCATTGAGCAACTACTGACTGCACCATGCCATAGGGAAAGGGAGACTAAATCTGCGCAACAAAGACCCCAAACTAAGAGTCGAACCAGGACAGTGAATTCATCATGAGCATCAGGTTGTAAGTGAGGTCGGCCCTTGATAAAAGCTGGACACGTGCTGCATAGAGTGACTGTTAGGGACCATGCAAGCCTGCTAGTCGCATGACACTGATGAATGGGACACTAGCAGAATCTGTCTGGAGCACCTAGAGCGAGGAATGAAACTTTACTGTAAGTTAGCCTGGGACTTTTGGGGATTTTGCTTACGATTTACAGATCTGCCAGTCCCGGCCCTTGTGGAGTTATTACAGGCTGTAGAAGTACCTTTCATTCACTTGCTGAAACACATTATGATATTGTGATTAATAGCGGTTATAATCTTCACATTATAGTCATTGCTACCTTTAGCTGACGGCAGTGAGGTTTGTGAAGGGGGTCCGTAGAAGTTGCATAAGACTTTACCTGTTCCTTCTGCCCTTCAATAGTTATAGCACCTCGTATTGTGGTGCCCGCGTCGCCTGCCGCACCACTACCCTAAAGCTGCACTCACACAGCCGAGAGCGAGCTGCACATGAGATTCTTGGGCCATATTCACACGGCTGTAAGGGAGTTGCACATGAGATTCTCAGGTGCAAATTGCATCGGCCTGCACACGGACACTGACTGTGCCGCCCAGTGTGCAGGACGCCGCACCTTACACGTCTTATTCGTGCGCAAGAATACAAAATGCTGCAATTTTTCAAACTCGGACCATCAGTCGTGCTTGTGAGCATGAACCCATTCAAATGTTCTTTTATCGTACAAGTTCCATCCATATCGCAATTGGATGGAACTCGCACAGGAATATCACCCATGTGATACCCAACTGTGGGACCCCGAGGTGATGAGCCGAGGTGATGGTACTCATGACTACACCTCACCAAAACTTGAATTTCTGAATACCGGCTGTCGGCTTATTTTGTCTCGCTGATGGTTTCTCTCCAATGATCGCTTGGGCCTTGCACTCAATAATTGCGGATGACGCTTCCTTGGACGATCAGCATACCTCCGTCAGTCACTCAAATTGAGGCAGTTGGGTGGCGCCACTCCAGGAATTCAAGTTGCACTCTTGCTCTCTCTGCTACAAGACAACTCAGCTATCCAGTAGCACCGGGGCAGCTCACCCCTCACAAGGCTCTCTGCAAGGACTGAGAACAGGACTTGCCTTTTATATTGAGCCTATCAGCTAATCAACTAGCAGCACCGGTCTTGTTAATCCACAGTAGCAATGTTAGAGTAAAAAAAAACAACAGTCATGTGACCTCTCTAAAAGTTCTAGAAGAAACATATATAAATGTTCAGAATAGATATATATTAGTGTTCAGTGAACTGAGCAAGTAGAGCCCTATTTCAGGTCAAACTTTGCAAAAAGTTTGGTTCAACACGAACTTGAACGGAGCTTTTAGCAAAGTTCTGCCTTAACCAGAGCTCTACTGATCGGTTCGCTCAACACTAGTCCCTAAACCACTAGTCCCTAAACCACTAGTCCCTAAACACTGGTCCCTAAACACTGGTCCCTAAACCACTAGTCCCTAAACCACTAGTCCCTAAACCACTAGTCCCAAAACACTGGTCCCTAAACACTGGTCCCTAAACACTGGTCCCTAAACACTGGTCCCTAAACACTGGTCCCTAAACACTGGTCCCAAAACACTGGTGCCTAAGAGCCACACAAGCCGTGTATAACGCTATCAGAGAACATCGTGTGGGATTTGTCTGTTGCGAGACGCACAGATACGAACCCCATTCTTTTGGAGGCGGTCATACACATGAGCGATGCTTTCCTGCTCGGCCCCGTGCTGCCGGAAACAAATTGCAGCACGTTCTATCTTTCTGCGCACTCTTGCATCGCCCGCACATTGTTTTCAGTGGGGCCGCTGGCAGCACCGCCCCATGTGCTAGAGGAGCGCGGTTCGCTGTCTCCGCGATCCTCCGCCGCAGCGGACAGGACTGCTACTTCCCCAAAGTGATGCGAAGCAGTTTTAAGATGAAATATCTTGCATATCGGTGGGGAATCCACATGGATGGGGAGCGCAATATGGGGGGCGGGATTCACGGTACCATATCACACTCGCCAGTGTGCTGTTCGCCTCGGACTATATACCGGGCCTCTACGGCTCTTGGTGTTATACACCAGTTTTAGGGGTTTTGGTGAGCTTCTGCTTCAGTTCAACCAAACTTCGGGAATCAGCCAAACCAAGCTTTTTATAAATTCGCTCATCACTAAGGCCCCGCCCCCTCTCACAGTTTAAGATGCGTCGTCTTAATTACCCCCATCATTACAATGGGCGATGAAGTGCATTAAAAAGCGCTGAAACGCATGAAAATAGAGCAGGTAACGTTCGGAAATCATGACGTCAGAAACGCCACATTCCAACGCTTGTCTGAGAAGCCCCATTAAAATCGATGAAGATGGCTGAAACGGCGCGCTAACCGCTGTAAACGAAGGTGTGTGGGAGTGGCCTAAGGCTCCAGTCACATTTATGCCAGGGGGGGCAGGAAAACGGAATCCTCTGGATGAGCAGATCCATGTTATAACGGGGCCCCTCTGTGCCGGCCGGACCTCAGTGCTTATAACGGAGCCCCTCTGTGCCGGCCGGACCCCAGTGCCTATAACGGAGCCCCTCTGTGCCGGCCGGACCTCAGTGCTTATAACGGAGCCCCTCTGTGCCGGTCGGACCCCAGTGCCTATAACGGAGCCCCTCTGTGCCGGCCGGACCTCAGTGCTTATAACGGAGCCCCTCTGTGCCGGTCGGACCCCAGTGCCTATAACGGGGCCCATCTGTGCCGGCCGGACCCCAGTGCCTATAACGGAGCCCCTCTGTGCCGGCCGGACCTCAGTGCTTATAACGGAGCCCCTCTGTGCCGGTCGGACCCCAGTGCCTATAACGGGGCCCATCTGTGCCGGCCGGACCCCAGTGCCTATAACGGAGCCCCTCTGTGCCGGCCGGACCTCAGTGCTTATAACGGAGCCCCTCTGTGCCGGTCGGACCTCAGTGCTTATAACGGAGCCCCTCTGTGCCGGTCGGACCCCAGTGCCTATAACGGGGCCCATCTGTGCCGGCCGGACCCCAGTGCCTATAACGGAGCCCCTCTGTGCCGGCCGGACCTCAGTGCTTATAACGGAGCCCCTCTGTGCCGGTCGGACCCCAGTGCCTATAACGGAGCCCCTCTGTGCCGGCCGGACCTCAGTGCTTATAACGGAGCCCCTCTGTGCCGGTCGGACCCCAGTGCCTATAACGGGGGCCCCTCTGTGCCGGCCGGACCCCAGTGCCTATAACGGGGGCCCCTCTGTGCCGGCCGGACCCCAGTGCCTATAACGGGGGCCCCTCTGTGCCGGCCGGACCCCAGTGCCTATAACGGAGCCCCTCTGTGCCGGCCGGACCCCAGTGCCTATAACGGAGCCCCTCTGTGCCGGCCGGACCCCAGTGCCTATAACGGAGCCCCTCTGTGCCGGCCGGACCCCAGTGCCTATAACGGGGCCCCTCTGTGCCGGCCGGACCCCAGTGCCTATAACGGGGCCCCTCTGTGCCGGCCGGACCCCAGTGCCTATAACGGAGCCCATCTGTGACGGCCGGACCCCAGTGCCTATAACGGAGCCCCTTTGTGCCGGCCGGACTCCAGTGCCTATAACGGGGCTCCTCTGTGCCGGCCGGACCCCAGTGCCTATAACGGGGCTCCTCTGTGCCGGCCGGACTTCAGTGCCTATAACGGGGCCCTCTGTGCCGGCCGGACCCCAGTGCCTATAACGGGGCCCCTCTGTGCCGGCCGGACCCCAGTGCCTATAACGGGGCCCCTCTGTGCCGGCCGGACTCCAGTGCCTATAACGGGGGCGTTCGGCTCCTGCACCTGGGCGACATTTCTACTGCACCAAATAAAGTCCTGAAATAACTTTTTGTGCGGCTTTTGATGCCAGATCTGCCGGAGGCGCTGAAGCGGATATGAACAGAGCCCAAGAGATGCACGCATGACTGAGTGGAGTCTGGTTGCAGGATACGGCGGTCTTTCCGGGGGCCAGTCTAGCGTATGGTGACCTGAGGCCCTTGTAAGCCGAGGGGTCACCGTACAGGAGCGGCAGCGCTGCCGGATGCCGCCGATTACAGCTCACATCTGAGAGGCAGCTAAACTCCAGATTACATTTCAGAGTGTGGGAAACGCTGGCAGACGGAGTCGGGCATTGAAGCCGACGGGCGATGGACTCTGGGGAGAAGTGAGGAGCGCCCACTTACATTAGAACAGTCCGAAAACCCACAAAGAACGGACGGTTGTGCAATACCTACAGAAAGCGTAGAAACGAGCAGAGAATGCTAAAAACAGAGCGCACCGCGATTAATGCCCGTCACAGTAATGGCACAAGGCGGTGTAAATAGCAGCAACCCTAGTGATAAAGGGGGTCTCTGGGCTTCAGCATATCACGTGCTCCTCTGTAATATATACTCCTCAGTCATTTGTCCTGGAAAGAAGAGACTCACTTGAAAGGGGACGTCCAGTAATAAGCTATTGATGGCCTATTCTCATCACCAATACAGATCTGTAGGGGTCTGTCAGCAGGGACACCCGCCGCTTATCTGATAACCAGGCTGCTGCATTCGTGCACTGAGCTAATTTTTGGAGGAAGCAAACAGCTCTGTTCTCACTGTAGTGGCCAGGTTTGGTATTACAGGCCAAATTCTTATTCATTTCAATGGGAATTTGACTTGCAATACCAAGCCTGGCCACTATAGTGGGAACAGTGCTGTCTGCCTAAAGAAATCAACTCCGTGCACAACTGCACCAACCCAGAGAACAGCTGATCTGCAGGTTTACAATGTGCTGGAGCCCTACCCATTTACCAACAGGGTTCGACAGTTTTAGTTTGCTCAACACTATGACTTGATATTGGGTTCTGTCCACACTGGGGCTCACAGTTTTTGAATTCAACTATTAGCATGCGTTGCAGTGAGAGGAAACCCACACAAACACAAGAACCCACACAAACACAAGAACCCACACCAACACAAGAACTCCATGCAGATGATGTCCTTAGTTGGATTTCAAATTTTGGTGTGCATGCAATGATTCGTGACAGATTATAGCAAAAACATTGGTAGATCCGCCTACAGAGGCCGGAACCATCTACTACTGCCAAGCCTTTCCTAAATCTGCTATACCGCTGTTTTGCACTCACTCTTGGCAGGAATGCTGCCATCCAATAGGTGGTGCTGCAGAGGCATTGTGCTGCCATCCAATAGGTGGACTGCAGAGGTATTGTGCTGCCATCCAATAGGTGGTGCTGCAGAGGTATTGTGCTGCCATCCAATAGGTGGCGCTGCAGAGGCATTGTGCTGCCATCCAATAGGTGGTGCTGCAGAGGCATTGTGCTGCCATCCAATAGGTGGTGCTGCAGAGGCATTGTGCTGCCATCCAATAGGTGGCGCTGCAGAGGCATTGTGCTGCCATCCAATAGGTGGTGCTGCAGAGGCATTGTGCTGCCATCCAATAGGTGGCGTTGCAGAGGTATTGTGCTGCCATCCAATAGGTGGCGCTGCAGAGGTATTGTGCTGCCATCCAATAGGTGGCGCTGCAGAGGTACTGTTCCATCTTCCTTATTTGATAAACCTCCGAACACCAACATATATGGAGGTCAGTGTACAAAAAGGGTACAGAAGGAACTCAAACTGCTATGGGTGCCAAACTAATGCTCCAACACCCCGAAGCAGTAATGGGGCTGTGCGTGAGCCGCAGGATGGGGATCGAGTCCGCCAGAGGATCCAATGCATGAGCCGCAGGTTGGGGGATCGAGTCCGCCAGAGGATCCAATGCGTGAGCCGCAGGTTGGGGGATCGAGTCCGCCAGAGGATCCAATGCGTGAGCCGCAGGTTGGGGGGATCGAGTCCGCCAGAGGATCCAATGCGTGAGCCGCAGGTTGAGGGATCGAGTCCGCCAGAGGATCCAATGCGTGAGCCGCAGGTTGGGGGGGATCGAGTCCGCCAGAGGATCCAATGCGTGAGCCGCAGGTTGGGGGATCGAGTCCGCCAGAGGATCCAATGCACACCCCCCACTGACGTCCACATATACCGCATGAGCGGGCCATGCGTGACACCCCCCCCCCCCCCCCGAAATGCGATGCGAGTTTCATGCGAGCGCGATCGCTTCTTAGAGCGGATTATTGGAACCAGCCATTTAACCCCATAAAATCTGATGCAAATTGTGTCCTTAGCATAAAAACGTATCGCACGTGCAGAAAACGACCGCTTCAGGCTGATTCCATGCAGGCGGGTGCGAGATCGGACAAAAAGGCATCCCTTGTGCCAACATGCGCCGCCCCCACGGATGAAGCGTTTGTGTTACACGCCTCACATCGCTTCGGGGAAGCATCGCATGCCGCGCCAGACCCACGGACAGGAAATGCTGCGCCGCTGGGAAAGAGAAAAAAAAAAAATCCAGCATGGAGGACCATTCACAAGAAGATGCTTTATAGTCGTGCAGGATTGGCACGTCTCCACCACACGCATCTTGCGCAATTTTCTCACACCAAAGCGGCCTCATCTTATTAGGTGCCGCTGGGAAGGATCAGGTCACTCATTTGCATAGCTTTTTTCCCCAGGAAGCATTGCATGACCTATAAACGACTTCCACCAACACCCTTATGGCGCTCTCCACGAGGAGAAGCAATACCCCCAAGCTTTGCCCAGGGGGCCACAGAACCCCACAGATTAATGAGGGACAAGACATTGTTTTCAGGTTTTTATTGAAGGTGTAATGATATTTCTTCATATTGCTTTCATGAAATGACAGACGGCCCGGAGACTCCGCGCGTAACACAAAAAACACTCATATTTACAAAAATGGCAAAGTTGAGCGACCGAGGAGGGACAGAAGCATCAATAAATAGCGGACAGTCGGACTGAATCCAGCGGAGGGGGTTGGCACAAACCAATAAGTTAGATGACGGCAGGATGATGAGTAACCCTGGAATGTGGCGTCACCGAGTACCAGAGTGGCGCCAGCATCTCCCAACCTCACCCGCTCGCTGCCAGGACCGATCTACAAGATCGCCAAGATGCAAGGGGAATGTTTATTACTTGACGCCAAGATCTAGAAGCGATGGAGATCGGCAAGCTGGCCGACAGCAGGTTTACCAATGGATAGGCAGCCCTAGTCACGGGCACCTTCGTCTCAAACACTATATCTAGTAGGTAGCTCCATCAGTGATCAGATAGCTGGAGAAAGCGGCCACTTACTTCTCTAGGGGGGTGGATTCCCTTAAAGGGGTGTTCTCACCTGAGCTGAACAAGGCTGCACTGCCACCACCACTGAATACAAGGTGGCCGGGAGGATAGAAAGAGCCAAACATGGCTGAGCCGTATCTGTGACTCCGACAGGCCGTGTGCCATACCGTTCCCATGGAAACAGTTTAGCTCGGTACGCGGCTCCATTGGTGCAGCTCCCATTGACTTCTATGAGAGTTATAGAAACAGCGGAGTGAAGCCCACTTGGATGTTTCCAAAAGTCCCAACCACCCCATACAGCCGGGCCAGAGGCAGAACTTAAGACGGATGTGGGTCCTAGAGGTGGAACCCGCACCTATCAGACTTATGGCCTATCCTTTGGCTAAACCATAAAAAGGTCAAGATGGGAATACCCCTTTAAGAACTGGTTTTTCTTTTTGTCTAGACTGGAATTACAGAGCTAAAATGAGCCCCAAGGACATAGTGGATGGACTGATGGGTACAGGCTGAGGGGGTTGTACATGGCTGCCTTCTTACAGCTACAGCGCCACACCTCTGCCCAGGCTGTATCTGGTATTACAACGCAACTTCTCACTTCAAAACAGGACTGAGCAGAATACCAGGAACTACCGATGGACAGTGGGGGGCGCTGTTTGGAAGAAGGCACCTCATTCAATATACAAAGCTTATGTACCAAGGGTCATATATGAGACACTCCAGCACGCAACACGAGACCTTCCACGAGGCCACAAATTAGGGAATCTGAAGTGAGCATCGCTCACCGCTACTACATACACATGTAAGGGCATATGGGCACAACAGCGAGACCGGCATACATAAGTAGTGCTGGCGAAGGCACTTGTGGGTATCACTAGGAGGATCAGGTCTGGGCGAGGCTGAATGCATTGCACCAAAACGACACCTTAGCGGCCCTTCCGCACGGGCGCCGTTATCCCACCGGGATGCGGCCTAATTTGCCGTTACGGAAAACCTGCAGGGCTAAATGTGGATTTTGATGTGAAATTCCGGGCCGATGAAAGCCATTTTCTATGCTGCCTCAACCTCCGCAGGTCGGCGGCGCAGATCGCCATGCAGGACGGCGAATGCTGCAGCGTCCCTGCAGAAACGTTTTGCCCGTGTGAAAGCGCCCTAAAGCTTATTTAATGCAGGCGGGTGACCGCGCCGTCAGAGCTCGCCATTACCCAACATTGGCGTCTCCTAAAAGCTGCGTTGTGTAACGGCCCCTTCACACCGCTCATTAAACAAGCCTCGTTACGCGCAGCGCACACCTTTGGCGTACAGCTTAGACCTCAGTATTGATTGCAAGGCGTGCAATATTAGCACTTAAAGTGACTCTTCAAGGAAGGGGTTAATATTACCCAGCACTCTTCCTTCCGGATCTGCCCAATCCTGTGGCTCCTCTTTGATGGCGGCCATGCTGCTATCTTTACCCAATGTGCAGACTTCACGCTGCTCTAATGGACCAGCTCTGGCCAATCAGAACGGAGCTTACAGAGCACTAGGGGTGCGTCGGTAGTCTCAGGGACTTCTCTGATGGACCGGCGCTGGCCAACGAGAGCAGTGCAGTGTCTCTCAGCCAATCAATGCGTCAGGTAGTGTCAGTAGTACAGCGGCCATCTTGGAAAGTGTAAGAGGTAAACGGCCCAAAGGAAGAGCGCCAAGTAACACAACGCTTCACCTCCCGTTCTTGGACTCGACATGTGCAAACATTTTAGCAGATTTAATGCTAGTGGAGGGAGTTGCCCACTTCCAGTGGTTTTGCTCCGTACAATGTTCAGTGGACCGGGTTGGTACTGCATGCAGAGTCCTATTGAAGTGAATGTGCCTGCAATACCAATCCGGACCACTATGTAATTTATGGCACTGTCTGCTTCCTGCAGCTAGAAATGGAACAACCCCTTTAATCCTTTTATTCCATGAACAGTTCATTTTTTAAAAAATACCATTTCCACCCTTCAAGTCGGAACTCGTGGAGCCAAGAGCCAGCAGTCCCTCATCAAGGTCATCCTGCCAGAGGATCGGCCATAGCTGCATAGCCAAAATGTGTTTCCATAGTCTGCCCCGTCACACAGAACAGTCTTCACAGTAGCCAATCAGGTCAGAGATAAAAATGTGCAATCTTCATAAATAGCAGTAGGACCCGGTTATCGGACGGGATGAGCGGCGGGCGACTACGGGAAACACCGCTTCACACTTCAGAGGGCAGCGGGAGCATTGTGGTAGAGCAGCTCAAAAAGGTAAAAAAAAAAAAAGTTCTACATAATGTATGTGGGGGGCGGAGCCGCCAGCGTTAACAAGGATTTATAATTTAGGGGGGGAAAATATATATATAAAAACACTTATTAGAAACATAAAATGTTATTTATTAAACGCCCTCAAAGCTTAAATACACAAAGGATCCAAGAAGAGAACCGCCTGGAGACTCGCCGCGCCGCAATAAATAACCTCCTGCGCTATAGAGGCAATGAGATAAATAGCCGGGAGTACGGAACCATCCGCCGCCGCCTCTCTGCTCGCTCCATTCTAGCTCCACGTCACTGTCTATTGCAGCGGGTCTGCACCCCGCTCTGCCCGTGAGGCGCCCGGCCTGCTGCCGCTCAGCGTCTGGCCAAACCCAAATAAATAGGAAATAACTTATAGATTAAATAACGACCGTGGAAGTATGGCTTGTGAACGAATGAAGCGGACGGGGCGTTGTGGGGAAACGGCGACCCTAGCAAAGATGAAACTAAACCCACTGAGCTTCCCGATAACGTCCGTGTGCTGGATGTTACCGGAGCGGGTTGGCGCGGTGGTGGTCTCACCAGTGGGTCCCGTTTCCTCACTGCACCCCCTACAGATTGAACGGCGTGGGGATGCTCGATTCCACGTCAATGAGGCTGATGGAAATGGTCACGTGCTGCGCCATTTCTGTCAGTCCCATGGAAGGGAACAGAACGGTGCTCGTCTTCTGTGGGTGCAGTGATCCTGCAGTAAAGGCCCATTTACACGTAACGATTAATCGCTCAAAATGCGTTCAAAAGGACGAATGAGCAATAATCGTTTAGTGTGAATGCAATGAAAAAAAAAAAACTTTGCGTCCGATGTAAACGCTCGCCACCCAGCCCATTAAAGGTGAAGCGGGTGAGAAGCCCGCGAGCCTCCAGCAAGCCTTTCAGTTTGAATGTTTTTTACGAGCGCTGATGACCCCAGCGGTGACGTCGGCGGTCGCTTAAAAGACTATCAGTCTGTGTAAAAGAGCCTTAAGACAAGACGAGCCCACTCGGATAGGCGATCAAGCCCATCTCAGGATGGCCGCTCCAATGGCGCCCGCTGCTGTAATATTGCACATTAGGGGAAGAAAAGGGACATTTGTATCTTATAATGATAAAAATAAACTAAGTTCATAAATAACGCAGATATATTACGGAGGATCTGATTGTACAGAATACATCTGAGGTATCTCCCATTAAATAAAGACTCCGCGGCCGCCAATAAATAACAGCTCTGTATGAAGTAGGCGCCGCTCACATCTCCTGTAAACCGGAGCGGTGCGCACCGCCGCCATCACTGCTTCTACAATAAATACATGGATAGTTCCTCTTAAAAGCACTGAAGACCCCCTTCCCCCCCCCATAGAAGAAGCTTCTCACAGGTCAAAAACATACAGAAGAATCTTTTTTGTTTTCCAAACTATGTACAAGTCTTTTACAAAAAGAAAAACTCATTTGTTCGTAAGCGAAACCGACAGCGTCCAAAAAAAGGCGTTTAATCCCCATAAAAAGACCAAAATAGACGTTTATCCATGGAAAAAAATCCACAATAGAAACATTCCGGAAATTGTATCCAGCGCTCCTAGAAAGAACATCCTCCACTCAGGCGATGAGGGACTCAAAAGGGGACGGGGACTTTAAGGCATCCTCCAGGTACTGATTGTCACCACAGGACTCCGAAGAGCTCATTAAGGATTCCAAGAAGCTGGCGGCGGCGTCGGCGGGGGTGAGGAGCGTCACCAGGCACTGCTGGGAGCACAGGTTCTCATACTCCGTCAAGGAGTTGTAAAGGGTCCCAAAGTTGTAGTCGCCGTCGTCCGGAATATCAAAGGCTTCGGAGGAAAGGCTGATATCCATATAGCTTTTTAAGGGCGGCTCCCCCGGCGGCGCGGTGGTGGAGTCCGCAGAGATGGCCACCGAGACCTCGTTGTCCGTAAAGCAATCCATGCTGCCTTGGTTTGCGTTTTCATCGCCGCACCTTGTGATGTTGGCGTATGAGCCGCTGGCGGACTTTTCCGAGCTGTAGAGCGATTCGTAAACCTTATCGCAGAAGAAGTCGGTGCTGTGAAAGAAGCTGAGGTTGTCCGGGCAGTCGCTGCTGTTCTCCTCGTACTCCGAGTCGTTGAAATGAAGAATCCTAGCCAGATAGTCTTCCTCAAAATCCGACTGGGATTTATCCGATGAAGACGCCAGTTCGAAGGGACCTTCGGAGCTTTCGCTCTGGCCGGACGAGCTGTCCGTCGTGTCGCTGCTGCAGCTGTTTTCACTTGCTGGCTCCAAGTCTACGTTGAAATGATAGGGCGCAGTGGGCGGGCCCGTGCCGGGAACAGTCCTGTCGTGGTCTTCACTAGACTCTATGGAGGAGCACCCAAAGGGGTTCAGCCTGTCGATGCACGGCGTCTCAGGCTGGTCGTTCTCATCATCGCTGTCGCTTTGCCTTTTCTCCTCCAGCTCCAATTTCATAACAGTATGGATGAAGTGCGTCTGCACCCGCGAGGAGTTAAACTCTACTCTTCCATTTCGGTTTCCGCACCCGTCCTTGGTACATCCACATGGGAAAGTTGAATGATCCCTCTGGAAGAGGACAGAAACAGCATGAATCAATGAGTTGTGGGTAAGCTGTAAAGCGGTCCATACACTTAACCATTAGAACGATTGTCTGCCAAGCTTCCCGGTTATACGGCCAAGTGTTCAGGGAGGTAAGCCGCAGTCAGACTGCCATCATGTCTAGACCAATCTGTCCACCATCTAAGATACCGCTCGTGCCGGCTTAGGGACTGACCACACCGACGTATCTTGCCTCAGTGCTATGTACAGAATACGGAGGTGTGCCTGGGCCTGACCGCCGGTCTCTTATGATGCTTCGAGTTCGAATCAGAAGACTGGCGGTCAGGCCCAGGCACACTTCCGTATTCTGTACATAGCACTGAGGCAAGATACGTCGGTGTGGTCAGACCCCAAGGCGGCACCAGAGGGGTCACCAAGATGAACACTTGGCCAAGCTGAAGGTCCATATGGACGGGGAAGCTCGGCAGACGAACAATCGTTCTGACATTAAACTGAAGCAAAGTACGTCGGTGCGGTTAGTCCCTCATCTGGGAAAGACAAGGGTGGAGTGTTGAAATTAAAGGTCTTCGCTCACCCCTGTTGAGGGAACGTTAAGCTATCTGCTCTCATACAAAACCACCGATAACCACTAAAGCCCAACGTATATTTGGGAAGTGACCCTCTGATTTTGGACAATACGTCTGCCCTGGGATCGGAGGTATAGTACCTCATCTATTCTTCTCCGCTGTCCAAGATGGCCAAAGAGTTTCTATCCAGCCAATGAACACTGTACTGGCCAGTGGTGGTCACATGAGCAGAACAAGCCAACCAGAGAGCATGTATGGGAAGTCGGTAATGAGGATTGTGTCCGCCATCTTGAACTGCCAAAAACTGGACCCGAAACAATTGGACGGATGGCAGAGAGAGAACAAGTGTAGGTGATCCCCCCCCCCCCCCCCCTCCAGACCGGGGACAACGTTTTGTCCTGAAACTGGTTTTAACACCTTGAACATTCTGTAATCTGGGAGGTTGGAGGGGTACGATGCTACAACGGGAGAATTACTAGAATTACATCCAGTACATGTGTCAATGGGTCCCAAGAGGGGATGCAAACAAATGAAGAGCGGAACGAAGGAGGATCTAAGTATTTAAGAAAGGCTTCTGAGGAGCAATCATAGAGCGGTCCTAACCTGACACTTGATGCCGGCCAGGCTGCAGCTGCAGGTCTCCGGCTCACAGACGTCCTGGCAGTTGCAGCCGCATTCTTCTCTCGACCTCCGAATTTCGTTAAGTTCGTGCTTTTCACTTTTTTCGATCTTCTTTACGCCTTCTCCCTTCAGCAGTGCCCGCCGTTTCTTGGCAGGGTACATCCGTGGACTGAAGCCGTCTTCCATTTCAGCGTTGGCCATGTCGATGTCTTCATCGCAGATGTCGTCGATGTGGAGGTTGTTGGCCTTCTCGGACTCGATCGTACCGTTCTTAGTAAACTGAAGAAACAGAAGTCAAGGTAAGAAATATAATAATAGTAACCGATCCTGTGCGCCGTTACCGAGAGTCATCTCCTCAATATCACCTGCGCTACCACATCAGCGGCTTCCAGCGCCACCCACAGGTTTGGCGCTGCTGCACTTACCATATTCTTTAAGGCCAGGAGCTTCTCCTCTTTTAAGCGCTCCTTTAGCTTCTCCCTTCGTCGGTTCAGCTGCTCCCTGGAAAACTCTTCCAATGTGAACTGCCGGCTGTGGACGTGTTTTAGCCGCATTCCCAGAGTGCATCCGCCTCGACTTGGCACGCTTGTGAAACCTTGGCATCGCTGGAAGTAGAAGACGATCACCCGATCGAACTGAACCTTGTTCTTCTTGGCCCGCTTGGCCTTCTTTAGGATGGACACCGCTGAACACAAAACAACAGTATGTAAGAGACGATCCGCAGATGTGACCAAACCACCATTTCACCCAACGACTGACTTTGCCGATTAAAGGTGAGGAACTTTTCACCGCAGCAAGGGGGGGGCGCAACTATAGAACGCAGCGTAGCCGTGCCCTCCCATTGGGCTCGCAGCGATCCAACTGACCTCCATGTGAGGGTTGAGGTCACAGGGTCACACAGCGACCTTTGGTCGTGCAACTAAGAAGTCACCAAGAGGCTGGGCCGTCACCGATCAACGAGAGGGGATTCAAGGCCATAAGGTTTTACAGTGTGCAAATTGGAGTCAAATTTCACAGCAAGTAAATAAACCTGGCGACCCCACCCCTTTGGCGACTGACAGTTTCGTTGGCTTACTGCAAGGGTAAACACATACTTGTTGCAAAGGTGAGAGCCTGCGGAGAGCTCGAGAGTGTCTGAGCGAGCGCCGAGGAGGCATGCACGCGACTCGTACGCAGCGCTTATAGATTTAAGCCAAGCAGGAAAAGTTCTCCGTGTTTAATCAGGTGGTGGAGAGCCGCCATCTTTAATGCCGCCGCTATGGAAACTATGCGGATTATTTAGAGCCTGGTTTACTGTCATACGGCACAACAGCTGGGAGACGAGACGCTCGCTCCCACCATCATCATCCACTTACGGGTGAAGTCGCTCAGAGGCGGCCGGGGGCTGTAACCGAACTCGTCATCAGATTCCCCTCCTGAAGAGGTGGCCGACGACGAAGGGGACGAAGAGGAGGAGGAGTAGGTGAAGTCGTCCTCCAAGGCTTCATATTTGCGTTTCAGTAGCCCGCTCATGGCGATCCTGGAGATTTCACAGTCCTGAGAAAATGAGGAAAGAACACGTTAGACGAAGGGTTAAATATCATACAGCCCAATGGCCAACGGAAGCTGAAAGCAAATCAGTCATTAACCCCTTAACGTAGATGGCACAACCTTACATGCTGGCTGCGAAACCATTCCCTCCCCAGGATGCAAGCTTACGCCCAATAGGTGGCGCCATCCATAGCGGGAGCTAGGAGTGACCGACAGCGGGGATCAGTGACCACACCAATCCCTGCTGTTAACACCTTGCATGCCACGATCCATGTTGCAAGCTGCATGTGAAGGGTTCAGAGAGAAGGGAGGGCGCTGCCCCTGATGTCATTCGTGCCCACGCAGAACACACTGCATGGTTAACGCTGTAAAACAAAATAGGAGGCAGAACGGATTTCTTACTCCGTGCCCCATGTGCCAATAAAAACTACGGCTCGCCACGCAAAACAAGAAGGGGACGAGCCCTCATATCGCCATGTTGATGGGAAAATTAAAAAGTTGATGATCAAAACGCCCCCAGAAATCGCTGCATCCTTAAGAGCAAAAAAGGGCCGCGTCACTAAGGGGTTAAAGAGACCGATTAATAGCGACAGGTAATAACGAACAGATCCGCTGCGGCTCTAAAACATGCCGGACTGTAATAACGCGGCGACCGTCACATCCCATTCAGCCTGAACGAGCTCGTTCACCGGGGGGTGGGGTGGGGGTGGGGGGTGGGGGGGGGGGAACGTCTCGCAGGATGTACGAGCGGCGCCTCTCCGGGAACTCCAGGCAGGGCGTCTTATAACACATCGATGGCGCAGAATCCCTTCTTGGATTCTTTTGCAGCCTCTGGCCGCCTGAATGGTAACCGGTTTCGGAGACGGACACTTCGTGCTCCGGATCAGATTCCCCGTGGAGCGAGCCGTTAACCCCACAAACGCCACATCCCACGAGAATAAAGCGAGAGTGACGAGCGGCCACCTGCGAGCCGCCCGCTGATCGCCCTGCATTGTATCTGCTGACGGCCGTCTTCCCCGCGGGGCTTTGGAGTATTCGCGGAGTGAATAGCAGGCGCTCGGCTGATCACGATTTGTATCCCGGCGTATGAAGCATCAGATTGATATTAGCCGTGTAGGAGGGATGAGCAGCAGACGGCGGGGGGATGACTCAGGGTGACTCAGGCGTCTGCTGTGTACCGACGACAGCCAGGAAACTTCCACGGCTTTACTAGCGAGCCGACGTCAGCGCCGCCGGTGACGAGGAAGACATCGGGAGGAAACGGCGCGCTTCCCCTCGTCACTGGAGTAGTAGGAAGGGGGCGACGAAAGAGAGTGCAAATGTAGCAACCGGCAGCGGATACAGAGGAGCAGCAAACTGATACAAAGTAACAGAAGAGTCAGGACAGTTCGCTGCAGCTCCATCTATCAGACGGGCGAGGATCTCGTGAACATCCATGTCTCGCAGTGCACAAGAGGGATCCCCCCCCCCCCACAGCGCAGGGATCCCCCCCCCCCCCCGCAGCGCTGATAAGACTGCTGCGTCTCCCATCTTTGGATTCCCCCCACCCCTCGCAGCGCTGATAAGACTGCCGCCCCTCCTATTGTTGGATTCCCCCCCCTCGTAGCGCTGATAAGACTGCCGCGTCTCCCATCTTTGGATTCCCCCCACCCCTCGCAGCGCTGATAAGACTGCCGCCCCTCCTATTGTTGGATTCCCCCCCCTCGCAGCGCTGATAAGACTGCCGCGCCTCCCATCTTTGGATTCCCCCCCCCCCTCGTAGCGCTGATAAGACTGCCGCGCCTCCCATCTTTGGGTGTTCCTGCGGATCACCCCGCCCGCCCTTTTCTATGGGACCTTTAAACCCATCGCATGGCACCTGCATCCGAGGTCCTCAATGTGAAGCACTTGCGATCCCCTGACGTGCAGGAAGCCGGCGCCCGACTAGCGCAGATTCACAGAAGAAACGCCAGGCGGTTTTGAACGAAAAACGTATCAGTGTGAAAACAGCCCCTTGGCCCGCCGGTGTGAACGGAGCCCGGGTGTCGCTCATACGTCAGACTCGGTGGGAATTGTAGCGCAATTCAAATGCAGATCTGCAGCAAATCAGCAGCGTGTGAACACGGGCGCAACTCCCATCACACCGCACCCGTCCGTGTGCAGCCTGCTACCAGCAAGCGGTGGACTTGGGGGGGGGGGGGGGGGGGGGGGGGGGGGGGGGGGGTGTCCGACTTTGGGCTGCGACAGACCAGGGTGGAATGAGCCGCGACAGGTTTCAGGCAGACCAATCCGTGCGTGAAGCCTAGTTAGCGGTAGTGGACGTGCGCGCCGTGAAATACGCCCGCGTGATGGACCCCACGTGTCAAGCCATTATTTGCTGTATCTGGAACCATCATCTCACCCCGTAGTACAACAAGTCCCAGCACCAATGCAGATTACACCTCTCCACACTGACCAGCGCGGGGCGCCGTCGTCCTCCATCTTCCCTTCTCACTTACTCCAGCACTAAATCCTTAAGTCGTCCGAAGAACCATTCGCAGGACAACATTTTGCGCCGATATCAGGGGAAGTGAATCAAGAAACGGAAGCGCCATCCTCGCTGCGTGCGATTAACGCGGAATGACTGCGATATTTGCAGAGCGGTGAGGCAGTGCGCTAGTTAATTATTTACAAGCTTGTTATATGAGCCGCCAGCCGCGGCCCCGCACTGCCATTTAACGTACAGCGTGCGACCAAGCGGGTAACTCCTTAACACACGGACGGGCGCCACTCGCAGCAAAGTGCCGCTGACGGCCAGCGGGTAGAAGATTGCGCAGCGCCCCACGCCAAGTCCAGGTGTACGTCGCTGTGCGATGCGGCCCGGAGCGCCTCCCTTCACGGGTCGATATTCAGCGAGCAGGTCACACAACGCAGGACCGTGCCCGTCCGCTCGCCCCTCCCTGCAGGCGGGCGACATGGGCCGAGGTTCAAGAGTTCAAGCACAGACATTTATAGAGCGCCGGTCGCGGCGTGTAAGACGATCACCGCCCGGCACGGATGTCCCTCCTGGCCCCACGTGTCACACGCTACGGGGTCACTGACGCCGCACCTCCTCTGCTGGACCACCTAAAAATAAAACCTCTTGCCGCGTCCTCAGTGCCCGGGTCAGACACGTAAATCATCACTGGCAGACGCTGACCTGGGATCGGCTTTCAGGGTGACCGCGGCGCAGAGGGCGAAGACAAGATTCCTGCGTCCGAAGACGAACCTGCAGAAGGGCGATGACCCTATGACCCTTTAGGGCCATCCACACCGGGGCTGCCATGTGTACAAAAACCGCAAGCAACGAGTAGAGAACGTCCGCATAATCATTTCTTGGGACCATGGGGGGAGGGGGGGGGGGGCGGCTGCCCAATGCTCACGCTGCGGCGCCTGGACCAGGGCACACGCATGTATGATGGTGGGCAGTGCACACCCGGCTGCGGTGCTGCACAGGGGCACAGATGTGGAAGACAGATCAGCGTTACTTCACATTTTCTGCTGCTCAATATGGTTTAAAAAAAAAAAAAAAAGGGAACCCCCCCCCCCCCCCCAAAGCACCCGTACTAAGTGTTTTTGCACCAGTGACGCAGGAGCGGCGCCGCGCCATTCCGCTCGTGCCGTCTCATTCCGCTCGCGTCGCGCCGTCTCATTCCGCTCGCGTCGCGTCATTCCGCTCCTGTCGCGCCGTCTCATTCCGCTCGCGTCGCGTCATTCCGCTCCTGTCGCGCCGTCTCATTCCGCTCGCGTCGTCTCATTCCGCTCGTGTCGCGCCGTCTCATTCCGCTCGCGTCGTCTCATTCCGCTCGTGTCGCGCCGTCTCATTCCGCTCGCGTCGTCTCATTCCGCTCCTGTCGCGCCGTCTCATTCCGCTCGCGTCGTGCCATTCCGCTCCTGTCGCGCTGTCTCATTCCGCTCGCGTCGTCTCATTCCGCTCGTGTCGCGCCGTCTCATTCCGCTCGCGTCGTCTCATTCCGCTCCTGTCGCGCCGTCTCATTCCGCTCGCGTCGTGCCATTCCGCTCCTGTCGCGCTGTCTCATTCCGCTCGCGTCGTGCCATTCCGCTCCTGTCGCGCCGTCTCATTCCGCTCGCGTCGTGCCATTCCGCTCCTGTCGCGCCGTCTCATTCCGCTCGCGTCGCGCCATTCCGCTCCTGTCGCGCCGTCTCATTCCGCTCGCGTCGCGCCATTCCGCTCCTTTCGCGCCGTCTCATTCCGCTCGCGTCGCGTCATTCCGCTCCTGTCGCGCCGTCTCATTCCGCTCGCGTCGTGCCATTCCGCTCCTGTCGCGCCGTCTCATTCCGCTCGCGTCGTGCCATTCCGCTCCTGTCGCGCCGTCTCATTCCGTTCGCGTCGCGCCATTCCGCTCCTGTCGCGCCGTCTCATTCCGCTCGCGTCGCGTCATTCTGCTCCTGTCGCGCCGTCTCATTCCGCTCGCGTCGCGTCATTCTGCTCCTGTCGCGCCGTCTCATTCCGCTCCGTACAAGAACAACTATTTAACTTCATTTTATTTCAGGTTATTGCTCTGCCTCCCCCGGCTGCCAGAAGACATTCTGTTCCTGGCCGGCCGGCCGCTCGCTCATCTATTTTACTAAAAACAGCTTTTTAAACAAGTACAAGAGTCGCTGGACCAAAACCGCAGGAATTCTTGTCTGGCACCACCGCTCCCAGCCAGCCTTAAAGGTGCAGCGCCAAGGAGGAAGACGACAGCGAGGAGCCGCTGGCCTGCGGGGACACGGCCAACACATCCACCCTGGCCAAGGACAGCGCCCCCTGGAGAGCAGCCCCGGTGTGAGGAATGCATCATTCCGCTCCCTCGCTCTTGGCATTATCCATATGTGCAGGAATGTCAGGAATGAGCGGCCTCCGCTGTACGAGTCAACATGGAGGCCGGCGTGCGCCCCGCCACATCTGCTGAGGCCGTCGGCAGTCAACATGGAGGCCGGCGTGCGCCCCGCCACATCTGCTGAGGCCGTCGGCAGAGTCAACATGGAGGCCGGCGTGCGCCCCGCCACATCTGCTGAGGCCGTCGGCAGAGTCAACATGGAGGCCGGCGTGCGCCCCGCCACATCTGCTGAGGCCGTCGGCAGAGTCAACATGGAGGCCGGCGTGCGCCCCGCCACATCTGCTGAGGCCGTCGGGGACTTATCTTGTTTGTCTGAAGCATCCCGGCTCAAGAGGTTACGTCGGACGCGCAAATGTGGTATATTGTCCGCCGGACGCAATCGGAGACTACGGATTTACGCTGGTGAAAGGGCGCAACGCCTGGCGAGGAGCACCTTATATCACCTATGGTGTGCGAGGCGCACGAAAACAGGGCACACTTCGGGATGTCCACCACGCACCATCGGGGTAAGACGAAAACAATGGCGCAGTAGAAGGCGCGAGCTCCGTGTACCCGCAGGACTCACGCGACTTTACCGGCCGTGTAAATAAAGCCTTCGCCCGCCCGTTATTATAGCGAGGTGTGCGATGCCAATACAATCCCTTCTTCACACGGGCGACTTCTCCCGCCGCTGGGACTACATTTTAGGGCGAATGCGCCAATTTTTGAGGCACAAAAAGGGAGTTGCCGGCAAACGCAATTTATAATTTCTCCTATTATCGATAATGTGATTCCACGTACGCGAAAAATGGCGCGCATCACACTCGCATGTTTACAAGCGTGATATCGGACTGATACCGACCTCGCCCACTGGAGTCCCGCCCGGGGTGTCGGCGGCGCGGGATCGGTCGGCTCTCAGCATTTAAAGGGCTTTTCCACTTTTGGAAAACCCTTTAGACTACAATGACAAGTCTGTCGAAGTCCCCCGTTGGGGATCCCCACGGGCAGCAGGCACCACGGGCGGTGGGGATGCCCACGGGCGGCGGGGATT
Source organism: Eleutherodactylus coqui (assembly GCF_035609145.1). Classification (NCBI taxonomy): domain Eukaryota; kingdom Metazoa; phylum Chordata; class Amphibia; order Anura; family Eleutherodactylidae; genus Eleutherodactylus; species Eleutherodactylus coqui. The sequence goes on from NC_089848.1 coordinate 117,396,347, forward strand.
CCCACGGGTGGCCGATCACTTCCCCTGCAGCATGATTCATGAATCTTCTTCTATCAAGGGGTTAAAAACTCCTTTCTGCAGCTTCCTGGTCCCAGCGGTCAGCGGGAAGGAGAGACGACCAACGTGACCGCTGTGCGGCGCAGAGCGCGCCCCCGCCATCCACATAGTCGGGGCAAACCGGCCGGGCCCACCTGTTCTTGAACCGCTCCCATCAGGGTCCTGGGAGAGCTGGGTGACAACCCGCCCGCAGTGAGCGCTCTAAGGTACCCGTCCAACCGCATTAACCCCTCGGATCCCGCAGCACTTCTGCCTGCCAGACACCTGTTTACAGGCCATAACAGCCACGTGCGGAACCTGCGAGCCGCAAGTAGTCAGCGACCGATCACCCCGATGCAAATCCAGTGGATCAGAGAATGCGGTAGAACCGGATCTGCTTGTTGTGATGGCGGCAGCTCACGTGTGCCGGATCATCTAACAGGAGAGCGCGGACTGCGACCAGCACGGGGCCCACACCTGGCGCAGCAGCAGCGTACGGACGGCTCGCGGTCACATGGCGGCGGCGCAGTAACCGTCTCCCATAAACCGCAGATCAAACCCAAGAGGGCTGAAGACAACGTACCTTTAACGCGATTGAACGTACGGCGGCCCCAACGCCTGATCATCACGCAATGGCGTCTTCTATGCGGGGCGGAGACTCATCATTGGCGCCACAGCTGAGGGAGACGCACTGCGGATAATAAGGCCACGCCCCCTTCTGCGGTATGGCGTGGCTTCGTGTAAAACCCAACTGAGTAGCGCCCGGTGTCCCTTGTTACACCACCCGCGCCGTGTGGGAGGAGCCTGACTGGGCGCTCATAAACGGCGGATTTTGATGCGGAGCTGCAGGTTTCATCCTTTTAATTGAGGGGCGGAGCCTGCTGCGGATCGCGCAAAAAGAAAAATCAGCACCAATCCCGCTACATGTCAACGCGCGGGATTAAAGACAGCGCCACGTGTGTCCTCGCCTGGTACTGCAGCTCACCTCCAGTCACACGAGACAAGGTGCAATACCTGGCACGGCCAATAGACAGGTGTGGCGCCGTTCCCAGAATCTACCGCCGGCGCCAGAAGAGCCACAACATACGTTTTTTTGTACGGCAGATCGTTGCACATCAGATTTCGTACAGAGTCGCCTTTCCGCTCGTCACTCGGGCGCGGTCACACGTAACGGAATTGGGAGGATTTCCACAGCAGAAAGTTTAAATCAAGTTTTGCGTCAAAATCCGCGGCAGACGATGGCGGGAAATCTGCAGCGCAAAACACACGGTGGCTTTTAATTGGGATCTGCACCAAATGCACCCGCGCCATTTTCCTCTTATGGTGCGTCCAAAGTTGTGCGCCTCCACAGTCCGCGTCTGGCGCGGCTGTATCCGCACGTTTAATGTGAAACATCCGAGGAAATCGCGTTTCCATCGCAGGAAGTTGTTCTTGACGCACAAACGCTCCTCGCATTACGCCGACGGATTCTGCCCATCGAGAGATAAATCCGCGCCAAAAAGCCACGGATTCTGCGGCGGAGTTATGGCGGGATTTGTTTACAATTTTTCACGTTAATTGCGCCAATCTGCACGCAGATCCCCATAAACGGGCAAATCCCTGTGCAGAACTCCAACACAGAAGAGCGCGGCCCCCAAAAACGTATCGGATCTCCTCGCGCCGTTTGGCCCTTAACTGCCTGCGGATCGGAGGCAAAAACCGCAGAGGCCAGAGTCACACGGGAAGTTCTGTGGCCCCGCCTCCGCGTGACGCCAGCACGCCGCGCAAATGTTTTGGCCAGAGGGAAATCCGTGCCAGAGTTTGAAGCAAAAAAGTGCGCCAAAGTTAGCATTTTTCTGCCATAGCGCCCCGCCCCGCCCCCGCCATCCGATCGCAGCAGTTTTGAGAATTCTGAATTTATCCCACAGAAGTTGAAGGACAAAAAAAAAAAAAAGTTAAGTCCCAATTAGCGCCATTCGCCATGATGGAGGCCGGAGGCACCGCAGTAATAACCGCCACTTGGAAGAATTGGGATGGAGCATCAGAGAAGACGCGGTGACATCACACGACCAGACTATATACTATATACACGCGTCGCAGATCCAACCGTGGAAACAAAGTATCTCTGAACGAGGCGGGAGCCGCTGAGTCACCGGGATGACATCATCCCCTTCCTACTAACTCCAGAGGAATCCAGTGACGTCACGAGTTCCCCCGCGCGTCATCACCCCCCCCCCCCCCCATCAGCGAGCGCCAAAAACTTTAGACTGACATCAGCAGAGACCCCGCGGCCCGACGACGTCATCACAGCCAACTTCATACATAGAAGGACGGGAGTCCCGGCGGCCATCACTTCATACGAGTCACCGGCTGTACGAGCAGCGCTGCTAATAACCCGCCGGCACACGATCCACCAGACCTCCATATAATAAGGGTCTGCACCACCGCCTGCGGCCGCCAGAGGGCGCGCTCCCCGCACACATCACACTCCACCGTATACAGACACGGGCGGCTGCCGGGACATGAAGTACAAGGCTCCGCTGCAGCACCGACAGCCCAGCGGACATCCCCTCCCAGCCCGCAGCTCTGCGGCGGCAGCACTTACCGTGTGTCGGGCGGCGGGCACTAGAAGCAGCAGCGGCGGCGGAGCGGCGCTCTCATAGTCCGGGAGCAGTGAGCGCGGCGGCGGCTCCTCCTGTTCTGATCCTCGCAGCAGCAGCGCAGCCTTTTTCGTCAGTGGAAAACTCCTGTGCCGCTGACGCAGGCGGGCAGAGGCGGGGCCGCCCCGCCCAGGACCGCCCACAGCCGCCCCCGTCCCGCCCCCATCAAGCCGCCTCCTCCTCAGCTTCCTGCTCTCCTTCTAGGCGCCTCTGTGTCAGCAGCTCATCGCGGCGCCTACATGTATATATGTATACTCCCCCTCACAGACATGTATATACTGTATACTCCCCCTCACAGACATGTATATACTGTATACTCCCCCTCACAGACGTGTATATACTGTATACTCCCCTCACAGACATGTATATACTGTATGCTCCCCCTCACAGGACGTGTATATACTGTATGCTCCCCCTCACAGGACGTGTATATACTGTATACTCCCCTCACAGGACGGGTATATACTGTATACTCCCCTCACAGGACGTGTATATACTGTATACTCCCCTCACAGACGTGTATATACTGTATACTCCCCCTCACAGACATGTATATACCTTATATTTGCCCTCACAGACGTGTATATACTGTATACTCCCCCCACAGACGTGTATATACCATATACTCCCCCTCACAGACTTGTATATACCGTATACTCCCCCTCACAGACGTGTATATACCGTATACACCCCCTCACAGACATGTATATACCGTATATTTGCCCTCACAGACGTGTATATACTGTATACTCCCCCTCACAGGACGGGGATATAGTCACCACCTCCTGTATATATGTATACTCCCCCTCACAGACGTGTATATACTGTATACTCCCCCTCACAGACGTGTATATACTGTATACTCCCCCTCACAGGACGGGTATATAGTCACCACCTCCTGTATATATGTATGCTCCCCCTCACAGACGTGTATATACTGTATACTCCCCCTCACAGGACGGGTATATACTGTATATTCGCCCTCACAGACGTGTATATACTGTATACTCCCCCTCACAGATGTGTATATACCGTATACTCCCCCTCACAGATGTGTATATACTGTATACTCCCCCTCACAGACGTGTATATACCGTATACTCCCCCTCACAGACATGTATATACCGTATATTTGCCCTCACAGACGTGTATATACTGTATACTCCCCCTCACAGGACGGGGATATAGTCACCACCTCCTGTATATATGTATACTCCCCCTCACAGACGTGTATATACTGTATACTCCCCCTCACAGACGTGTATATACTGTATACTCCCCCTCACAGGACGGGTATATAGTCACCACCTCCTGTATATATGTATACTCCCCCTCACAGGACGGGGATATAGTCACCACCTCCTGTATATATGTATGCTCCCCCTCACAGACGTGTATATACTGTATACTCCGCCTCACAGGACGGGTATATACTGTATATTCGCCCTCACAGACGTGTATATACTGTATACTCCCCCTCACAGATGTGTATATACCGTATACTCCCCCTCACAGACGTGTATATACTGTATACTCCCCCTCACAGACGTGTATATACCGTATACTCGCCCTCACAGGACGGGTATATAGTCACCACCTCATGTATATACTTTATACTCCCACTCACAGACGTGTATATACTGTATACTCCCCCTCACAGGACGGGTATATACTGTATACTCCCCCTCACAGGACGGGGATATAGTCACCACCTTCTGTATATATCTATGCTCCCCCTCACAGACGTGTATATACTTCATACTCCCCCTCACAGACGTGTATATACTGTATACTCCCCCTCACAGGACGGGTATATAGTCACCACCTCCTGTATATACTGTATACTCCCCCTCACAGGACGGGTATATACTGTATACTCCCCCTCACAGGACGGGTATATACTGTATACTCCCCCTCACAGACGTGTATATACTTTATACTCCCCTCACTGCACGGGTATATAGTCACCACCTCCTGTATATACTGTATACTCCCCCTCACAGACGTGTATATACTGTATACTCCCCTCACAGGACGGGTATATACTGTATACTCCCCTCACAGACGTGTATATATGTATACTCCCCCTCACAGACGTGTATATATGTATACTCCCCCTCACAGACGTGTATATACTCTATGCTCCCCCTCACAGACGTGTATATATTTACCCCCCCTCACAGGACGGGTATATAGTCACCACCTCCTGTATATACTGTATACTCCTCCTCACAGGACGTGTATATACTGTATACTCCCCGTCACAGACATGTATATACTGTATACTTCCCCTCACAGACGTGTATATACCGTATACTCCCCCTCACAGATGTGTATATACCATATACTCCCCCTCACAGACGTGTATATACGGTATACTCCCCCTCACAGACATGTATATACAGTATACTCCCCCTCACAGACGTATATATACTGTATACTCCCCCTCACAGGACGTGTATATACTGTATACTCCCCCTCACAGACGTGTATGTACTGTATATTCCCCCTCACAGACGTGTATATACTGTATACTCCCCCTCACAGGACGTGTATATACCATATACTCCCCCTCAGAGACGTGTATATACGGTATACTCCCCCTCACAGACATGTATATACTGTATACTCCTCCTCACAGGACGTGTATATACTGTATACTCCCCCTCACAGACGTGTATATACCGTATACTCCCCCTCACAAACGTGTATATACTGTATACTCCCCCTCACAGACATGTATATAGTCACCACCTCATGTATATACTGTATACTCCCCCTCACAGACGTGTATATACTGTATACTCCCCCTCACAGGACATGTATATACTGTATACTCCCCCTCACAGACGTCTATATATGTATACTCCCCCTCACAGACGTGTATATACTGTATACTCCCCCTCACAGGACGTGTATATACTGTATACTCCCCCTCACAGACGTGTATATACCGTATACTCCCCCTCACAGACGTGTATATATTGTATACTCCCCCTCACAGATGTGTAGATACTGTATACTCCCCCTCACAGACGTGTATATACTGTATACTCCCCCTTACAGTACGTGTATATACCGTATACTCCCCCTCACAGACGTGTATATACTGTATACTCCTCCTCACAGGACGTGTATGCACTGTATATTCCCCCTCACAGGACGTGTATATACTGTATACTCCTCCTCACAGACGTGTATATACGTGTATATACTCCCCCTTACAGGATATCTATCTATCTATCTATCTATCTATCTATCTATCTATCTATCTATCTATCTATCTATCTATCTATCTATCTATCTCATATCTATCTATCTATCTATCTATCTATCTCCTATCTATCTATCTATCTATCTCATATCTATCTATCTATCTATCTATCTATCTATCTATCTATCTATCTATCTATCTATCTATCTATCTATCTCCTATCTATCTATCTATCTCCTATCTATCTATCTATCTATCTATCTATCTATCTATCTATCTATCTATCTATCTATCTATCTCCTATCTATCTATCTATCTCCTATCTATCTATCTATCTATCTATCTATCTATCTATCTATCTATCTATCTATCTATCTATCTATCTATCTATCCCCTATCTATCTATCTATCTATCTATCTATCTATCTATCTATCTCCTATCTATCTATCTATCTATCTATCTATCTATCTATCTATCTATCTATCTATCTATCTATCTCCTATCTATCTATCTATCTATCTATCCCCTATCTATCTATCTATCTATCTATCTATCTATCTATCTATCTATCTATCTATCTATCTATCTATCTATCTATCTATCTATCCCCTATCTATCTATCTATCTATCTATCTCCTGTCTATCTATCTATCTATCTATCTATCTATCTATCTATCTATCTATCTGTCTATCTCCTATCTATCTATCTCCTATCTATCTATCTATCCCCTATCTATCTATCTATCTATCTATCTATCTATCTATCTATCTATCTATCTATCTATCTATCTATCTATCTATCTCCTGTCTATCTATCTATCTATCTATCTATCTCCTATCTATCTATCTATCTATCTATCTATCTATCTATCTATCTATCTATCTATCTATCTATCTCCTGTCTATCTATCTATCTATCTATCTATCTATCTATCTATCTATCTATCTATCTATCCCCTATCTATCTATCTATCTATCTATCTATCTATCTATCTATCTATCTATCTATCTCCTATCTATCTATCTATCTATCTATCTATCTATCTATCTATCTATCTATCTATCTATCTATCTATCTCCTGTCTATCTATCTATCTATCTATCTATCTATCTATCTATCCCCTATCTATCTATCTATCTATCTATCTATCTATCTATCTATCTATCTATCTATCTATCTCCTATCTATCTATCTCCTGTCTATCTATCTATCTATCTATCTATCTATCTATCTATCTATCTATCTATCTATCTATCTATCTATCTATCTATCTATCTATCTATCTCCTATCTATCTATCTCCTATCTATCTATCTATCTATCTATCTATCTATCTATCTATCTATCTATCTATCTATCTATCTATCTATCTATCTATCTATCTATCTATCTATCTATCTATCTATCTATCTCAGGAGAGAAGAGCTGCCCTGTGAACAAGTCTACCTACCAGAAAAAACTGATAAATCTGCAGCTCTCCCAGATGGATGAGGTCCATCAGGTGAAAACATCTACCTGTACATCCATCATCAACTATTAGGGAATATCCACATTATACGCCATGACTGTATCCTAGCTGTAGGTCCTCCTCCCTGGACAGCCCTGGGGTCCTGTGCCCCCTATTTGCCTATTCAGGCTGGTTCCTCTTCCCATAGTGCTGAATGGAGAGAGGGGGTCATGTAAAGCATATTGAAAACAGTACGCAGGACGTTCGTTTGGTGAAGCCTTGGTTGGGTCTCGTACATCTGGTTTCTTCCCAGTGAAATAGTAGTGAATGGGCGGACGGAGACGCATGATGGAGCTAATCCAGTGTTCAGAGGGATCGTTTGTGGCATCAGCTGTGATGCCTAATGTCTCCTTGTACTCGGCAGAAAAACCTCCACATTTTAATGTCTGCCTTTGGCCACCGCATTGCTGCCCGGACTGCATAAAATCAGGAATGCATCATAGCGGCCAACTACGTGCCGATGACATCACATGCCCCTTTATCATGATGTCACACGGCATCATCACATGATCACTAGAACGCACTCATCTACAAACCACTTCAGTCTCAGAATTTTGCGCACGTTTCCGTATTTGTGAAGTTGCCGGCTGCCCATTGCGTAAATTTACCTCACACCCTGCTGTGCTTTTGGTTTTGAAGTGAACATTTTCTAGAATATCCACCTTTTTTAGGTCTTGGAAGCAATTCTGGGAATTTTACGCCGTTTGTAATTACGCAAACTATTGGAACAAGGCCGATCTTTCTGGGCGTGCCTCCGTACGTTGTGTCTGCACATGAGCAGCTCGAGCTCCTTGGGTATCTCGCGGGGCATCCCCCCCCCCCCCCCTCCAGGCATTGCGTCCACCTTGGACTGTGTACGTGCCTCTATGTTCCCTGTGTATTTGCCTTGTGTTATCTCCTGTCTCCCGGATTGTCCCAATAGTGTTAGTTGATCGCTATCTTGTGCTCTTCTCCTTCACCTCAGCAATAACTATAAATCATCTCCTCCGCCTTTTTTACTTGCGTTTCAAAACTTTTCCTTCTTTTGTAAGTGCTAAAAGCATCAAATAAGAATACAGAAGATGACCAGCAAATTTGAAGATGGTCCCTATCAGCTTTCTCAACATCCCTACTAAAGGTCCTTTGACATGGAGCAGTTAATTTTTCGAACAATTCGTTTGCTTTTGTCCCGGCGCATCGCCCCGGCTCATGGAGTGCGCTCGGATACCGCTGCCAGTCACATTTCGCACACCATTCGTGTCTTCTGCATCCAGCTGCTCTCCGCTCGGAGCGGAGGATGCAGAAGACAAGCGGGGAGTCCCTGGATGGAGCGCCCGGCTGTTAGAGCGCTCTGTTCTTCAACCCCGCCTGTCATCAGGGAGCGGGATGAAACAATAGTATCCGCTGTATCCCGCTGTGAATCCCTGATGAGGCTGATCGTCCGCACGCTGACAGACAGCGATGAGCGAAAACTGCAGGATGTCAGCGCAGCTACACAGCGATCATCGCTCAGAAGACGGCTTATTAGCGATAATCGTTGTGTCTAAATGGGCCTTAGAGTTCTGTCTTGTCTTAAAGGGTCATTTAGATGGGACGATTATTGCGCAAAATTCATTCAAGAAAATGAAAATGCGTGATAATCGTTAAGTCTGAACCCAAAGCCGCTGTTTACTGTTCGCTTACTTTTCGTTTGTCGCTCACTTTTTCATAGAATCTGAGCGAAAAGTCAGCGATAGTCAGCGGTAATCTACATGTCCAAACGTTCTGCATGAGCGCCAACAACTATGGGTGACACCACACGCTCGTGCAATCGTTTAGCCGACAGTCGTGCCGTGTAATTGGGGCATATTGTGCAAAAATCGTCTTTCTACATGACCCTTATAGCAGCAGGTAATCATCTCGGGGCAAACAATAGCAGGGTGCGATATGTTCATCAATCCCGAATAAGTCTCGCCCCTATATGTAATAAAAGGAGCTCCACCTGTTGTGTAATGCAGGTAGGTGGGGGAGGGGCATTAACTCCTGTACTTAACAATGCCTTTTCCCTCCAAGGTGTTTGCCTGGATCTACTCCATTGTTTGTCTGATCCTGATTGCATCTTGTAAGATACGACCTTGCAGTCTCTGCGCCCTTGTTGTGTAGACCCTCCTGTGTCTTCAGAACGTAATCTTATTATGTATCACAAGTGAAGACGAGGAATTAGCGGAGATCGATGTATGCACAGAATGATAAAGTAATTGTAGTAATTAAATCGTCTATCAGAAGATTATCGCACAGCTTTAATAATGACGGTTGGGCGGGGGAGTTGAAGGAAGTCAAGAGTCATTCCCTTGTGGAAAAAGCCACTGGGCCCGATTTATTAGGGCCCCTTTACATGAGACGACTGTGGGGCAGAGAAGGGTCTGTCGGTCGCCCCAGCGAAGACGGCTCTTGTGCTTTCATAGGAATGCTCATCGCTCAGTGAATGGAGGTGGAACCGCCGGGGATCGTTCCAGCCGCCCGCCTCCGGCCACAGTAAGCAGGACGTTCATACATGGATGGCGAACAAGTTCTCGCTTGTCATTCAGTCGCTGCCAGCATTCACACTGAACGAGTATTGGCAATTATCATTGTGTGTAAAAGGGCCCTCAGACACTTTGCTGTACGCTACAGCTGGCATGGGGTTTACATGGGACAACTAGCGTCCGAATAGAATCTAAGCCACAGTTGGGATGAGGGAGAACGCGTCCTGTAGTTGCTAGTCGCTTCATTTTAGATCACCTAAAAATAGTCGCAGGTTGATTCACTATCATCTGGCACAAACAGGTAGTCATCGACTTTCATTAACTAGCCAACAACTTTGCAGGGAGGTGTCTGTTTGTTTGGCATGCGCCTCCCGCTGCGCCTCCCGCTGGTTCTTGTCTTTTTTTTTAACATTTTGCCCTCCCAATTAACGTTCATTGGTTCAAGAAAACAAAGGTATGTGCGAGTGATCCTCCGCTGAATAGGCCCCGCTGGTCAGCCCTCGCTGCTGCTGTCTCCGGCTGTTTTGGTCTTTGAAGATACACTGGCTGCAGCACCCGCTGTTCATGGACCATAGAAGCGAGCGGTGACTGAAAAACAGCTGACACGGATTTATGTGCGTTCATTGGGGCGAAGGACAAGCACATCATCCTTCCATTATATAAGGCACTTGTCAGGCCTCACATGGAATACTGCGCACAGTTCTGGACACCGGCGCTCAGGAAAGATGTCACAGTGCTTGAGGGGGTTCAAAGAAGGCAACTAAACTAATACATGGAATGACGGGACTGGAATACCCAGAGAGGCATCCAAATTGGGACTATTTACTCTAGAAAAAAGAAGGTTAAGAGGCGACCAAATAACTCTGTATAAGTACATGAGGGGACAACACATGGATCTCTCCCGTGATCTGTTTATACCCAGGACCACGACGGTAACAAGAGGACATCCGCTACGATTAGAGGAAAGCAGGTTTCATCACCAACATAGAAGGGGATTCTTTACTGTAAGAGCAGTGAGACTGTGGAACTCTCTACCGGAGGAAGTGGTGATGGCAAAATCCATAGAGGAGTTTAAAAGGGGACTAGATGTCTTTCTGGAGAGGAAGGATATTACAGGATATAAATATTAGGTTAAGTGTCAATCCGGGTTTACAGGCAGGTAGGAACTATTAGGGGTTGATCCAGGGAACAGTCTGATTGCCATTAGGGAGTCGGGAAGGAATTTTTCCCCCAAAAGGGCTAATTGGCTTCTGGCCTTGGGGTTTTTTGCCTTCCTCTGGATCAACACAGGAGGATAGACAGGCTGGACTAGATGGACAATGTCTTCATTCGGCCTTACATACTATGTTACTATGTTACTATATTGGACTGAGCGTGCATTGGGGAAGGGTTGGAATATCAAATACACATCCTGCAAAGAATCTCACGCCCTTTAACTAGTGTTGAGCGAGCCGAACTAGCAGAACCCTGTTTCAGGTCGAACTTTTCATCTTTTATTCGCACGGGTATAGATCGGCCGGTTTTTCATGCCCGGTTGATATACGCTGCCCCTCTGATGCATTGGTTTACAATGTATCAGTGCACAGGGGTGTATTTCCACAATGTAAAAGCGCCCATTTGGGCGCTTTCATGCTGCCGCCGGCTGCATAGACTCCTATGGGAGCCCATGACAGCTGCCGGAGAAGGGAGGTGGGAGGGAGTTTAGCAGCTGTTTGCAATGGGAGGGGGCGGGAGCTAAGCACACTAGCTCCCAACCTGTCCCACCTCCTCCCCATTCAGAGAGCTGGACAACAGCAATACGCCGAGCCCCGAATCACATAGCAGTGTATATCGGCTGGCAGTTTTCACAGACGCTCGCATGAATAAGCCCTTATGAGTTTTGATGAACTTTCGGTTTGGTTCAAACTAATTTGGGCCAAACTGAACTTTTTGCAAGAGTTTGATAAACCAACTGAACTGTTCAAAAGTTCACTTCTCATCACTCCCAACAATTAATTCAGGGCTCGCAAAGTTGAACATCAAGCGAAGAACAATCGCAGTCGTCCACTTTAGCAACCATTCTGAGTGACTATTCCGTTGTCCTGTGTAAAGCCATCGTCGGCGCAGTCCGGGGGGCGACATTGAATCAGGAAAAGTCTTGAGGCCAAGTATATGTGTGGATGATAATATTGTGTAGGCTCCATACATGATAATATTGTGTAGGCTCCATACATGATAATATTGTGTAGGCTCCATACATGATAATATTGTGTAGGCTCCATACATGATAATATTGTGTAGGCTCCATACATGATCATGTTGTGTAGGCTCTATACATGATAATATTGTGTAGGCTCCGTACATGATCATATTGTGTAGGCTCCATACATGATAATATTGTGTAGGCTCCGTACATGATAATATTGTGTAGGCTCCATATATGATAATATTGTGTAGGCTCCGTACATGATAATATTGTGTAGGCTCCATACATGATAATATTGTGTAGGCTCCATACATGATAATATTGTGTAGGCTCCGTACATGATAATATTGTGTAGGCTCCGTACATGATAATATTGTGTAGGCTCCATACATGATAATATTGTGTAGGCTCCATACATGATAATATTGTGTAGGCTCCATACATGGTAATATTGTGTAGGCTCCGTACATGATAATATTGTGTAGGCTCCATACATGATAATATTGTGTAGGCTCCATACATGATAATATTGTGTAGGCTCCGTACATGATAATATTGTGTAGGCTCCATACATGATAATATTGTGTAGGCTCTATACATGATAATATTGTGTAGGCTCCATACATGGTAATATTGTGTAGGCTCCATACATGGTAATATTGTGTAGGCTCCATACATGGTAATATTGTGTAGGCTCTATACATGATAATATTGTGTAGGCTCCGTACATGATAATATTGTGTAGGCTCCGTACATGATAATATTGTGTAGGCTCCATACATGATAATATTGTGTAGGCTCCATACATGATAATATTGTGTAGGCTCCATACATGATAATATTGTGTAGGCTCTATACATGATAATATTGTGTAGGCTCCGTACATGATAATATTGTGTAGGCTCCATACATGATAATATTGTGTAGGCTCCATACATGATAATATTGTGTAGCCTCCATACATGATAATATTGTGTAGGCTCCATACATGATAATATTGTGTAGGCTCCATACATGATAATATTGTGTAGGCTCCATACATGATAATATTGTGTAGGCTCCATACTATTTGAAGTGTTTCCAGCTGTTTGATGCCATCGGTCTGGCTTGTACTGAGGGTAACTAATCACATAGTTGTGTCCAGACACAACGACTGGGATAGAATATCTTCAGCCTTTGCTGATAAAGTAACTCTTTGCATTGTTTGTAATTCTGTATCTGCGTACATAGAATGCACCATTGTCACTTCTGGCTGCTACTTGGTAGGTAAATAAACATTTGTGATGTCAGGGAGGAGAAGGAGGTTGATTGAGGGACAGCCGGACTAGTAGGGACTGTAACCTCTCTATGCTGCGGACTAGTAGGGACTGTAACCTTCCTATGCTGCGGACTAGTAGGGACTGTAACCTCTCTAGGCTGCGGACCTGTAGGGACTGTAACCTCTCTATGCTGCGGACTAGTAGGGACTGTAACCTCTCTATGCTGCGGACTAGTAGGGACTATAACCTCTCTAGGCTGCGGACCTGTAGGGACTGTAACCTCTCTATGCTGCGAACTAGTAGGGACTGTAACCTCTCTATGCTGCGGACTAGTAGGGACTGTAACCTCTCTATGCTGCGGACTAGTAGGGACTGTAACCTCTCTATGCTGCGGACTAGTAGGGACTGTAACCTCTCTATGCTGCTGACTAATAGGGACTGTAACCTCTCTATGCTGCGGACTAGTAGGGACTGTAACCGCCCTATGCTGCGGACTAGTAGGGACTGTAACCTCTCTATGCTGCAGACTAGTAGGGACTGTAACCTCTCTATACTGCGGACTAGTAGGGACTGTAACCTCTCTATGCTGCGGACTAGTAGGGACTGTAACCTCTCTAGGCTGCGGACCTGTAGGGACTGTAACCTCTCTATGCTGCGGACTAGTAGGGACTGTAACCTCTCTATGCTGCGGACTAGTAGGGACTGTAACCTCTCTATGCTGCGGACTAATAGGGACTGTAACCTCTCTATGCTGCGGACTAATAGGGACTGTAACCTCTCTATGCTGCGGACTAATAGGGACTGTAACCTCTCTATGCTGCGGACTAGTAGGGACTGTAACCTCTCTATGCTGCGGACTAGTAGGGACTGTAACGGCCCTATGCTGCGGACTAGTAGGGACTGTAACCTCTCTATGCTGCAGACTAGGAGGGACTGTAACCTCTCTATGCTGCGGACTAGTAGGGACTGTAACCTCTCTATGCTGCGGACTAGTAGGGACTGTAACCTCTCTATGCTGCGGACTAATAGGGACTGTAACCTCTCTATGCTGTAGACTAGTAGGAACTGTAACCTCTCTATGCTGCGGACTAGTAGGGACTGTAACCTCTCTATGCTGCGGACTAGTAGGGACTGTACCCTCTCTATGCTGTAGACTAGTAGGAACTGTAACCTCTCTATGCTGCGGACTAGTAGGGACTGTAACCTCTCTATGCTGCGGACTAATAGGGACTGTAACCTCTCTATGCTGCGGACTAGTAGGGACTGTAACCGCTCTATGCTGCGGACTAGTAGGGACTGTAACCTCTCTATGCTGCGGACTAGTAGGGACTGTAACCTCCCTATGCTGCGGACTAGTAGGGATTGTAACCTCTCTATGCTGCGGACTAGTGGGGACTGTAACCTCTCTATGCTGCGGACTAGTAGGGACTGTAACCTCTCTATGCTGCGGACTAGTAGGGACTGAAACCTCTCTATGCTGCGGACTAGTGGGGACTGAAACCTCTCTATGCTACGGACTAGTGGGGACTGAAACCTCTCTATGCTGCGGACTAGTGGGGACTGTAACCTCTCTATGCTGCGGACTAGTAGGGACTGTAACGGCCCTATGCTGCGGACTAGTAGGGACTGTAACCTCTCTATGCTGCAGACTAGGAGGGACTGTAACCTCTCTATGCTACGGACTAGTAGGGACTGTAACCTCTCTATGCTGCGGACTAGTAGGGACTGTAACCTCTCTATGCTGCGGACTAATAGGGACTGTAACCTCTCTATGCTGTAGACTAGTAGGAACTGTAACCTCTCTATGCTGCGGACTAGTAGGGACTGTAACCTCTCTATGCTGCGGACTAGTAGGGACTGTACCCTCTCTATGCTGTAGACTAGTAGGAACTGTAACCTCTCTATGCTGCGGACTAGTAGGGACTGTAACCTCTCTATGCTGCGGACTAATAGGGACTGTAACCTCTCTATGCTGCGGACTAGTAGGGACTGTAACCGCTCTATGCTGCGGACTAGTAGGGACTGTAACCTCTCTATGCTGCGGACTAGTAGGGACTGTAACCTCCCTATGCTGCGGACTAGTAGGGATTGTAACCTCTCTATGCTGCGGACTAGTGGGGACTGTAACCTCTCTATGCTGCGGACTAGTAGGGACTGTAACCTCTCTATGCTGCGGACTAGTAGGGACTGAAACCTCTCTATGCTGCGGACTAGTGGGGACTGTAACCTCTCTATGCTGCGGACTAGTGGGGACTGTAACCTCTCTATGCTGCGGACTAGTGGGGACTGTAACCTCTCTATGCTGCGGACTAATAGGGACTGTAACCTCTCTATGCTGCGTGGCCAGAACTTGCTGCTGTATCAGGATAAGTATTCGGTTGGACCATCATATGTAATTTGCAGCCCGCCCTCCTGCAGAACCCGGGTTATTAACCTACAGGGGCTGCTATAATGATATGTATATAACAAGTGGGGTGATCCCAGAATCTACTATTGCCATTAGTAGTGTACAGTAGACGGATCCCCTCATAATAGCAGATAATGCTGTACCTTTGCATAAAAGTAGCAAATTTGAAAAACTACTAGAGCGGTGGATGCGGTACTTTTACACGGGACGACTATCGGCCAAAAAAAATCATGATTCCGACCGGTAGTCACCCCTAGCAAGACCTGACAGGGTACGGAGCGAGAAATCACTCATTAGTCTCTTTGTTTCGACTCATTGAAACAAAGTAACAAGTGACTTCTGGCTCGGTATAAACAGGCAGCCATCGCTAAACAACTGCAAGTGTGTATTCTAACAATGCGAAGGAAGGAGCCGCTTCTCCCAAGACGAGGATTATTGCAGGGCTGTATAATTGGCACAACAGGAAATAGAAACCCGTCTGTAATAACGTAAGCTTTCCTATGCAGGTAGAGCTTTCTGTAAACAGCAAAAGCCGAAAGTATTAGTAAAGTAATATAAGAAATGCCCCCGCTATTACACCGCAGTATGCAGGAACTCGGTGTATGATTGATATCCAGTTCCTGGAAGCAGTTACAAGTTAGAGGATCTCAGCAGCCCGACACACAGTGATATGTTACTTCCTCTGTCTGACATTTACAAGGGGTCTTAAAAGCACCAGTTTTGGATAGATGACCCTGTAATTATAGGGTATGTCTATTGTTACCGGTCAGTGAATGAGATTATATTAAAGGGGTTGTCCAGTTACAAATAACCTGGAGCTAAATGGGTTTGAGCAATACAATAAAGGGTACTCACCTGTCATCACCCCCGATGATCCAGCGCTGCAGACCCACCATTCTGTGGAAGTCAGAGGCTGCAGTGTCACTGATGCCAGGAGAACTGACGGTGGCGCTACAGCCTCTGATTGGCAGACGAGCTCGATCGCGGTCGGATAAACTCGGACCGATGCTGCACTTGTAAACACATAGCGTCACGTTGTTGCTGCACTTATGAGAAACGCATGAAAATCACACAATGTTTAAAAGAATCTAAAGGCGCATTTCATTCACATGAAAATCAGATCTGGTCAATAGAACAAGCATTCACGTGTGGGGGGAGTGGGAATGATCGTTCGTGTGTATGGGGGGAGTTGGGGGAAATGGGTGCCGGCAGAACGAGTAATTATACGGTATATGTATATATGGCAGAGTCAGGAGGAATACATGTAGCTGGCTGTGTATTGTGGAGTCCGGATAGAGCTGAGCGTTCATGTGTACGGGGGAGTAAGGAGAGCTGGCCGCAAAACTAGATGTATGGGCACCCCAAAGATTGGGTAGCGGCTACTACAGTACAAGGTGTGTGACCAGCAGTGATGAGTGAACTTTGGAAATGTTTGGTCCAACAAACTTTTGCAAAAAGATCAGTTCAGTACAAAGTTGTTTAAACCGAAAAGGAAGTTCACCAAAACCTCTAAAGCTGGTGTCTAACCTTGTCCAAGAGCCTTACAGCCCTGCATAACACTTTAAGAGCCCCGCAAAAAGCCCCTGAGAGTGTTTTATACAAGGTCTTATGGCTCTAAAGCCTTATGTTCATGGCATGCGCCGATTCCATACAGGTTATCCAGCTCTGCCGCGGCCAGTCAGCGCTACTTACCTGCATTCCCTGGCAGTGGTGTCTGCGCCGATCCCTCCGGGTTCGCCGTACTGCGCATGGTCCTCACTGCTCGCCGTCGGACATGTGCAGTACAGTTTTTTTTCTGCAGTGTCAGCTGTGGACGTGCCACAGATTGGACGACTTCCATTGACTTCAGTGGAAGCCGTCAGTGCAGAATCTGCACAAAGATGGAGCATGCTGCGATTTGTCCGCAAATCAAATCCGCATGTTTCAATCCATTGGCATCTCTATAGGCGGCTCGATTTGCGGAAGCCCTATGCGGATTCTGCAAGTCAAATTTGTCCGTGGACATTGGGTCTTAGAAATACGCCAGTGCTCAGGACTAGCCTTGACTGAACCGAATCAGTAGAGCCCTGTTTCGGGTAGAACTTTGCTAAAAACCAGGTTTGAACCAAACTTTTAGCAAAGGTCTACCCAAAACGGGGCTCTACTGATTCGGTTCAGTCAACGCTATTCAGTAGTACAGTAAATACAAAATGGCCTCCTTGGTAGATCATGTCTAAGCCAAAAGATTCCTTAAGTGGACGATCCTTAAGGGCATGCCTGGTTGTGACTTTACAGGCAGAAATAAACAAGATACTCTTTTGTTGATCCCAGACAGGTTTTTGCGGTACAACCAGTACCTTCTGTTGGGGCAATAGACAGGCTGGACATCTGATGCCTTGTGACTCCAGTATTGTCACCCACTGCCTCATTAAGGCTGGACTGTATACTGTTCAAAGGGGCTTTCATTAAAGGAACAACCCAGGTACGTAAGAGCTGCTGTAGCCCCCTTGTTATGTCAAGCAGGGAGCAGACCCCCACCTATCACATGTGCATGGCCAATGCAAAGGACGGGTATTCTTGGAAGACCTCATGAAAATGGTGCAGGGCAGGTTGCTACCCCAAATTCTGAATGGACATTATTGGGGAGCTGTGAGAAAGAAGATATCATTGCCATCATTAAAAAGGGAATAGCTGCTACAAAATGTACAATGGCTGATGGAAGTGGAGCCGGAGTCCGTCTAGGACTTGTGTATTTAGGGTGGGGGGTCCTTGTTATGGACATAGATGCTTTGTTGTCTCATCAGCTCTAAACAATCATCTCCGTCTTTTGTTCATTTTGGGTGTAAAAGTTCCCAGTTCCACAACTACAAGATACTAATGACCAAAACCGCCGACGTCATGATGAAACCCAAGTGTAACAGTCCATGGGGATGAACGCGACGTATGAACTGCCCTTTAGATACCTCGTCCCGTATGTCCGCGGCTCGGAATATCCGCCATTGTTCAGCGACCGCATTCCATATCGGATATATTACAATTAGCATTTCCACTTTTTCCGCCTGTAATTAATAGAATCTCAGTACTTTTCAGCAACGTGATACTTGGCCGGAGGCGAACTATGATTGGCGCAGACAATATGGAAATATGTCCCAGTGATATCTCTGTTCTTCCTCTCCAGAGCCCCAACAAGCGGACTGAATGTTGGTCTGCGATGAAATGGACAATTGATACACCTTATAAGTCAGCAGTTGGACCAACGATCCAGAATCCTCACCAATCCCGAAAATACAGGTGCATATGTGGGGCGATGAGGCGGGTAGGGTAAGAGACAGGACACACGTAATGATAAAACACTAACCGTCTTCACTTGGGCAAAGCGGCAGAACAGCCTGTAGAGCTTGGGCAAACAGTCACAGCTTTGTGGCCCGTGAAGGTTCGCTGGATCGGTCATGGTGGTGACCATCACTTCCTTGTGGGAGGCAGTGCTTACCAGAACCGCCCTTCTGTATCTTTGGTACCCGGAGTCTATCTCTAGGTTCATCGCTGACCCAGATTGTAGCCAGGCGGTATCTGCCCTGTAGGGGCTGCACACCTATTTCAGCTTCACAAGACGCTTCTGCCAAAGGCATTCCCTCTCCATTCCTCCCTATGATGCTCCTTACTGGAATTCCCAGCCAAAGGCCCCTCTTCCCCATTTCTACCAATGCTTGTCACCTGACCTCCGAGTCAGCTGGCAGGCAACGCCAATAGCACCCGCCTGTCTTTACCCCAATCACGTCATTCGGCCAATCATGAATTTTATTTTTATGCGCTTAAAAATTGGATGCAAAGTGGATAAAATAAACAAAAAAATCACAGAAAACAAAGTGCAGGAGACGTCCGCGGGATTTACTGACAGGCGATTCAGAGCCGGCCTTGTGATGTTAGCTTATTGTGTGGTCGGGCACATCTTAGTTCTGTGGTCGCCTGCAGGGACCGTCACACCGACATCCGCAGGTGCAGCTAGACTGCGGCTCCGGCTGCGTCCTGCAGGTCTCTTGGGCTACACGGAGGGCGTATTCACACGCACAATGCATGGAGAGTAGAACTCATTGTTTTCCATGGGTTCTCATTTTCTCTTTTGCGCACATTTTGCGCTCTATTACCCTGTGCATTAGTGCACCAAAGGCCCCATGGGAGTCTATGTGGAGCGCGCAAATGTGCATCCGAAACCCGGGGATTGCGTAATGAGCTGCACAATGTTGCAGGGAAAGGAACACACCGGGGATTAGTTCAGCTTTTAACTTGGCTATGTTCCGCACCCATGGGAAGGGTCCCGGTCACTTTTGCGCTTACGCTTTTGGGAAGCCGCCCTGAGACGTTTTGTACTGACTGACTCTGAGGTGTTCCTTGGACTTCAGCTCCTCTGATGAGGGGGCACCCATAGCATGCCCACCGCCAGCTTTACTTGTTGGTATATTTTGTATTTGCAGTCTTTATTTGAGCTTTTTATGCTTATCGCATCTTTTGTTTCAGGTAGATTTGGTTGGAGCCCCTCGCAATGTTTGTATTTCTTCCCAAATGTCATTATTAGACCCTTCATGTTAATGACATTCAGCCAGTGTGATAAGATGACAATGGGTGCAGGTAACACTGAGACTAGAATACACATAAAGGCGGCCACACTCATTAGGAAGCAGTCAGACGACTATCCCCCCCCACACCCCACCACCCCGCCATACACCTGCTGGTCGTGGTCAGCACTCTCCATGGGAATAGACTTTTACCTCCTGTGAGAACTATTGGGCATGTTGCACTGTTCCCCTGGTTGGGGAGGGTCACCCCTTATACATCACCTGGTTGGGGAGGGTCACCCCTTATACATTACCTGGTTGGGGAGGGTCACCCCTTATACATTACCTGGTTTGGGAGGGTCACCCATTATACATCACCTGGTTGGGGAGGGTCACCCCTTATACATTACCTGGTTGGGGAGGGTCACCCCTTATACATCACCTGGTTGGGGAGGGTCACCCCTTATACATCACCTGGTTGGGGAGGGTCACCCCTTATACATCACCTGGTTGGGGAGGGTCACCCCTTATACATTACCTGGTTGGGGAGGGTCACCCCTTATACATCACCTGGTTGGGGAGGGTCACCCCTTATACATCACCTGGTTGGGGAGGGTCACCCCTTATACATCACCTGGTTGGGGAGGGTCACCCCTTATACATCACCTGGTTGGCCGCTTGAGCCGAAGCTCATCTAGTGTGTAGAGGCGTCGGGGCCCGGTCACAGGGCCACATTCAGGGTAAACTCATACCAACCATTTTTCTTTCTGTACAAATTGGACCCAAACTTTCCAGTAATGAAGCGCCTTATCCCAAATGTTTGTGTTCAGACCTGCAATAAAATAATTACAACATGATGTATTTTGTTGCGAGTTTTAGACAAAAATCACCCATTTAAGTTTATGAGTGCGACTAAAAAGCAGGCGGCACTTTATACAATGCTGTGTTTTATCACACGGTGACCTTACAAAAGGGCGCAGAGCCCAGCATGGGGTTTTTTTTAAATTTGCCTAAAAATTGGATGTAGAATGAATGAAAATCACGCAGGAGAAGAATCGCAGATAAGCCGAGACATTGCACAAAAGTCAGATTTTTCAGAACTGAAAAAAAACACCCGTGTCCGTATACCCTCAGTCCGTATACCCTCAGTCCGTATACCCTCAGTCCGTATACCCTCAGTCCGTATAGCCTCAGTCCGTATACCCTCAGTCTATATACCCTCAGTCCGTATACCCTCAGTCTGTATACCCTCAGTCTGTATACCCACAGTCAGTATACCCTCAGTCCGTATACCCTCAGTCAGTATACCCTCAGTCCATATACCCTCAGTCCGTATACCCTCAGTCCATATACCCTCAGTCTGTATACCCTCAGTCCGTATACCCTCAGTCCATATACCCTCAGTCCATATACCCTCAGTCTGTATACCCTCAGTCCATATACCCTCAGTCCGTATACCCTCAGTCCATATACCCTCATCTCGTATACCCTCAGTCCGTATACCCTCAGTCTATATACCCTCATCTCGTATACCCTCAGTCCGTATACCCTCAGTCTATATACCCTCAGTCCGTATACCCTCAGTCCATATACCCTCAGTCCATATACCCTCAGTCTGTATACCCTCAGTCCATATACCCTCAGTCTGTATACCCTCAGTCCATATACGCTCAGTCCATATACCCTCAGTCTGTATACCCTCAGTCCATATACCCTCAGTCTGTATACCCTCAGTATGTATACCCTCAGTCCATATACCCTCATTCCATATACCCTCAGTATGTATACCCTCAGTCTGTATACCCTCAGTCCGTATACCCTCAGTCTGTATACCCTCAGTCCATATACCCTCTGTCTGTTTACCCTCAGTCTGTATACCTTCAGTCCATATACCCTCTGTCCGTATACCCTCAGTCCATATACCCTCAGTCCGTATACCCTCAGTCCATATACCCTCAGTCTGTATACCCTCAGTCCATATACCCTCAGCCCATATACCCTCAGTCTGTATATTGTTCTGACTAAATACGGATCCATTGAATTCAATTGGTGTATTCAGTGTTTTCTATTTTGGTCGCATCACAGGCCAAAATCTCCCATAAAAGTCAATGGCAGTGTAAAAAACCGCAGTGAAAACGGATGTTACATGCATATTCACTGCGCCAAAATCGCATAAACCTACGTAATTGAAGCCTGACACTAAGGGCCCCATTCAGATGGGCATATTCTGTCCGTATTCAATTTTGCGCAGTGTTTCACCCTTCCCCTCGTGTATTTCCGCCCCTCCATAGACTTCTCTTGGAGTCTTTGCTGCACATAATGCAGGTCCTAACCGCGCTCAGAAGAGCGAACCCAATGAAGTCAACGCGTCCTATTCTCTCCTCAGCACACAAATATTTGACATGTGTAAAAACACGCGCGGATACGGGGGTGTGAAGAAGCCCTAAAATCGCATAAGTCTGTGTGAATGAGGCCTAAGCGTACGACCACACAGGTGCGCTGGATGCAAGATTGTGCCAAAATCTGCGGTTGAACTTCCGCTGCCGAAATGTATGGCTTTTGTCATTAGAATAATTTTATCTGCACCTATATGTGGTAAAAAGGAGGGAAACTCCCCTGGATCTGTGCTGCCATCTCAGCACTGCGTACGCCCGCGGTTATACTCCGCGCACCGCGCTTCATAGTTATCTCAAGCCATATGGTTGGAGTGATTCAACGTCAGCATTTGTGAGCTGCTGTACCATCACATCCGAGACGCCGCAGTCCCCTCTGCAGAACGTCCCTCTCCGCTCTCTCTCCCACATGGAAGAGGTTGCTCTCTCTTTCTCCCCCTCTCTCTCTCCCTCCTGCAGGACGTCTCTCTCCTCTCTCTCTCTCCCTCCTGCAGGACGTCTCTCTCTCTCTCTCTCCTGGAGGACGTCTCTCTCTCTCTTTCTCCTGGAGGATGTCTCTCTCTCTCTCCTGGAGGACGTCTCTCTCTTTCTCACGGCGGACATCTCTCCTCTCTCTCCCTCCTGGAGAACGTCTCTCTCTCTCTCTCTCCTGGAGGACGTCTCTCTCTCTCCTGGAGGATGTCTCTCTCTCTCTCTCCTTGAAGACATGTCTCCCTCTCTCTCCCTTCTGGAGGACGTCTCTCTCTCTCTTTCCTGGATGACATCTCTCCCTCTCTCTCCCTCCTGGAGGACGTGTCTCTCTCTCTTTCCTGGATGACATCTCTCCCTCCTGGAGGATGTCTCTCTCTCCCTCCTGGAGGACGTCTCTCTCTCTCTCTTCTGGTAGATATCTCTCTCTCTCTCCCTCCTAGAGGACGTCTCTCTCTTCTGGAAGATGTCTCTCTCTTTCCCTCCTAGAGGACGTCTCTCTCTCCCCCTCCTAGAGGACGTCTCTCTCTCCCTCCTGGAGGACGTCTCTCTTTTCTGGAAGATGTCTCTCTCTCTCTCCCTCCTGGAGGACGTCTCTCTCTCCCTCCTGGAGGACGTCTCTCTCTCTTCTGGAAGATGTCTCTCTCTCTCTCTTCCTCCTGGAGGACGTCTCTCTCTCTTCCTCCTGGTGCACATCTCTCTGTCTCTCTTCCTCCTGGAGGATATCTCTCTCTCTCTCTCCCTCCTGGAGGACGTCTCTCTCTCTTCTGGAAGATGTCTCTCTCTCTGTCTCTCTCTCCCTCCTGGAGGGCGTCTCTCTCTCTCTCTTCCTCCTGGTGGACGTCTCTCTCTCTTCCTCCTGGAGGACGTCTCTCTCTCTCTTTCTCCTGGAGGACGTCTCTCTCTCTCTCTTCCTCCTGGTGGACGTCTCTCTCTCTTTCTCCTGGAGGACGTCTCTCTCTCTCCTGGAAGATGTCTCTCTCTCTGTCTCTCTTTCTCCCTCCTAGAGGATGTCTCTCTCTCTCTTCCTCCTGGTGGACGTCTCTCTCTCTTCCTCCTGGAGGACGTCTCTCTCTCTCTCTCTCCTGGAAGATGTCTCTCTCTCTCTTCCCCCTGGAGGACGTCTTTCTCTCTCTCTCCTGGAAGATGTCTCTCTCTCTCTCTTCTGGAGAACGTCTCTCTCTCTTTCTCCTGGAGGATGTCTCTCTCTCTCTCCTTGACAACATCTCTCCCTCTCTCTCCCTCCTGGAGGATGTCTCTCTCTCTCTTTCCTGGATGACATCTCTCTCTCCTGGAGGACGTGTCTCTCTCCCTCTCCTGGAGGACGTCTCTCTCTCTCTTTCCTGGATGACATCTCTCCCTCTCCCTCCCTCCTGGAGGATGTTTCTCCCTCCCTCCTGGAGGATGTTTCTCTCTCCCTCCTGGAGGACGTCTCTCTCTGTCTCTTCTGGAAGATATCTCTCTCTCCCTCCTAGAGGACGTCTCTCTCTCCATCCTGGAGGATGTCTCTCTCTTCTGGAAGATGTCTCTCTTTCTCTCTCTCCCTCCTGGAGGACGTCTTTCTCTCTCTCCTGGAAGACGTCTCTCTCTCTTCTGGAAGATATCTCTCTCTCTCTCCCTCCTAGAGGTCGTCTCTCTCTCCATCCTGGAGGATGTCTCTCTCTTCTGGAAAATGTCTCTCTCTCTTCCTCCTGGAGGATGTCTCTCTCTCTTCCTCCTGGTGGACATCTCTCTCTCTCCCTCCTGGAGGACGTCTCTCTCTCTCCCTCCTGGAGGACGTCTCTCTCTCTCTCTCTCTCTCTCCTAGAAGATGTCTCTCTCTCTCCCTCCTGGAGGACGTCTGTCTCTCTCTTCTGGAAGATGTCTCTCTCTCTGTCTCTCCCTCCTGGAGGATGTCTCTCTCTCTCCCTCCTGGAGGATGTCTCTCTCTTCTGGAAGATGTCTCTCTCTCTGTTTCTCCCTCCTGGAGGATGTCACTCTCTCTCCCTCCTGGAGGATGTTTCTCTCTTCTGGAAGATGTCTCTCTCTCTCTGTCTCTCCCTCCTGGAGGACGTCTCTCTCTCTTTCTCCTGGAGGACGTCTTTCTCTCTCTCTTTCTCCTGGAGAACGTCTCTCTCTCTTCCTCCTGGTGGACGTCTCTCTCTCTTTCTCCTGGAGTACGTCTCTCTCTCTCTCCTGGAAGATGTCTCTCTCTCCCTCCTGGAGGATATCTCTCTCTTCCTCCTGGAGGACATCTCTCTCTCTCTCTTCCTCCTGGTGGACGTCTCTCTCTCTTTCTCCTGGAGGACGTCTTTCTCTCTCTCTTTCTCCTGGAGGACGTCTCTCTCTTCCTCATGGTGGACGTCTCTCTCTCTTTCTCCTGGAGGACGTCTCTCTCTACTGGAAGATGTCTCTCTCTCTGTCTCTCTCTCCCTCCTGGAGGACGTCTCTCTCTCTCTTCCTCCTGGTGGACGTCTCTCTCTCTTCCTCCTGGAGGACGTCTCTCTCTCTCTCTCTCCTGGAAGATGTCTCTCTCTCTCCCTCCTGGAGGATATCTCTCTCTTCCTCCTGGAGGACATCTCTCTCTCTCTCTTCCTCCTGGTGGACGTCTCTCTCTCTTTCTCCTGGAGGACGTCTTTCTCTCTCTCTTTCTCCTGGAGGACGTCTCTCTCTTCCTCATGGTGGACGTCTCTCTCTCTTTCTCCTGGAGGACGTCTCTCTCTACTGGAAGATGTCTCTCTCTCTGTCTCTCTCTCTCCCTCCTGGAGGACGTCTCTCTCTCTCTTCCTCCTGGTGGACGTCTCTCTCTTCCTCCAGGAGGACGTCTCTCTCTCTCTCTCTCTCTCCTGGAAGATGTCTCTCTCTCTCTCCCTCCTGGAGGATATCTCTCTCTCTCTTCCTCCTGGAGGACATCTCTCTCTCTCTCTCCCTCCTTGAGGACGTCTGTCTCTCTCTTCCTACTGGTGGACATCTCTCTCTGTCTCTCTCTCTCTCCCTCCTGGAGGACGTCTCTCTCACTTTCTCCTGGAGGACGTCTCACTCTCTCCTGGAAGATGTCTCTCTCTCCCTCCTGGAGGACGTCTCTCTCTCTTCCTCCTGGAGGACATCTCTCTCTTTCTCCTGGTGGACGTCTCTCTCTCTCTCCTGGAGGACGTCTCTATCTCTCTTTTCCTCCTGGTGGACGTCTCTCTCTCTCTCTTCCTCCTTGAGGACGTCTCTTTCTCTTCTGGAAGATGTCTCTCTCTCTTCCTCCTGGAGGACGTCTCTCTCTCTCTCTCTTCCTCCTCTAGGACGTCTCTCTCTCTTCCTCCTGGAGGACGTCTCTCTCTCTCTCTCTTCCTCCTGGAGGACGTCTCTCTCTCTCTCTCTTCCTCCTGGAGGACGTCTCTCTCTCTCTTCCTCCTGTAGGACGTCTCTCTCTGTCTCTCTCTTCCTCCTGGAGGACGTCTCTCTCTTTCTCTCTCTTCCTCCTGGAGGACGTCTCTCTCTCTCTTCCTGCTGGAGGACGTCTCTCTCTCTCTTCCTGCTGGAGGACGTCTCTCTCTCTCTTCCTCCTGGAGGATGTCTCTCTTTCTCTCCCTCCTGGAGGATGTCTCTCTTTCTCTCCCTCCTGGAGGACGTCTCTCTTTCTCTCCCTCCTGGAGGACGTCTCTCTTTCTCTCTTCCTCCTGGTGGACGTCTCTCTCTCTTCCTCCTGGAGGACGTCTCTCTCTCTTCCTCCTGGAGGACGTCTCTCTCTCTCTTCCTCCTGGAGGACGTCTCTCTCTCTTTCTCCTGGAGGACGTCTCTATCTCTCTCTTCCTCCTGGAGGACGTCTCTCTCTCTCTTTCTCCTGGAGGACGTCTCTCTCTCTTTCTCTTCCTCCTGGAGGACATCTCTCTCTTTCTCCTGGTGGACATCCCTCAATCCTGGAAGACGTCTCGATCTCTCTTTTCCTCCTGGTGGACGTCTCTCTCTCTCTTCCTCCTGGAGGACGTCTCTCTCTCTTCTGGAAGATGTCTCTCTCTCTTCCTCCTGGAGGACGTCTCTCTCTCTCTTCCTCCTGTAGGACGTCTCTCTCCGTCTCTCTGTCTCTCCCTCCTGGAGGACGTCTCTCTCTCTCTTCCTCCTGGAGGACGTCTCTCTCTCTCTTCCTCCTGGAGGACATCTCTCTTTCTCCTGGTGGACGTCCCTCTCACCTGGAGGATGTCTCTATCTCTCTTTTCCTCCTGGTGGACGTCTCTCTCTCTCTTCCTACTGGAGGACGTCTCTCTCTCTTCTGGAAGATGTCTCTCTCTCTTCCTCCTGGAGGACGTCTCTCTCTCTCTCTCTCTCTTCCTCCTGTAGGACGTCTCTCTCTGTCTCTCTCTCTTCCTCCTGGAGGACGTCTCTCTCTCTCTTCCTCCTGGAGGACGTCTCTCTCTCTTCCTCCTGGAGGACGTCTCTCTCTCTCTTCCTCCTGGAGGACGTCTCTGTCTCTCTCTCTCTCTTCCTCCTGGAGGACGTCTCTCTCTCTTCCTCCTGGAGGACGTCTCTCTCTCTTCTGGAAGATGTCTCTCTCTCTTCCTCCTGGAGGACGTCTCTCTCTCTCTCTTCCTCCTGTAGGACGTCTCTCTCTGTCTCTCTCTCTTCCTCTTGGAGGACGTCTCTCTCTGTCTCTCTCTCTTCCTCCTGGAGGACGTCTCTCTCTCTCTCTTCCTCCTGGAGGACGTCTCTCTCTTTCTCTCTCTCTCTTCCTCCTGGAGGACGTCTCACTCTCTCTTCCTCCTGGAGGACGTCTCTCTCTGTCTCTCTCTCTTCCTCCTGGAGGACATCTCTCTCTCTCTTCCTCCTGGAGGACGTCTCTCTCTCTTCCTCCTGGAGGACGTCTCTCTCTGTCTCTCTCTCTTCCTCCTGGAGGACGTCTCTCTCTCTCTTCCTCCTGGAGGACGTCTCTCTCTCTCTCTTCTTCCTGGAGGACGTCTCTCTCTCTCTTTCCCCTGGAGGACGTCTCTCTCTCTCTTCCTCCTGGAGGCCATCTCTCTCTTTCTCCTGGTGGATGTCTCGTAGGATGTCTCTCTCTCTTCCTCCTGGAGGATGTCTCTCTCTCTCTTCCTCCTGGAGGATGTCTCTCTTTCTCTCTCTTCCTCCTGGAGGACGTCTCTCTCTCTCTCTTCCTCCTGGTGGACATCTCTCTCTCTCTTCCTCCTGGAAGATGTCTCTCTCTCTCTCTTCCTCCTGGAGGACGTCTGTCTGTCTCTCTCTCTCTCTTCCTACTGGAAGACGTCTCTCTCTCTTCTGGAAGATGTCTCTCTCTCTCTTCCTCCCGGAGGACGTCTCTCTCTCTCTCTTCCTCCTGTAGGACGTCTCTCTCTGTCTCTCTCTCTCTTCCTCCTGGAGGACGTCTCTCTCTCTCTTCCTCCTGGAGGACGTCTCTCTCTCTCTTCCTCCTGGAGGACGTCTCTCTCTGTCTCTCTCTCTCTTCCTCCTGGAGGACGTCTCTCTCTCTCTTCCTCCTGAAGGACGTCTCTCTCTCTCTCTTCCTCCTGGAGGACGTCTCTCTCTCTCTCTTCCTCCAGGAGGATGTCTCTCTCTCTCTCTTTCCCCTGGAGGACGTCTCTCTCTCTCTTCCTCCTGGAGGACGTCTCTCTCTCTCTTCCTCCTGGAGGACGTCTCTCTCTCTTCTGGAAGATGTCTCTCTCTCTTCCTCCTGGAGGACGTCTCTCTCTCTCTCTTCCTCCTGTAGGATGTCTCTCTCTGTCTCTCTCTCTTCCTCCTGGAGGACATCTCTCTCTTCCTCCTGGAGGACGTCTCTCTCTCTCTTCCTCCTGGAGGACGTCTCTCTCTGTCTCTCTCTCTTCCTCCTGGAGGACGTCTCTCTCTCTCTTCCTCCTGGTGGACGTCTCTCTCTCTTCCTCCTGGAGGACGTCTCTCTCTCTCTTCCTCCTGGAGGACGTCTCTCTCTCTTTCTCCTGGAGGACGTCTCTATCTCTCTCTTCCTCCTGGAGGACGTCTCTCTCTCTCTTTCTCCTGGAGGACGTCTCTCTCTCTTTCTCTTCCTCCTGGAGGACATCTCTCTCTTTCTCCTGGTGGACATCCCTCTCTCCTGGAAGACGTCTCGATCTCTCTTTTCCTCCTGGTGGACATCTCTCTCTCTCTTCCTCCTGGAGGACGTCTCTCTCTCTTCTGGAAGATGTCTCTCTCTCTCTCTTCCTCCTGGAGGACTTCTCTCTCTCTCTCTTCCTCCTGTAGGACGTCTCTCTCCGTCTCTCTGTCTCTCCCTCCTGGAGGACGTCTCTCTCTCTCTTCCTCCTGGAGGACGTCTCTCTCTCTCTCTTCCTCCTGGAGGACATCTCTCTTTCTCCTGGTGGACGTCCCTCTCTCCTGGAGGATGTCTCTATCTCTCTTTTCCTCCTGGTGGACGTCTCTCTCTCTCTTCCTCCTGGAGGACGTCTCTCTCTCTTCTGGAAGATGTCTCTCTCTCTCTTCCTCCTGGAGGACGTCTCTCTCTCTCTCTTCCTCCTGTAGGACGTCTCTCTCTGTCTCTCTCTCTTCCTCCTGGAGGACGTCTCTCTCTCTCTCTTCCTCCTGGAGGACGTCTCTCTCTCTCTTCCTCCTGGAGGACGTCTCTCTCTCTCTTCCTCCTGGAGGACGTCTCTGTCTCTCTCTCTCTCTTCCTCCTGGAGGACGTCTCTCTCTCTTCCTCCGGGAGGACGTCTCTCTCTCTTCTGGAAGATGTCTCTCTCTCTCTTCCTCCTGGAGGACGTCTCTCTCTCTCTCTCTCTTCCTCCTGTAGGACGTCTCTCTCTGTCTCTCTCTCTCTTCCTCCTGTAGGACGTCTCTCTCTCTCTCTTCCTCCTGGAGGACGTCTCTCTCTGTCTCTCTCTCTTCCTCCTGGAGGACATCTCTCTCTCTCTCTTCCTCCTGGAGGACGTCTCTCTCTCTCTTCCTCCTGGAGGACGTCTCTCTCTGTCTTTCTCTCTTCCTCCTGGAGGACGTCTCTCTCTCTCTTCCTCCTGGAGGACGTCTCTCTCTCTCTTCCTCCTGGAGGACGTCTCTCTCTCTCTTTCCCCTGGAGGACGTCTCTCTCTCTCTTCCTCCTGGAGGACATCTCTCTCTTTCTCCTGGTGGATGTCTCGTAGGATGTCTCTCTCTCTTCCTCCTGGAGGATGTCTCTCTCTCTCTTCCTCCTGGAGGATGTCTCTCTTTCTCTCTCTTCCTCCTGGAGGACGTCTCTCTCTCTCTCTCTCTCTTCCTCCTGGTGGACGTCTCTCTCTCTCTTCCTCCTGGAAGATGTCTCTCTCTCTCTCTTCCTCCTGGAGGACGTCTGTCTGTCTGTCTCTCTCTCTTCCTACTGGAAGACGTCTCTCTCTCTTCTGGAAGATGTCTCTCTCTCTCTCTTCCTCCTGGAGGACGTCTCTCTCTCTCTCTTCCTCCTGTAGGACGTCTCTCTCTGTCTCTCTCTCTCTTCCTCCTGGAGGACGTCTCTCTCTCTCTCTCTCCTCCTCCTGGAGGACGTCTCTCTCTCTCTCTTCCTCCTGGAGGACGTCTCTCTCTGTCTCTCTCTCTTCCTCCTGGAGGACGTCTCTCTCTCTCTTCCTCCTGGAGGACGTCTCTCTCTCTCTCTCTTCCTCCTGGAGGACGTCTCTCTCTCTCTTCCTCCTGGAGGACGTCTCTCTCTCTCTTTCCCCTGGAGGACGTCTCTCTCTCTCTTCCTCCTGGAGGACGTCTCTCTCTCTTCTGGAAGATGTCTCTCTCTCTCTTCCTCCTGGAGGACGTCTCTCTCTTCCTCCTGTAGGATGTCTCTCTCTGTCTCTCTCTCTTCCTCCTGGAGGACATCTCTCTCTCTCTCTTCCTCCTGGAGGACGTCTCTCTCTCTCTTCCTCCTGGAGGACGTCTCTCTCTGTCTCTCTCTCTTCCTCCTGGAGGACGTCTCTCTCTCTCTTCCTCCTGGAGGACGTCTCTCTCTCTCTTCCTCCTGGAGGACGTCTCTCTCTCTCTTCCTCCTGGAGGACGTCTCTCTCTCTCTTTCCCCTGGAGGACGTCTCTCTCTCTCTTCCTCCTGGAGGACATCTCTCTCTTTCTCCTGGTGGATGTCTCGTAGGATGTCTCTCTCTCTTCCGCTTGGAGGATGTCTCTCTCTCTCTTCCTCCTGGAGGATGTCTCTCTTTCTCTCTCTTCCTCCTGGAGGACGTCTCTCTCTCTCTCTCTCTCTCTTCCTCCTGGTGGACGTCTCTCTCTCTCTTCCTCCTGGAAGATGTCTCTCTCTCTCTCTTCCTCCTGGAGGACGTCTGTCTG
Source organism: Eleutherodactylus coqui (assembly GCF_035609145.1). Lineage (NCBI taxonomy): Eukaryota > Metazoa > Chordata > Amphibia > Anura > Eleutherodactylidae > Eleutherodactylus > Eleutherodactylus coqui. The sequence goes on from NC_089848.1 coordinate 117,427,706, forward strand.
TCTGTCTCTCTCTCTTCCTACTGGAGGACGTCCCTCTCTCTTCTGGAAGATGTCTCTCCCTCTGTCTCTCTCTCCCTCCTGGAGGATGTCTCTCTCTCTCTCTCTCTCTCCACCGTGTATTTTTATAAGCACACAATACTTTCTGATTAACCATTAGCTGGGATATGTTCTGTGGATGCAGACATCCGCGCCGCCATCCCGAGCGGCTCCTTTACTTGAAAGGCAGTAAAATGTGGCGGCGCTTTAAGAAGTGACTCACAACACTTTCTGCTTCTAATTAAAGAGAAGCTGTTTAGCGAGCGCCGTTCTTTGTACTCTCTGATTCTGCATCCAAACTTCTTCCCGCTTCTCTGTGACGCTGTGAGATGACTCGAGCGGAAAAGGTCACGACTTGGGTTCTAGCAAAAAGGCACCACCACCATGATGTGCGTCAGTGCCCTACATATCCAAGCTGGCCCTAGAGATAGCACTGCTGCGGAGGAAGTCTCTGCTGACCGTGTCTTCCTCTCCCACAGCCATCCCCATAGTAATGCCTTCCAGCGCCTCGGCATAAATGTACATCCTGGGTGGGTAACAGTTCCCGCAAATGGGGAGATACATTTACATCCTATGGATGATAGGCTGAACCAGCGCCATCAGCTGTGACTGATAGCTGACCTCCCACTGCAACAGCGGGGATCGGTGTTCTCAATGTTACTGGCGGCATGTGAAGGGTTCATTGAGGGAAGACATCATCGGCCATCCACCATGTGAGGTCCAGATTTGCCATGGCCTGTGATAGTGATGATTAGCAATCATAGCATTGCAGGTTCACATCCCCTAAAAAAAAACCAAAAATGCCAATATTGCGCTCACCAACGTGGGATTTCCCACAAATGGGAGACGTTTTGTGTTAAACCCCCTCACATCATCTCGGAGAAGTGGATTGCGTGGCTTTCAGCCGCTGTGGAGGATCACGGAGTGTTTCTCATTGTTTTCAAGGGGTGACCCTCGCATTAGATCGCACTGCGTGATGTGAGGCGCTCCGAGGGAACACCCGAAGATAGGAACTGATGCGATTAAATGGAAGCCACCCGTGTGGGCACCGCACAAAAATAGAGTATGGCGTGACTTTATTTTCACTCGTCTGAGCGGATTTGCGAATGTTCACATTTGTTAATGTATGCGGAATACCGCGGATTGTCCGTGCGGGTGACGATCACGGATTCCGCAATTCAAATCCGGTTGCGTGAGACTGGCCTTATTGCGTCCCTCAGGCTCCTTATACATGGAGCGTATCGTATAAATTGTTGGCCTGAGCGAATGATGGCGGCGTGCGCTCGTGCAGTCTGTTTATACGGGCAGATGAATTGTGCGCAGGTGCGTTTGTGTATCGCTCAGTCGTTCACTGACCAACCGCTGTTCACACAACGACATGCGGATGGGCAAACAATTACTATTATGTCTGCAAAGAAGGATGACGAAGAGAAGGAACAAATCCTCATTCATCGTCTGTTTTTACACCGAATGATCGTCTAATTCGCACGATCCAATGAGTTTGAATGATAAGCGCTCCGTGTAAATTTCTGCAGGTTTCAAGGTTTTTTCTTGCCTTTAACCCCTGAGTGACTGTAAACACCTTCTGATCTATCCTTTATCTGTGCCATCAGCTTCCAGCTGTGAGGATGAAGAGCGCCATTGTCCTGCATGCGGCTTTCCCAAGAGCCCGCCATCCCGTTCTCAGACTGCTGCCTGCACTGTTGTCTCCTTCAGGGGAGTCGAATGAACTCAGACTACATCACAAATACGACAGAACACATTTAGCATTTACAAAACCTTTAAGGATTGGAAATGGAAAGTCATCTGTGTGCTGGAATCTGAGTGTTAAAGGGAACTTGTCATGTAAGTGATGCCCCTTTAAGACGAGCCGATTCTTGTGTGAACGAGTGAGTGAAGTCAGCGCTAACTCGTTCGCACTCGTCCAGCCTGTTCAGACAGGCAGATCCACTTCTCGCTATGTGAGCCGGGAGCGTTTAAAGGCAGCGCTAAGTGAACGAAACAAAGATGATTTTTATGCCGGCTGAAACTGAATGACGAACGAAAAGTGAGCGATTCTCGTTTGGTCGTTGGCTCTGGCGTGAAGCCTACAGGGAGCACAAATGGGGACAGTACTGATGTGTGGGGTACCACAGGTGTCATTATTACTATAACGGGTACTTTGAAAGGGGGAATTGTGTAAAGGTGTAAATAACATAGGGATCCAAAGATGTCTATGTGTCAAATTCTGCAGAGACACATTGTGGCCAAGAGAAGTTGTCATGGTGGTCTGGGCCACATACAGAAGAAAAGGGGAACTGAACAACTCCAGTCAGAAAGGAAGTCACCTGTGATCACTGGATATAATACTATGTTTCCCCGAAAATAAGATTAGATTGTGTCTTATATTTATATTAGCCCCCTAATATGTGCTAGGGCTTATTTCCAGCCAATCACAGCCATCGCTGTGTCGGGGAGGAATTTTTGAATTGGCTGAGCCACAGCCATCGCTCACCACCGCACAGCCAATTCATACAGTAAATGTAGAAAGCGATGGCTGTGACTGCCTGAGTGGTCGCTCAGCCAATCCAAGCCATCGCTTGAAGAACCAATTACAGCCATCGCTTCCTGGAGGTAGGAGTTATGAATCCTGCTACCAGAAAGTGATGTTCTATGAGCTCTGAGGACTATGGGAACCGTGCGGACCTCCGGAGAGCAGTAGGAGGCAACTGGACGAGCTTTCCAGGTAATGTATTACTTTTTTTTTTTTAATGTGTAGCTAGGTGTTATTTTTGGGGGAGGACTTATATTTTAAGCCCCACTCTCACCCCCTCCCCCTGAAAATCAAGGTAGGGCTTATTTTCTGGGTAGGTCTAACTTTCAGGGAAATACGGTAATACTGTAATCACTTGTACAGTCTGCCAAGCACCTGTGTAGAGCTCGTATCTACCATTATATGGTCACTGTAGGCACTGTTGAAGATTTACTGCTGCATGTATCGTGATGCACTGCAAAGGGGCTCCCTAAGAGTCTGTCGCCCAAGGGCCCGTATAAGCCAGCCCTGAATGTAGGGTAGCTCGTGTTTGGGGGTTAATGGCCCTTTAAATAAGGTAGCTCTGTGTAATAAGTGACACATTGCTGGCACCTTCTAACTTCAAGAATATTCACATCTGTAAAAACTGACCAAAGGTGAAATGTGTCACCTGAGAAGAAGAGGAAGGGTTTCCTGGCGGTCGTGGGTCGTAACTGACGTCAGAGGTTTCCTTACAGCCAGGAACTTGATATAGTTTGTGCCCTTAAAGCTACAATATCCACTGCTAATACAGGCACCATCCCCTCTCCTTCGGAGGATGTGTAATACCTGGGAAAGCCCTTTACAGGTTGGTTATATTCTGAGACTCACATGAGAATCCGTATTATTATGGTGGCGCTCACTATTCCAAGAGCACAAGCCCGTTTACATGTCCTACTGGAGGTCATAGACCAGGGTCCCATAGTCAGGACCCTCATCTGTGACCCAGAACAGAGAGCCATTCAGTAAGAGCGGCTCCCGTTGTGTTGGACTTAAGCTGTCTGCATTACAGGATCACCATCAAGTAACACCACATAAATGTCTGGAGGACCACGGCTTCCCCTGGCAAAATCAGCTGTTTTCGGGGGGTGCAGGAGCCGGACCCAGGGGGGGCAGCTGCTTGACTTGGTTGCTGCATACTAAAAGGGGTCCTGCCTGATGGGACATCTGAATAGAGTTTGTAAGACAAAAACGGAAAAACTCAAGACTTTATATTGGAACAGGAATTAAGAGATAGATAGATAGATAGATAGATAGATAGATAGATAGATAGATAGATAGATAGATAGATAGATAGATAGGAGATAGATAGATAGATAGGAGATAGATAGATAGATAGATAGATAGATAGATAGGAGATAGATAGATAGATAGGAGATAGATGAGTTAGATAGATAGATAGATAGAAGACAGATAGATAGATAGATAGATAGATAGGAGATAGATAGATAGATAGATAGATATGAGATAGATAGATAGATAGATAGATATGAGAAAGATAGAAGATAGATAGATATGAGATAGATAGATAGATAGATAGATAGATAGATAGATAGATAGATAGATAGATAGATAGGAGATAGATAGATAGGATATAGATAGATAGATAGATAGATAGATAGATAGATAGATAGATAGATAGATAGAAGATAGATAGATATGATTCAGATAGATATTAGATAGATAGATGGATGGATAGATAGATATGAGATAGATAGATAGGAGACAGAGAGATAGATAGGAGATAGATAGATAGATAGATAGATAGATAGATAGATAGCTATGAGATAGATAGATAGATAGATAGATAGATATGAGATAGATAGAAGATAGATAGATAGATAGATAGATAGATAGATAGACAGATAGGAGATAGATAGATAGGAGATAGATAGATAGATAGATAGATAGATAGATAGGAGATAGATAGATATGATTCAGATAGATATTAGATAGATAGATAGATGGATGGATAGATAGATATGAGATAGATAGATAGGAGACAGAGAGATAGATAGATAGATAGATAGATAGATAGATAGATAGATAGATAGATAGATAGGAGATACATAGATAGATATGAGGTAGATAGGGGATAGATAGATAGATAGATAGGAGACAGATAGATAGATATGAGATAGATAGATAGGAGATAGATCTGAGATAGATAGATAGATAGATAGATAGGAGATAGATAGATATGATTCAGATAGATAGGAGATAGATAGATATTAGATAGACAGATAGATATGAGATAGATAGATAGATAGATAGGAGATAGATAGATATGATTCAGATAGATAGGAGATAGATAGATATTAGATTGACAGATAGATAGATAGATAGATAGATAGATAGATAGATAGATAGATAGATAGATAGATAGGAGATAGATAGATAGATAGGAGATAGATAGATAGATAGATAGATAGATAGATAGATAGGAGATAGATAGATAGATAGGAGATAGATGAGTTAGATAGATAGATAGATAGAAGACAGATAGATAGATAGATAGATAGATAGGAGATAGATAGATAGATAGATAGATATGAGATAGATAGATAGATAGATAGATATGAGAAAGATAGAAGATAGATAGATATGAGATAGATAGATAGATAGATAGATAGATAGATAGATAGATAGATAGATAGATAGGAGATAGATAGATAGGATATAGATAGATAGATAGATAGATAGATAGATAGATAGATAGATAGATAGATAGAAGATAGATAGATATGATTCAGATAGATATTAGATAGATAGATGGATGGATAGATAGATATGAGATAGATAGATAGGAGACAGAGAGATAGATAGGAGATAGATAGATAGATAGATAGATAGATAGATAGATAGCTATGAGATAGATAGATAGATAGATAGATAGATATGAGATAGATAGAAGATAGATAGATAGATAGATAGATAGATAGACAGATAGGAGATAGATAGATAGGAGATAGATAGATAGATAGATAGATAGATAGGAGATAGATAGATATGATTCAGATAGATATTAGATAGATAGATAGATGGATGGATAGATAGATATGAGATAGATAGATAGGAGACAGAGAGATAGATAGATAGATAGATAGATAGATAGATAGATAGATAGATAGATAGGAGATACATAGATAGATATGAGGTAGATAGGGGATAGATAGATAGATAGATAGGAGACAGATAGATAGATATGAGATAGATAGATAGGAGATAGATCTGAGATAGATAGATAGATAGATAGATAGGAGATAGATAGATATGATTCAGATAGATAGGAGATAGATAGATATTAGATAGACAGATAGATATGAGATAGATAGATAGATAGATAGGAGATAGATAGATATGATTCAGATAGATAGGAGATAGATAGATATTAGATTGACAGATAGATAGATAGATAGATAGATAGATAGATAGATAGATAGGAGATAGATAGATATGATTCAGATAGATAGGAGATAGATAGATATTAGATAGATAGATGGATGGATAGATAGATATGAGATAGATAGATAGGAGACAGATAGATAGATATGAGATAGATAGATAGGAGATAGATAGATAGATAGATAGATAGATAGATAGATAGATAGATAGATAGGAGATAGATAGGGGATAGATAGATAGATAGGAGACAGATAGATAGATAGATAGATAGATAGATAGATAGATAGATATGAGATAGATAGGGGATAGATAGATAGATAGATAGATAGATAGATAGATAGATAGGAGACAGATAGATATGAGATAGATAGATAGAAGATAGATAGGTAGGAGATAGATAGATAGGAGATAGATATGAGATAGATAGATATGATTCAGATAGATAGGAGATAGAAAGATATTAGATAAATGGATGGATGGATAGATAGATAGATATGAGATAGATAGGAGATAGATAGATAGATAGATAGATAGATAGATAGATAGATAGATAGATATGAGATAGATAGATAGATAGATAGATATGAGATAGATAGAAGATAGATAGATAGATAGATAGATAGATAGATAGATAGATAGATAGATAGATAGATAGATAGATAGATAGGAGATAGATAGATATGATTCAGACAGATAGGAGATAGATAGATATTAGATAGACAGATAGATATGAGATAGATAGATAGATAGATAGATAGATAGATAGGAGATAGATAGATATGATTCAGATAGATAGGAGATAGATAGATATTAGATTGACAGATAGATAGATAGATAGATAGATAGGAGACAGATAGACAGATAGATAGATAGATAGATAGATAGATAGATAGATAGATAGATAGATAGATAGGAGACAGATAGATAGATAGATAGATAGGAGACAGATAGACAGATAGATAGATAGAAAGATAGATAGGAGACAGATAGATAGACAGATAGATAGATAGATAGATAGATAGATAGATAGATAGGAGATAGATAGATAGAGAGATAGATATGAGATAGAGAGATAGATATGAGATAGATAGATAGATAGATAGATAGATATGAGATAGATATGAGATAGATAGATATGATTCAGATAGATAGGAGATAGATAGATATTAGATAGACAGACAGATAGATATGAGATAGGTAGATAGATAGATAGATAGATAGATAGATAGATAGATATGAGATAGATAGGGGATAGATAGATAGATAGATAGATAGGAGATAGATAGATATGAGATAGATATGATTCAGATAGATAGGAGATAGATAGATATTAGATAGATGGATGGATAGATAGATATGAGATAGATAGATAGATAGATAGATAGATAGATAGATAGATATGAGATAGATAGGGGATAGATAGATAGATAGGAGACAGATAGATAGATATGAGATAGATAGATAGGAGATAGATCGGAGATAGATAGATAGATAGATAGATAGATAGGAGATAGATAGATATGATTCAGACAGATAGGAGATAGATAGATATTAGATAGACAGATAGATATGAGATAGATAGATAGATAGATAGATAGATAGATAGATAGATAGGAGATAGATAGATATGATTCAGATAGATAGGAGATAGATAGATATTAGATTGACAGATAGATAGATAGATAGATAGATAGGAGATAGATAGATATGATTCAGATAGATAGGAGATAGATAGATATTAGATAGATAGATGGATGGATAGATAGATATGAGATAGATAGATAGGAGACAGATAGATAGATATGAGATAGATAGATAGGAGATAGATAGATAGATAGATAGATAGATAGATAGATAGATAGATAGATAGGGGATAGATAGATAGATAGGAGACAGATAGATAGATAGATAGATAGATATGAGATAGATAGGGGATAGATAGATAGATAGATAGATAGATAGATAGATAGATAGATAGATAGATAGGAGACAGATAGATATGAGATAGATAGATAGGAGATAGATAGGTAGGAGATAGATAGATAGGAGATAGATATGAGATAGATAGATATGATTCAGATAGATAGGAGATAGATAGATATTAGATAGACAGATAGATAAATATGAGATAGATAGATAGATAGATATGAGATAGATAGGGGATAGATAGATAGATAGATAGATAGATAGATAGGAGATAGATAGGGGATAGATAGATAGATAGGAGACAGATAGATAGATAGATAGATAGATAGATA